>NC_137266.1:36442207-36724707 GCF_053477335.1 Acartia tonsa
CAATAATTCAGGCAATGTAGTAGACACTTTGAGTACCAGTGTAATTTACAGTCCAACGTTTCCTCCCTCCCTATGTGATGTAATGGTTTTAGAATATATGGATATTGTGACATGGGAATTTTTGTCGTCAATTTAAGTTACTAATATGGACCTAATATGGATATAGGTCAATATGTTCCTCCATAGTCAGGAGAGGGGATGAATAAATTCATGAGTGGGGAGGGAGGATAGGGGTAATGTTACATTAGCCAACTGGGAGAAACATTATATTATGGTATGCAAGAATATCTCTCAATATCCACGTATCCTATATCCTTTGTTGATATAATACCAGCAACAAGTCTTGCAGAGATATTTCATATTTTAGGTCTGTCAGCTTATTGTGCTTCCAAATATGCTCTAGAGGGGTTTTCTCAGGTATCTATTTGTTCATCTTTCTATTAATCCATCTTTTTTTGTTCTTGACCCGTTTTAACAAAATATACAACCTCCCCCCCCCCAAAAAAAAAAAAGTTATAAACCTTCCTTATAGAAAATACTTTGTAAAGGATAACCTTAACGGCTCGTCGGTTGGTGAGGTCCTTAGGTACTCACACACAAACACACACACACACACAAGGAGATAGAGAGACTCTCAAACATCCTGTTACTTTTATATGAGGATAAATCTATATATTATACAATCATTAACTATTTATTTTACTTTTTTCTTCCTACTCCATGACTACTTAGTTCCAAACAATAAGAAACTATGACTACAAATACACACAGTTTTTATTTTATTTTTATTCATCTATTCAAAATCTATTTAATCTTATTTATCTATCTAATATATCTAACACATCTATTTATCTAACATAGTTAGAAACAAAGACCAACGAACAATTATTCTTATTTAATGAAACAAAATGACTTTCTGTTTCATATCTGTGCTAAAGATAACGCTAAACAAAGAGCTCTGCTTTATATTAAAGCTTCTTATAGGTCTCGGAAAGGTTTTTAAAAAACTATTTTTGGGGAAGCTACCCCCATCCTCCTTTAAAAATATCCCGTAGGAAAGTATACCCCCCCCCCCTCAAATATCTTTTTTTTACTTAATTAATATGTGTGATTAAAAGTTGAGGGTCGAGACACCCTCCCCTCCCCCCTTTCTGTAGGGTACCCGAAGGTCTTTAGGGGCGTAGTCGATATTTACGGATTTCTATTAAAATGTATTTTCAAATAAAGAATTTAGGGTGTCCCATAGTGTAGTGGTTAGCGCACTACGCTGTGGTTGGGAGAAACCGAGTTCAAGTCCCCTCATAGACTTTGCACTTGGTTGACAAATGCTGTCGCAATTTGTCAGATTATGATCACGCAACCTTCCCTAAGATGCCCTAGGGTTGTAAGGGGGGAGATTTGTAGGAAGTTAGGATTCTACAAATCAAGCAGCTCTAACCATGCTTTCCCTCATCCATACTCCTCGTATGAGAGTGCCATTAATTAGGGTGGCTTAATATGGAACACCTGCCAAAACTCTAGGCCAGGGTGATGTAATAATTGAGTAGCTTCCACGAGAATTGCGGGTCAGCTTGTAATGTAGCATAAAATGCAATCAGCTGTGCGCGAAGCTTACCAATCTAAGATTGGCCAAAGGATTCTCACTTCCAGTCTCCGTGTGCATCTGAGTCCTAACTTCAGAGAATCATGGCTACAACAACAACAACAACAAATAAAGAATTTAGATTTTAGACACAATAAAAATTCTTTCATGCACTATGTTACATTCTGTGCAAAACTCAAATCAAGCATGGATTTATCGAGGGTTACTTAAGGTTAAAGTTAACCCCTCCCCCCTTCCAATAAAAACCTTAGATACCTCTGATGGCGTTGCTGCTAGATTTTTTATATGAATAATCTGTCTATTTTTAGACAATTGTGAAATTGGCAATGACAGTAGATTTTTCTAAACAACCAAATTATTTAAAATAGCAATTATTGTCAACAAGGACAATTATTTCAAAACAAAGCATAAATGTAAAACTTTGATCAGTTATCATTTCTAAATGATACATTTCTATAGTTGTAATTAAAAATTATTTGAATGTTAGTATGTTTGTCTGTTCTCTTGTGTCTGTTTATGTCACTTGCAAGACATAGCAGCAGCATAAACCTTTTTTAACATCTCTATAGTATGTTGTGGTTATTCCTAGCCTTGAACCCAACTGAAAATTTTCATGCTTTTAGCTATTTATACTTTTTTTATTGGCTTATTTCAAAAATCACCAATTGGGAGAAAAAAGGTAACCACAATCATTTCTCAATCCTTTCTTACTTTTGTCTTTCTTTTTTTACTAGTTGTTAAGCTTCTCCATAACTCACTTTGTCTGTCTCTCCGTAATAACAAATTTAAGTTTGATTCTACTCTGGGAGGGATGAGAAATTGTATTGTTAATTAATACTATTTGGAGTGTTTTCTAATTTGTTAGCTTTAAAAATCTCAGGGTAAGTTGTCACAAAATAGCAATGTTCAAACTTTCACACCGATAAAGGGACCAATTTTGTTTATCATCATTGGGAGTCATTTATTGGGAGTTCATTACTTTGTATTTTTTATCAGATTTCAAAGTTGCAAAATTATTAAAGGATCTTTAAATTGCAAAGATTTTTTAGACTTGTTAATTAAAGTTGGTTTGGTTTGCAGTGGTCAATAAATTATTTGGAGAGAATTTTGTACAATATCTTGTAAGCTTAAAAGTAACCCCCTCTTATTAGATGTAAATTTGAGAATCTTTTAGAATTGTTTTATCTATTTCAAATTTTGTATAAAATATTTATGTGGTTATTAGAAGTTCATAATATTAGAATTTCAGAATTTTTGTGTTTTAAGCTTATATATGATAGAATTGCCCTATTATCTTTAAATATGCTGATCCCATGTAAGTTAGGTACAATGTCATAAGCGAATCTATTAAAAAGTCTTAAATTTGAGTATATCCTTATTTTGCATCCTGTATGTAAGCAATTTTGAAACCTCTCCGAAATATTATGTTATTTTGTCTGTCCGTCAGATTTGCTTAGCTTCGCTTTTATTGATGTGGTCTTCCGGATTCCAATTTTTGTAGAGAGGGGAGGATGAGGGGGCTGAATTTGACCCAATTTTCTTGAAATAAAAAATGTTTCAAAGTTCCCAGGCTTTTCTTTTCACTTTCAGAACCAATCAATTATATTTTTATCAGGAGTTAACTTACAATACCCTTGTTCAGAATTTTTTTAAATCCAAAGTAATGGTATTAGCAGATATACAATAGCAGGAGATTTGGGTGTAAAAGGATTGGCCCCCAACTTTAAACCTTAGTATTTTAAAAAGTATACATTTTGTGTTTTTTTTTTTGGGGGGGGGGGATTAAAAATATAGATTGTTTCCTTCCAGAGGCGATTTAATTTCTTTTGGTAGGGAGGAGGTATCCTACCTCAAACTATTAAATACCTTTCAATTTACCAATGAGAAGTTTTACTATAAAGGAGAACAATATCAGCGGTTAGTGTGTTATGTATTACATCATGGACTTGGAATTTTAGCATAAGATATAATATATCCAAAAGATATACATATACAGCGTAAGATTGCTTTAATAACATAGAAATTTACAGAAAACTAAATTTTGATTGTACAAAATTTGTCTGAAAGTCCCAAGGGAGTTGATGTGCTATTTAGGCACTTTAAGGGAAAGCAACACTTTATCTGTGAATTACAAAGAGTTTTGCTTGTTTATTGGCCATGATATTATTCAAACTATTAGTCTTATTGCAATAAGGAGCTAGCAATAATAAAAAATAATGTTAAAGTATAATACACAAAATATAAAGAAACTATTTAGCCAATGATCAGAAAAGAACAATTGTTTCACATGTTTTTGTATTATAAACATCCATATAATAAACTAGAAATTTTGTACTTTCCCTTAAAGTTCCTAGTGAGCACAATAACCCCTTCTAATTTTAGTAATCAGCAATTTTACAAATTTAATATTTTCAGCTAAAATGTATGAACCTACTTTTATATAAATTATCAAAAGTTTTTTTTGCACACATTTTGTAATAAATATAAAATTACCAGTAAAAAGAAAGTTATCCTTTCGATTATTCTTAATTATCTTAAAATTGGCAGTGACCAAACTTTTCCAACAATGCTCTTAATTTACAGAATATGTAAACATTTTGAGATAATTGGGGTGAACATATAATTATCATCCATTGTCTTATCCCTTAAGAAGCATACAGGATTTTATGGATTTTGTTTAGTTCAGGTATTGTGTTTAAACCTTTCAACCAATTATTTTGATTTAGGTTTTGCGACTTGAGATGGAGAAATTCAACATAAAAGTTATAACAGTCCAACCTGGGGATTTTAGTAAGGTACTGTTTTTAGTAGCGAAGCTACACATATATGTTAGTTCAGTCTGTTGGTTGGCAAGTTATGCTGGTCCTCATAGTTTTATAAAAACGTTCTCTCATTTGTTGGCACAAATATAAAGATTATAAGGGAGAAAAAGACGGAAAGATGAAAGAGAGAGAGAGAGAGAGAGAGAGAGAGAGAGAGAGAGAGCGGAAAATCTTTCTATCTATCTATCTATCTATCTATCTATGCTAGGCTACGAACCTGCTGACCTCTCACCACAGGAACATGAATGAGATGTGGGGAGAGATGGATGCAACTGCCAGACAAGAATATCAAAATTATTTCACAGCTTATCATGATAGTGTGGCTAAGTAAGTCTTTTTTTTTAAATTTCCATCTATCCATCTTTAATTTGAGGGGGGGGCCTAATCTATTTCTAGGGGCGATTGCTCTTGAAAAGGTGGTGATACCATCCTCTAAAATTGTTATAAACCTTCCTAAGACTTATGAGAAGCTACCCTGTAAAGGAGAACCATATCGGTTAGTAAGATACTTCGGTACAGACAGACAAAGATCCTATTACTTTTATAACTTTTAATTTCATTAACTTACTTGGATGGATTGAAAAGTCCTTAGCGAGCATAGATACCCCCCCCCTCCCCCATTATTTTTCAATTGAATTGAAAACTAAGATGGAAGAGGTAGTTTTTTTCTTCATACCTAACTAATAACCATTCAAGGAGGCTCTAGCCCTACGGTGCCCTAACCTAACGCAGAAAGCTTACGACCAATGGGTTGACCTACGGACAGACACTAAGTATAGAGTAGCTACGCTACTTACAATCCCTATCTAGGTCTGGTTTTACTGGTGAACGCAGGAAGCCTTTCTCAAGCCTTCCTCAAACCTTCCTTACTAGCTTCCAGGCAGCTTTGCTACAGAAGGTAAGTTAGATAGGGATCCTAATGGATGAGACAATGTACATTAAATTAAGTATCCTTCCACAAACCTCTCTAACTAGCTTCCAGGCAGCTTTGCTACAGAAGGTAAGGTAGAGAGGGATCTTAATGGACAATGAAACTTAAATTGAGTAACCTTCCCCAAACCTATCTAACTAGCTTCCAAGCAGCTTTGCTACAGAAGGTACATATGTTAGACAGGGATTTTAAGGGATAAGACAATGAAACTAAGATTCTAGTCTTCCTAAAACCTTCCTCACAGAATGTAGGTTTGAAAGGGATCCTAATGGATAAGACAATGAAACTTAAATTAAGTATCCTTCCACAAACCTCTCTAACTAGCTTCCAGGCAGCTTTGCTACAGAAGGTATGTTAGACAGGGATCAATTCTTAAATTAACTAATTTTCCCCAAATCTGCCTAATCAGCTTTCAAACAGCCTTACAACTGGAGGTAAATATAACAGGGATCTTAAGTGATAAGACAATGCACCTTAAATTCTAATCATACCCAAACTTTCCTTAATAGCTTTCAGGCAGCTTTACTGCAGAAGGTACATATTTTAGACAGGGATCTTAAGGGATAAGACAATGCACTTTACAATCTAACCTTCCCCAAACCTTCATGATCAGCATCCAAGCTGCTTTACTACAGAAGGTGGATTAGACAGGGATCTTAATGGATAAGACAATGTAACTTAAATCAACTAATCTTCCCAAAATCTTCCTTACTAGATTCCAAGAAAGACAGAGAGACAAACAGATAGACATATAAACAGACAGACAGACAAACAGACAGAAAAACAAACTAACAAGTTTATATTTCAGAATCCAAGCGGAAGGTGTCTATTGATGACAAGCAGACAGACAGCAGACATATAGAGAAACAGACAGACAGAAGAATTACAGACAAAAGATGGAAAGACAGACAAACAGACGAACAAAAGACGGACAGACAGACAAACAACCAGAGGACAGGCCGACAGACACACTAACAAGTTTATATTTCAGAATCCAAGTGGAAGAAATCTGTTGATGAAAGAAGACAGGCATACTGACAGAAAGACAGACAGACAGACTAACATGTTTATATTTCAGAATCCAAGTGGAAGAAATCTGTTAATGAAAGAAGACAGGCATACTGACAGAAAGACAGACAAACAGACAGACTAACATATTTATTTTTCAGAATCCAAGTGGAAGAAATCTGTTGATGAAAGAAGACAGGCATACTGACAGAAAGACAGACAGACAGACAGACAGACTAACATGTTTATATTTCAGAATCCAAGTGGAAGAAATCTGTTGATGAAAGAAGACAGGCATACTGACAGAAAGACAGACAGACAGACTAACATGTTTATATTTCAGAATCCAAGTGGAAGAAATCTGTTGATGAAAGAAGACAGGCATACTGACAGAAAGACAGACAAACAGACAGACAGACTAACATGTTTATATTTCAGAATCCAAGTGGAAGAAATCTGTTGATGAAAGAAGACAGGCATACTGACAGAAAGACAGACAAACAGACAGACAGACTAACATGTTTATATTTCAGAATCCAAGTGGAAGAAATCTGTTGATGAAAGAAGACAGGCATACTGACAGAAAGACAGACAAACAGACAGACAGACTAACATGTTTATATTTCAGAATCCAAGTGGAAGAAATCTGTTGATGAAGAAGACAGGCATACTGACAGAAAGACAGACAAACAGACAGACAGACTAACATGTTTATATTTCAGAATCCAAGTGGAAGAAATCTGTTGATGAAAGAAGACAGGCATACTGACAGAAAGACAGACAAACAGACAGACAGACTAACATATTTATTTTTCAGAATCCAAGTGGAAGAAATCTGTTGATGAAAGAAGACAGGCATACTGACAGAAAGACAGACAAACAGACAGACAGACTAACATGTTTATATTTCAGAATCCAAGTGGAAGAAATCTGTTGATGAAAGAAGACAGGCATTCTGACAGAAAGACAGATAAACAGACAGACAGACTAACATGTTTATTTTTCAGAATCCAAGTGGAAGATATGTATTGATGCCAAGCAATTCTTCCAGGTGAAGCCTTATCTTGGTCCGTCTTTCTGTAAGGTTAAGAGGAATCGTGATTTTTCGGCTTCTATTTAAGATATATAGAAGAAATTTTTGGTGAAGATTGCTATCGTTTTTTTCCTTTGGTCTTTTTATATTGATTTAATTTTACCTCTAGGCACTTAATGGTTGGTATTTTTTCAATTCTCTTCGGAGGTCGGTTCGGAGTATAAACTTTCTCTGGACCTAAAAGAACCTACACTGTTTAGAGAACCATACTGTTCCTTTGCTACACATAGGTAGATAGACTGATAGACATCCTGCTACTTTTATAGAAGGATATTGCTGCGCCTCTTATGGATATTATTGATTGTTTTTGTATGCTTTAGGATTCGAATGACGCTAATGACTTTATTGCCATCCATGGTCTCGGATTATTTTATCGCTGCCAGGTATAAAATCATATTTTTTCTGTAGCGCAGCTACTCTATAATTAGGGACTGGCTGTACGTCACGTCGTCCAAGTATTTATTTATTGACTATTTCCTCCTTTAAACAGACAGATGCTTTGAGTTTCATTTGCAATCCAGGGAATTTGATATATTAAGTTGATTTATTTTTACTACCTGCCAAAATAAGAAAATTTATCATATATTTGATAAAAATTACAGTTCCTATCTTTATAAATTTTGACAAAATTTTCCCTCAAATGTCTTGTTAAGCACAGAAACACACCATAAAACTTATTTTGAAATAATTTTAAAATAAGGATGAGTAGAGGAGTGGTGGTAGTTTTACGTTTGTTTGTTTTTTAGTTTAGAACAGGTTAGGCTAGGTTATATTGGGTAGGGCTACCGGTTAGCCCCGCAGGGTATACAAAATATCCCTCACCCTCTTATTTTCAACATGCTTCACAAATAAGAGAGAGTTTCAGTGCTCGATAGGCACTTTGAGGTAAAGCACCAATTATCCCACCTCAAAAAAATACAGTGACTTGTTACATTTTTTCAGATACAGAAAATCACTGCCGAAGTGTGACTTAGGACGAAGCCAAGCAAGTCTCAACACAATAACATACTAATTCAGCCTTCCATCAACATCAATTTTAGTTATCGCAGCACATTATAAACAGTTTTCCACGGATAAATAAGGAAAAATTATAGAGTTTAATTCTTTTTGGTTAGTTCGGTGGGCCTTAAGTCCACTGCCAACAGAACATGGATTAGTTTATTAATTTTTCCGTTATGGCTTAGAAACCGAATTATATAACCTGGATGAGAACCAGTATATATAAACGGAAAAATCTTCTAGCATCGTATTAGAGACAACTTTCCATAATTATTAAAAATAAAAATCATAAAAGTTTTGTTAGCCAGGGCCTTCGGCCCTTCTGGGCTAACTAATCTGAAAGTAATCTTTTTATTTTTTTTTTATTTTACTATACGCGGAAAGCTGTCAATAATAAGATTCGATGTACAACTAAACTTAAAAAAAAACTTTTATCTTCTAACTTGAACAGAGGATATGGGTCTTTGGCTTTGGCCAAGAAAAATAAATAAAGGATATTATGACTTTAAATAGCGCAGTAATAGCAATATACAATGAAAAATAGTGGCAAACTAAAATATTAAGAAAGTTTAATGTTTAAAATCTAATATTTTCTAGGAATACTTTCAGAATTTTTATCAATTGGCATTTTTTAAGGTTAAAATTTTTGTATGAAAAAGAATTTAATCACGAAACCTTGGAGTTTAGACCAAATATTTTTTTTTCTACGACGTCTATACGGCGTCTAGCATATCTATTTATAGAGAAGCTGCGCTTATAAAAACGTGCCTATGAATTGCTCAAATATCAATATATCACGGCCAAAACCCAGTTTTAAAATAACATTAAAACTAGCCGTTATATATAAATTTTAAAAATTATTTTTGTTGAATGCTGTATAGTTTATTAAACTTATTATTATAACCTTTTGTGAATAAATATTTAAAATACATTTTTTAATGGATTTTTGTGTACATAGATGAAAGAAGAAGTAGATTTATTTCTTTATCATCCACATATTTAATATCTATTGATCATAATCGTATTCTTGTTATAAATCGTTAATACATGAAAAAGATGGCATTGCCTCCCTACGTTCTTATGGACAATATTATTCTTGTTTCTTTTTAAACAAGGAGAAAAGCGAAGCTTTGAAACAGTAGGACAAACGCACATTCAAACTTATGGATTTCCAGAACTGAATAATCAGAATATAAATGTATATAAGTCGAAACAAAATTAGTTAAAAATTAAATACATGATAATGTTTAAGGACATACTTACATTTTTAGGACTTAATTATAGAGATGGTTCGCTTAAAATATAGCACTTTGTTGTCCTAGGAATCAGTATTCCTAATATCAGATCAATTGTATAATCATATCATACAAAAAAAAATGTTGTTAAAAATTTAAAAATTAGCATGTTTTAAATGAACGTACGGTTTTTTAGTAACGATTATAGAAATGCTATGCTTTCTAATTCGTGCCTAAAAGATATTCGTTCCGGGCGTACTGACGGACTGGCCTTAATTATAGAAAAGCTTTGCTGTTTCTTATTTTTACTCAGTGTTATTTTGTTTTCCTTTGCAATAAGCTTTCCATCACATTACTTGATAGTAAAAAACAAGGATGACAATATTCTTGATATCAAAGCTATATCATAAAAAAATAATGTGACGAAAAGAATTACAATTGATTATACTGTTAAGATTATCCCTAATTATTATAAGAATCATTTCAGGACGTTAAAACGGTCAGACGTAAATTCCATCTTCCCCTAAACATATACAAAATTTGTTTGCAGAATGACAGACGGACGTACACCTAAATTTAGAAAGCTTTGCTTTTGATAAGGTTATACTCAGTGAGCTACCGGCCTCCGTCGGAGAAAGCTTTCTTTCTCCCCTCCCCCATTTCCTCTCCCAATGGCAACCCCCAATTTTTTTCCCTTTTTCTTTCCCATCCCCTTTACACTTTAGTAGACTGACGGAGAATTTACGGCACTCTTTAATTTTATCCAAACAGAAATTTTAACATATATTTTGAATTACATAATACAATAAAAAGATATGCATGTTTTTTATTTGTGTGTTCACTAAGATCTCAAAGACTTCATACAAAGAATGTAGGATCTTAGTATTGCTTAAGAGCAGGTTTTAAATTATTTGAATATAAGCTAAAAGTCAACTTAGATAAAAAAAATATAGTTTTTTTTAAATTGAATTAAAATTCCATGCTTATAATTTATATATTACTGTTCTTTTTTATCTTAAATATTAATAAAGTGTAATTATTATATAAATAATAGTCTATTACAAAAAAAAATAAAAATCTTGAATATTCCCAGGTTGGGTGTGTAACGTGAAGGAATATAAATTCTACTACCACCCACTACTCTACACTATAAGACTCTAATACAAACTCTTTACACACACACACACACACACACACACACACACACACACACAGTATTACTTCAGCAGTGTGACTATTTCTCTTTCTTTAACATACTCCTTTCTTATTTTATATTGGCAAAGCTGTTTTTATCAATTAAATAGAATTACACAGTTTTTATTCAGCTTTCTTAACAGTTATAAGTTATATTTAGTGAATAATATAAGTGAATATTTAGCGTAGCTCCGTTACAGTTAGGGTAACGTCTTTACGTCCGTAAAGAATATTTGATTTAAATGCATTAGAAGCTTCCCATAGATTTTAAAACCTGTAGGAATTTTACTATATAATTTATTCTTTTACATACATAAACGACCAAGCTAATATTGCTTGATTCACTTCTGCAAGAGACAAAATGAATTGAAAATGATTGCTAACATCGAAATATATCTTCATGTCTTAGAATAGTGTATTTTTTTAAACAGGTTGAAAAACATACTAACTTTAAAATATATAAATATCACAAAGTTGAATTATGACTGTATGGCTCTGAATTTAGGGAATATACCTACTGGACTTTAGATGGTTTTATGCTATTTATTAGGATAATGTTAATAGTATAGTGTGGTTACCTAAAACTGTGCCCGTCCGTCAGTCCATCCGTCCGTAAAGGATAGCTTGCTTTTATGGTAAAAATGTTTTCATATTAGAATTGTTTTATTGGCATGATAATTCCTGTAACGTTAGTTAAAATTTAAAATGCGTAGCAATGCTAGTAATTACTAGAAAGTCCTTTTTCGTATAGATGAGAACCGGTTCCTATCCACCGGATTCGAATGAATACGAGAAAGTCCTTTCTGCTTTGCTTTTATGGATGTTGTCAACCTTGTTTTGACACAGAAAAATATTTCTTTTCGTTAAAAACATTGAAGTCGTTGTCGAGATCTTTTTTTCAAACATACTTTTTTTCAAACATACTTTTTTTCAAACATACTTTTTTTTAAACATACTTTTTTTCAAACATACTTTTTTTCAAACATACTTTTTTTCAAACATACTTTTTTTTGTTTATCTTCTTTGATGTACTCTAATAAAGGGAAACTCGCAGCTGGCTAAACTAATTTCATCCCATCCGCTCCCTCCTACTGGATTTTTTTTCAAAAACTGACCAATAAATGAGGTCCATATTAGCAATCTAAATTGACGACAAATTTGCCCTGTCAATACATCCACTATATTCTATATCCATTATTATACCTTTCTTTATTTTCCCCTATTAAGGGAAATTTCCCCCCATCCCCTTTTCTCCCCCCTGCTATAAAACATAGGTGTATATTAGCAGGGAAATATGGATAGAACAACGAAAGAAAAATTAATCCCCACCCCATTATTACGCATAGAATTGTCTCTTTTGTAAATGAGAAATATTTGGAGGGTAAAAGAAGGGTTGTATATTTACTTAATAGCCATTGTCCCCTACCTCCCTGATATTAATACGGGTAAGGGAAGTCGATTTGTTGGGGGGGGGGGGGGGGCGCTTTCCTTCGTCCTTTCAGAAATATATGATATACGATAATGTGTTAAAATCAGGGGGAGGAAGGGATTTGACATTTGACTGTAAATTATTCTCTTTATTCGAGGATTAAAGCCTTTGGGTGTTTTTATTATTTCTTGATTGGTTGGTTCAAACTAGCGCTGTACTGTCCAATAATTGCATCTACGTAAGGGATAATTTAGTTTATCATCATTAATCATTAAACACAGGAATAATAGAAAGCTCTTTATGGTGCCTATAGTAAAAAGGGGATAAATTTAAAAACTGTTGGCCGAAGTATCCCGAATGACGTTAAAAAATTTCCAATTTATTCCCTTTTTATAGGCACTATAAAGATCTTCGATCAATGGAAATTCTTTTTAAAAGCGAAGCTTTTCTATAATTAGGGTTGGTCCGTCCGTCCGTACGTCCGAGATAGATAGCTTTTATTCGTTAATTTAGGCATGTTAGAATTGTCCTATCGATTTCAAACTTTGCATGATGATTCCTGTAGTAGTTAGGTACGATTTAGAAAGCGTAGCAACTCTATAATCATTACCAGAATGTCCGTACGTCCATATTAAACATGTTGATTTTTCTAATTTTTTAACAGCAAATTTTTATGTGATCTAATTATCCGTTTGATCTGATTTTTGGTATATTGATTCCTGGGACAACAAAGAACAATATTTTAAGCGAAGCAACTCTATAATCAAATCCTAAAAATGTAAGTATGTCCATAAACTCAATAAACATTATCCTGTATCAAGAAGTTTTTCAACAAATTTACTTACAATTTTGCTTCGACTCTTATAATTTTATATTCTGATAATTCAGTTTAGACACTATACAGGTGTTAATGTCCGTTTGTCCTACCGTTTCAGTGCTTCGCTTTTATGGATGTTGTCATCCTTGTTTTATAAAGTTGTAGCCGTGTCTATGATCTTTGGCTACAAACAGATCAACGGATAGTTGAACATCTAATAACTATTATGCGTAGGATCTCTATATAGTACCCGCTTCCCTTACTGACTCACTTACTTACTAAGAAATGTTGTATACTGCTATTAGACCAAATGTTATTGAGTGTCCTTGAAATAAGGAGCTATTAGAGTATATTAGTATGTATGTTAGATAACAGCCCTTTATTTTTTAGTTGGCCAATTTTAATTTTCTCTTTTTGTACTTTTTGTACATTGAAACAGTTTTTTACTCTTCAAATTTTCCAAGAGGGAAAGGACAACGGAAATTTTAAAAATATCCTATTTTATTCAGTCTATGTAATATACAATGAATACATCTATTATCGTTTTAGGTCTAGTTTTAATTATATTTGAAGAAAATATAATAACACTTGTAATATTCTCATAAAACTGAGAAAGAGAGATAGATAGAGAGAAAGAGAGAAGGAGTGTGAAAAAGACATTGAGAGAGAGAGAGAGAGAGAGAGAGAGAGAGAGAGAGAGAGAGAGAGAGAGAGAGAGAGAGAGAGAGAGCATATGTAAAATTTATTGATTTCTTTCAATAAATACAAATAATTATTAGCATAGCTACTCTATAACTAACTTATTTGGGAAAATTGAAACGAATATTTGGTAATTTTTCAAATACTAAAGGCTTCGCTATACTTATTAATATTATCATCCTTGTTTACTTATATATTTCAAGATAGCATGTTTTTACAGTATTACTGAATTACTTCTGGATATATTTGTTCTTGTAATTATAAAATAAAAGCAAAGCTCTGAAACGGTAGGACAAACGAACATAAACGTACCTATAACTACTAAAGACGGACGGACTGACCCTAATTATAGTAAAGGTTTGCTTTTAACTTCTTTTGCTTTCTTTTTTTCTGCTCTCTTTTTACCTTTTTCTCTCTCTTTTCTTTCACTTTTTCTCTCTCTCCCTGGCATTATAAAAAAGAAAAATTATTTTTATTTATTATAAAATCCAAGAAAAGAGAAGGTTTTTTTGCAAAAAATAACGCAAAAATATGGGTTTAATCTACAAAAACTGGAGTAGTTTTAATACTAGAAGAATTACTAAAAATTAGAATTTAATTTCATTGCTAAATTTCCCTTTTTAACGGTTTTGATCAAACACTTTAAGTCTCCCTTCGGCGTTGGAGAAGTTCGGCCCTTTAAATATAAACAGCTGTTTTCCGTTCCCCCCTCACCCCCTCATATTTTACCCTTTTCTAATAGACATAAAAAGTTTAGATAAACAATTTCTAAATTTGACCATTAGGAACCTTGTGTAAGAAATTCCAATCACGGTATTAGGTAAAGATTATACATTTCTTGTAACGAAAGGCGCATTATTATGTCTAAATTGTGATTGATCATCTAAAGTATTAAACCTATTTTCTTTCGTTTTCGGACGGCCTCTGCGTAACTTTCCCCCTTGACTTTGTCCTCCACCTCTCTCCCTCCTTTCTATCTCTCTCTCTCTAGATCTAAGTACGAATTTTTATCGATCGATTTCATCATATTTCAGTTAGATACTGTACATTAACAACGAAACATAGTCAAAGTTATCGATTTAATCTATATTTTTGAAATGTTATGTTATATTTTTGTTAATTACAAGTTTATTTAGTTTTAGTGAATAATAGCCAATTTTTACCTACTGTTATTGGAAAGAATGTGATTTTCTAGGTTGTTTTTAAAGATAGACACCTGAATTTGTTGTGTACGTTATGATTACATTGAAAAATTACGCACGTTGTACGTCTACTGTTAAAGATAGACGTCTGAAATTAAGTTTTTGTAGATTCTTATTACCTATATAAGGTAGTTATTGATTTTTCGGTTGGTGCAATATTTTCATTGTAGGGATGCTTCATATGGGTCTTGGAATGTTTTAAGGCCATTTTTATGTCCACGGCCCAAAAAAGTTATTTTATTTATCGGCTACCATTAAAGATAAATGGTTTAAATTTCTTGTGAAAATTCGAGTAAATATGAGTCTCGACAGCTAGCTATAATAGATTAGATGTTTGACATTTTTAGTGATGATTCCTACGTTAACTCTAACATTGTCAATCTGTGTTTTTTTAGTATTATTAATCCTTTTTTCAGATTAAAATGTAAATAAATCAAAAGACAAAAAATAATCTCTCTTTAAAAAATTTCTTGTATATAAGTGACCCACCAAATGAAAATGGCTTCTTTTATCTGTACAGCTAATGTTAATAACAATAACAGCAGTGGTAATAATGCATCAGGCAGGGGATATAATCCTTTAGAAAACAGGTTGGTAATCAGGACTCTCAAGGTATAAGACAGTAAATGATAAATTAATGTAAACACCCAATTATGATGAACAAAATTGTAACTTGAGATTAAAGCAATGGTTTGTACGTGTACCAAACAATTAAGATTTATTAAAATATCCCTACAATTTTGAAGCCAACAATTGAGAGAACTATAGTTTCCAAGACTTGGGGACCAGTATAATTTACAGTCCAATCTCCAATCCCTTACTGGGTAGTTGTTATTTTGTTGTGAGCGCAATGTTCCGATATTTTGTTTCAAGATATTTCTTCCCTATTACCATGATTTTTAAATGAAGATTTCTATGATGATTAGGCCTTATTTAATCCTAAGCAAAGTATATTTGTTCGTTTGTCCGTCTGATTTGCTAACATAGAGAAAAAAATAAAAGAGAGGAATCGAAGCAACTAGAAGACGAAAATAGGCAGTGGGCCTAGAGGCCTACTCAGCTCTGTTGCAGCGCTAAAATTTATTGTTATTCCACTACTTTTTAAATGGGAGGATTAAAAATTATTAAAAAAAATATTTTTTTACTTTTTACTATTTCCATATTTAGGGCAAGAAAATTAGATTAGATATTTTCGTTTTAATGTTTTAATTAAAAATTACATAGAATTTTATTTTTATTTAAAAAAATTTGTTCATGAAAGATGAATCCTTCTATTTCTAAAAAGAGGGAAATTTTTTTCATAATGAACATTCAGCTGATTCTGACCGTTGCTAAATATCACTTTTCTTTTTATTCACATTATTATTTATGATTGACTTACAAAAAGCCCTGGGCGGTTTTTGATTTTTGTCTGCTTCTAAATTTAGGGATGGGGAAGTAGTATTTTACCATGAAAAAGGGGTGAGTATTCATCCTCTTATCCTTTTACCTTATGTTTGCTAAGCTTCGCCTTATGGATGTTGTCATCCTTATTAGTGCTTTTCCTCCAAGTGCCTAGAGTGAACAGAACCCCTCTCCCATCCTTTATATTTTTAATTAAAATGAAAGTAAAGGGAGAGGGTTGTAGTTCTGTGCTCGACTTTTCACTTTTCAGGAAAACCACTTCTTATTTTATGTTTATTTTTTAGGAACATCACAATAAAACCTCCGCCAGTGGGTGACATACTAACAATTGAAAGAAAAAATATTGGCGGCTTCATCACATATCCACAACCAGCCGCCGCAGCCGTCTTCATCGAACCAAAGGAAATGATTATTTTTAATTGATAGCTAATTCATGGTTATGAATGTTAGTTTGTCTGTATGTAATGCACGCTTAAAAATTGGTTAGTTTAGAATAGGGGTTTAAGGGGATAAGACAACGGACATTAAATTGATATTATCGGTGGAAAAGATTGAGCACTACAAGTTTGAATTAATCAATCATGATTAAATAAAAGTACCCAAAGTTTTAAGACTACTAATTACAGATGTTTTAAAATGAAACTTTGGGTACCAGTATAGTTTATAGTTTAAACTCCCATCCCCCAATACGTTAATAACAACTTTAGGAAGGCATATATGTATTATTCAGGTTGGGTTTTAAAGGGGTGAAAAATTAACTAAAATTACATAAAATTGACGTTTAATGAAACAATAATTTGAAGAAAAAAAACTAATCTAAAGGAGGAGGCTATTGATATTGTGGAGCATATTAAACAAGAAACTATTGAACAACAAATTGAAACTGAAAGGTATGGGTATTATTTTGAGTAGTGCAGCTATTTTTATATTTCAAATGTCCGTTTGTAAAGCTCTAATTAAAGTTAGACGTCTGAAATTTCTTGTTAAGATTCGCTTGACCAAGAAAGTATGTAATCTGTTAGTTACCTATTTTTACCGTCCGTCAATCCCTTATGCTATCACCTATATTCATTATACTGAGAAGGTTGAGTATGATTTTCTTGCATGCTATCAAAGGATAGATAGACATCTGAAGTTTTTTTTGTAACTATGAGCAAGCATCCCCTCTTTAATGTAAAGGTTTTTTCATTTATTGTTTTTCATTGCTGCGCTACTTCTAAAAAATATTTATTATCCTTGTTTTTTTATTCTAGGCCATTGTTACTGAACGCTGATGTTCTTGCTGAAGTAGTTAAGGATGAACCAGTTGATATTGAAGAGTATTCCTTGGTTGATAAAGAAAATAATGTAAGCTTTTTTTACAACCAAATAAATATTTAATGATAGGTAATTATTTAAAGTTATTAAGCCATCAATAGCAGAAGGTATAAAAACTCTGTGGGTCAGTAAAGTTTTCAGTCAGAAGTCCCCTTCTTTCCTTACTTTTGCCCCTTTATAAAAGGCAAATGTTTAGGTCACGGGAAGGCTTTATGAGGGGTATAAGGGGGGTGAGTCGACAACCCCCTGGCACAAAAAAAAATTTAAAATGTATAGGTAAAATACTTTGTTTTTAGGTTCCGCTAGGGAAGAAGGAAAAGTTATACGAATATGATCCCAACAGGTAAAAGATTCTCTGAAAAGCAAATCTCAATTGAATATTTCATCAAAAAAGTGTGTGTGTGGGTTTTATTTCTATATATAGTTCCCACCTTACCGTTAAATAATCCACATTCTGACCTCAACCAAAACCATGATATTTTTTGTGAAGATGTTCCTTTCCAGAGAGTACTTAGTATTTAAGCTACCTTGTCCGTCAGTTTGTCGGTAATGCTTCAAAATGCATTTTTATTGATATGTAAAGGTTGACATTCTATTATTTAATTTATCCTTATATTATTTTCTTCTCCCACTTTTTATGACCATTGACATCTGCTCTTCAATTTAATCTGTATGTTTGTTCAGCCAGGATTTTTTTTGTGTGATTCGCCCCTTGTGCCTGCTTTATCATCATTGGTTTCAAAGGGGGGGGGGCGAAAGTGACACTTTTTGAAACCAAAACTAAAAGTCAAAGGAACTCAACTAAAAAAAGTGTTACAGGTCTGACATTTTGCATGGCAGTTGCTTTATAGGGGTACAATATGGAACTGTGAAAAAACGGCGGCGCAACCGCCGAAAACCGCCGAGAAAAGGCAACAAAAATTACGGCGGGAAACGGCGGTTTTCGGCGGTTGCGCCGCCGTTTCTTCACAGTTCCATATTGTACCCCTATAAAGCAACTGCCATGCAAAATCTCATACCTGTAACCCTTTTTTTTAGTTCAGTTCCTTTGTTGACTCTTAGTTTTGGTTTCAAAAAGTGTCACTTTCGCCCCCCCCCCCCCTTTAGAACAAAATTTCCAGTATGGCTTCGAATCCGACCAATATCCACCATACTGAAAAATCATTAAACTAGTTTTAATCTTATAATAATTCATTTTAATATCCGCTAAAAGCTGTGTATAATAAGATGCGATGAATAAATATTCTAATATTTATATAAAACTTTTCAGTTTTGCCCGAAACCTGACAGTGAAGGAGTTGGTACGACTAGAATTTGGTATCGAACACGAACAACACAAATTTGTTTTTACCGGGGTGCCCTTTGTTAATATCAGAAATGGTAAGTTTCTTGTTTCATTTTATCGCAGCTACTTCGCTCATCGGGATGGAAGGGACATTGAAGGTGAAGTACCTAAAGTTTTGCCTAAAATTTTGGGTACTCTTATTAGATCTTAAAGAAATAGTTCAAACTTTAAAATCCTAATTTTTGTTTTACGCTAAACAAAGTGTTATTTTGTCTATCATAATTGGGGATGTACATAATTTTATCGTCCATTGTCTTATTCTTGTATCCCTGTGTTAAATTAAGATATTATTGTAACTTTAAATTTTACAAAGCATTTGATTGATAAAAAAAATGCTTAGGTAGGTATGTTTAAGAAAGATTAATTTGAATTTTATTGAGTTGCGCCTGTTTTAATTTCAATGCATTTTTACAACTATCCGTTTGCATGTCCGTATGTCAACAGATAGAATTTATATTTTGGTTTTCGCCGATTTTCAAATAATAAATCCTTATTAATCCCAGTATTTAAAACAGTTGCCTAGGTAATTTTTGTTTGTTAAATTAACGCCAACCAATAAACTCATCTTCAAGAAAGCTGGGAGTGTTTATGGCTTTTATTTCGAAAGTATTTGGATGGTTTTAGGCTACTTTTCTACCCCGCACCTCATTAAAAATGATTATTTTTTTCAGTGCATAAAGAAGAGTATGAGGGAATGTTGGTTTCCAAATCAAAATTAGAAATTGAAGAAAAAAATCTTCCAAAACGAAAGAAAAAGTCGACAAGAAAATCTAAAGAGAAAAAGGTAAATTTTTCTTTAAAAAATTTGGGAAGATTACTATGACCAATGATTGGTCATTTATTAAAAAACTTGCTTTGTCCGTCCGTTTGGCAGTCTAAGTTATTTTGATCTCATATATTTGTTGGGTATCTAGATTTTTATTTGTCGCTCTTTTTAATATAGAAAGAACTGTTTATTAAGTTAATTAAAAAGAAAAACAAATAATTTTGTATCTATTTCAGAGGTATCTTTTTTTTTATTTTTCTAATTCTTCCATCCAACTATCTATCAATCTATCAGTCCATAATATTAATCCCTTTATCTATCTATCTAGAATGATGTAAATGTAAAAGAAGAGCCTATGGACTGGGAAATGACGGCTGAAGAAGAAATTTTGAAAGCTAACAAGTAAGGATTTATTATATTTTACTTGTTATGGCTGCGCAATGTATGGACATATTTGTACCTGTTTCAGTTACTTTGTTTGTTAACACCAACAGATGGCACAATATGTTTCTCCTTAACTGTGAACCTTCTTAAAGGTCCTGGAAGGTTTTTTGAGAAATGGTAGCACATTCCTCCTCCCTCCTTATATTTTTACTAGCTTCATCGCAATACTTCACTTGAAATTCACATGATAAATCCTTTTCCATTATGGCTTTGAAACCGATTAATATCTTTTAGATAAGAACTGGTTCTCAACCACACTGAAAAATGTTGTATCGTATCATTTTATATCCAGTTTTGTATCTTCGACATCTCGGGGCTAAAAGAATGGTTTTAATCTTATTTTTATCTTATATTTTAATTATAATTGTAATGAACATTTTTATAACTGCGGATAGCTGTTTAAAATACGATGCGATAAATAACTATACCTACTTTACCCAGGGAATGGTCCAAGAACAACTACAGAGTCATTGAGAACCTGGATCCAGGATCCTGCCAGCAGTCACAACCATCCTCCAAGCCTGCTGCTCTCCAAACTCCAGGTTCCAGGTATAAAACAAATTCTTTTAACAACTCATATTGTCGTCACAGGAAGGTGATTGGTTCGAATCTCGTGATGTTATCATTTATCGAGTGAATACTTTGACCCAAAAACACATTACCATGCATAATTAAGACTTCCAGACAAAGGTTGTGCAATCAAAGGTTTTGTTTTTTAAAGTTTGAGATGCTAATGCCTTTGAGCTACTATAACACACACATCCTATTACTAATTTAGGTCAGATAGTCCAGTTATGATGGGGCCAGGACTAAACAAGGAAAGGTATGAACAACATAGGCCTGCCAGAAATAAGTTTCTACCTTTGCCACTTCAAAATAGCCAGGTAGTGTTTTTTTATTGATGTATAGTACTAAGATGTTCATCTGTCTGTCGGCAAAAGATCTCCAAAAACTGTGCTAGAATTAGGTCAAGTTTTTTGGTTGGTTTCATAGAAACTGTATGTAAAACATACAAAAAAATATAACATATATCTTGTAATACTAATAATACTCTTATAAATTAATCAATACATCTATTTATTTATCTATCATAATCTATCTACCTATCTGTTAAGATTGAAGAAGCAGTAGACGACTTAGAACCAGAATCTGGTGGTGAAGACATAGAGAATGAGAATAATAGTGATGAAGATTATGATCCTCAAGAGGATGGTTACAGATCTAGCAAGTATGTATATTGATAGATAGTTGGATAGAAATATGGTGTATCATGGGATTTAGAGATAGAAATGTAGACAGTTAGATAATAAATTCAATAATTAGATTTGGAAGATTATAATCCTCAAGAGGGTGGATTCAGGTCTAGCAGGATAATAGATAGATAGGTGGATAGTTGAATAGATAGATATATAAGTTTTATATAGATGTATTTAGTTAAAACGTATTTCTTGTAGGTAGAAAGGCGACCCACTAACAATCCTATCAAAGCATAGTTCATAGTCTTTTCTTTTACAAATACTATAGGACAAAAAATTTATTAATTTTAGGTGGAGTCCAGATTTAAGTGAACTCAATGAAAACCTAATTCACGTGGAAATTGAGGATAACTCTAATACTGGCTCTGATCAGGTAGATAGATAAAAGGATAGACAGATAGATAGTCAGATAGCCAGACAGATAGATGGATAGATAGTCAGATAGCCAGACAGATAGATATACAAAACCTATACATACCTAATTCATACTGGCTTCAGGTAGATAGATAGATAGGCAGACAGACAGACAGACAGACAGACAGACATACAGATAGACAGACAGACAGATAGACAGACAGATAGACAGACAGACAGACAGACAGATAGATAGTCAGATAACCAGACAGATAGATATACAGAACCTATACATACCTAATTCATACTGGCTTTTATCAAGTAGATAGATAGATAGGCAGATAGACAGATCGATAGATAGATAGACAGGCAGATAGTTAGTTAGTCAGACAGACAGACAGGTAGATAGATAGATAGCAAGACATGATTAGTTGGATAGCTATACATATGATTGTTGATTCGTATAGATTCTTTTTCCTACAGACGTCCTGATCGGTCAAGTAGTTTTGCCGTTTTTAAAAAAGCCCGTTTTTTGGCCCCACCCGGTATATTGTTATCCTTGTTTTAGATTACAATAAAGGACGAGTTAACCGCGGATGATGTAGAAAATACTGATGATGTCAAGATTGTTGAAATTGGAGATTTTAAGGTTTGCATTTGATATATTGTACTGTCAATTATACAGGTCCTCTAGGTTTTATAAACTTGTCCTCTCATTTAATGTTCTAAAAACTTTCGGGACTTTACAAGATGAATCGAACTAAAAGTGTTTAAACCTTTTCACTAACAATAATTTTAATTGGTGTAAAATTCCTTCTTAATTGAGGGAAATTTTTAAAATGATTAAACTTAAATTGTTTAAAATTGGAAAAAATATCTAAAAGCTAAAGGAGAGCAAGTGATTCTAATCACCTTCCTGCATTGATCAATAGTATTTTTTAGTGAATATACTAGGTTTATGTTTAATATTTGGTTTATCGACTAAAAAGTTGTTTCCATAGTGCGGGAATCATATTTTTCCGCGTATTTTCTATAAAGTTACCTTTGTTTACCATTTTGACAAACTGTTCATAATCATAACCAAATGTATATAAATGAAACGGACATAATTAAGAACAGTTTGACCGAATAAGCAATTTTGATCAAACGCTAACACACAACTTTACGGAAAAAAATCTGCAAAAAAAATGACCCTCTTTTTTCAGGTTGAGACTTTTGGAGACTATTCCAAGTGTCCTCGCTGTTCTAAATTTATCAAGTCTACTTTCATCATTAGGCATATCAAGAGCCATGATAACCCTCCAACCTTTCTCAAGGTGAGAATAAATTAAAAGTTAGACATACAGAAAGATAGTCAAACAGACAGAAAGACAAACAGACTGACTGAAATCAAGTCTACCTTTATTATTAGGCAAATTAAAAGCCATGATAACCTACGAACCTTTCTTAAGGCAGGTATAATGATATAGATTGCTAAATAGACATACAGACAGACAGACTGAAATCAATTCTACTAGAATCATTAGGCATATCAAGAGCCTCGATAACCCACCAACCTTCCTTAAGGTAGGTACAGATTATGATAGATTGATAGCCTAACGGACAGACAAACTTTAAAACTGATAGATAAAAAGACTGACCGACCGACAGACAAACAGACTAAAATAGATCATAGATAGATTGACGGAAAGACAGACATATAGATGGAAGAACAACTCCTTAAAAAATAGCCTAAATCTATAAAAGAAACAATGGTAAGTGGGAGCAACATCCAGACGGACGGACGTAGTCGTACAAACAGTTGAATAACACCATTATATTTTTTGTTTTTATTTCAGTGTCCTTACAAAAACTGTAAAGTCTCATTTAACAGATCAAATAACATGTACAGACATTTAAAGGTAATTTTGTTTATCATCATTAGGGGATGTTCACTGGTTCAGTATTAGTTATTTCTCGTATCGTATTATAAACGGCTTTCCGCGGATATAGAAAGTATAATTATGAGATTAAAACTGGTTTTAATCTTATGATTGTACATTTCTATATTCGTAGAAAGCTGGATAGAATACGATGCTAGACATAGTTTTTTCGTATAGATGAGAACCGGTTCCTATCCACCGGATTCGAATGAATACGAGAAAATTATTTATTGTCTATTGTCCCTTAAGAATTAAAAGATTTACTTAATTCATATAAAACATCACGTTTTTTTCTTTGAATTGTCCTTTTTTGTATTGCAATGTATTATATTTGTGTTCTTTGCTACTTATAAATGTTGTCATCCTAGTTAGAAGCGTAGTAGCTATGTTATTATTTATTTACTTTGTCTGTCCATTGGCAAGTTGATTTTCTTGGCTATTTAAAAATTTACTTTTTTATTTCCTTTACTAAATAAAGAGCCTCTTGTATACATTTAGTATAGTCCGTCAGTCTTCTGTCGTTCATGCTACTAAAGAATATCCTCACTTATGTTTAGGTAATCCACAACGACCCATCACCCTATATCTGCTGCTATAAGACTTGTGATCAAGTAAAATTTTCAGAATCAAAGGTAAAAAAATCATTTGCTGTTTATTGTAGGATTTTAAAGATATTGTCGCATTTGGAGATTTGCTTAATATTAGTAAATTATTCTATAAGTTACCTATTCATCTATATTGGATTACTCTTTAAATCAGTAAGGAAAGGGATTAAGGGAAGGGACATGGACGTTGGACTGTATATTTTAACTGGTGTCAAACTTTTCAAAACTAGTTCATCTTTCATTGTTTAAACAGTAAAATCTTTAGCTACTTTTCAACCAACTAGCGGCTGTGCCCCTAGCATCTAGGGGCTCTGTATTTAAAGGGCTAGTAAAATAGCTTTAAGAAATCTTAAGACCTAAATCTGAAAATGAAATAGCCTTAAACCACCTATCTCAAGATTATCTTAAATAGATAACCCTTTAAGTTCAGTAGTCATAGATATCTTAAGCTTTAGACAAAAACACTTACTACTTTATATATTAGGATTACCAACAGAAGGGGTTATTTTGTCTATCATAATTATTTTATACAATAATTTATCGTCCATTGTCTTATCTTCTAAGATCCCTGATGACTACACTTTATTTTTTTTCTATAATTTCCATTGTCAGACTGGAACGTTTAGGAGGAAATTTCATTTTCTCAGCTGCTATTACAGTTACATGGGAGATTTTTTATAAGATTCTTATGAAATAGGCATCCAGGACTTTTTTTGATTCCTCTATTTAAGATAGACATCTGAATTTTTGTGTGTAGATCTTTTTAACCGTTTTGCAAATAATTCTTGAAATAACTCAGTCTGTTTAGCTTGTTATTGCTGTGTTACCTTTGGACATAATTATCCTTGTTAAGGATCTACGTGACCACATCCGGTCATTTCACAAGTCCACGGTGGAACGGGAGATAGAAGAATTAGAGAATGGAAAGTTTCAGGTATAAAAATATTAAAGGTATTCTTCCAGTCTTGAAAGGAATTATGCACGAACGAGAGCAACTGATACTAAGCACCATCCAGCATTGATCCATAGTATTTTTTTAGTGATTATACTAGATTTATGTTTAATATTTGGTTTATCGACTAAAAAGTTGGGTTTTACCATCGTTTTATATGGGAAAAAAAATTTTTAAATGTAAAGCATTTTTTGATGCAATATTATCTGATGCTTTGTTAAGTTCAAAGGACAAAATAAAATGACACGACAGAAATGCATCAAATGCTGTAAATTGCAAAAGTTCATTAATTAAACTGTTTACAATATTACAAGTTACCAACCTTTTTTCTAAATATACATTTTTAATCAAAATACTATACTTTTGTGTCAAAGCTTTTAAACAACAGTTTGAACTCATCAAAACATTTGATGGTATTGCACCAAAAAATGCTTAACATCAAAAAGTTTTTTTTTACATATAAAAACATGGTGAAACCTAACTTTTTAGTCGATGAACCAAATATTAAACATAAACCTAGTATATTCACTAAAAAAATACTATGGATCAATGCTGGAAGGTGCTTAAAATTACTTGCCCTCGTTCGTGCATAGTCCCCTTTTAAGTGAATAGCTCTAATTTTGGTAGATGATAAATATTGTTGATGGGGAGAAAGTGTGGTTGGTAAAAAGTTTATAATTAAAAAAAAACATGCGTTTTGTCAAGTAAAGTAATATTTAAAATGTGTTTTCTTACTCTTTACTGTGTTACACTTCACTTTTCTTTTTTTAGTGCACCTATCCTGATTGTGATAAAGTTTACGGCAAGAAACAACATCTAAAAGAACACATTAGGTATTTTGAATTTGTTTAATAGATTGGAAGGAGTCATTTGCACTTTTGGATGCTTGGATTTTTTTCAATGTAAATAGTTTACTGATAATAAGATCATTAGAAATTGTGAGAAAGCGCAAAATATTTCTTTGTCTGTCAGTCTGTCGGTCGTGCTACAAAAGACTTTAATATACTTATATGTAGATAAAGGTTTCGTGATTTTATAATCTCACAATTTTTCTTCACTCTCTTTTTTTCGACAATTACTGAACTTCTGCTCTATGATTAACCTTATTTATCAATAAGAAATGTTGTCACCAAGAGGGAGAGGGGACAATTACACCAGCCCTCAAAGTTTTTTAACAACTTTGTCTTATTCGTTGGATTAAAAAACAACTTTGGGAACATTGGGTGAATTTTGATCGGTTGGTTAATTAAGTTGAGTGTTGAAACGATTCAACCACCATTTTAATCTACAAAATGGGTAATTTGTATATCATCATTGGGGGTGTACATCAAATTATCGGCCATTGGTTATCCCTTTAGATTCCTGATTATCATCCCGGTTTTTTTTCTTCTAGAAAGCACACAGGCGAGAAGAAATATGCATGTGACGTTTGTGGAGAAAGATTCTATGTTCATGGACATATGAAGAGACACTTGTACAGTCATACTGGCATTAAACCTCATGCTTGCAGGTAGATAGATAGATAGTGAGAAAGATAGACAGATGGTTGGATAGATAGATAGACAGAAAGATTCTACGTTCATGGACATATGAAGAGACACTTGTACAGTCATACTGGCATTAAACCTCATGCTTGCAGGTAGATAGATAGATAGTAAGAGAGATAGATAGATAGACAGATAGACATACAGATTCTATGTTCTTGGACATATGAAGAGACACTTGTACAGTCATACTGGCATTAAACCTCATGCTTGCAGGTAGATAGATAGATAGTGAGAAAGATAGATAGATAGACAGATAGACATACAGATTCTATGTTCATGGACATATGAAGAGACACTTGTACAGTCATACTGGCATTAAACCTCATGCTTGCAGGTACATAGATATATAGTCAGATATACAGATAGATCGATAGACAGACAGCCAGATATACAGAAAGATGGGAATGTGAGGCTATGTTCACTTCTTTTAATAAGAGGATGAAACATGAAAGATATCTGTATAAATACCTTATTTAGATTGGAATGTGGGGCTATATTTTCCTCTTCTAATAAGAGGATGAAACATGAAAGATATCTATGTAAATACCTTATTTAGATTAGAATGTGGGGCTATATTTTCCTCTTCTAATAAGAGGATGAAACATGAAAGATATCTATGTAAATACCTTATTTAGATGGAAATGTGGAGCTATTTTTGCCTCCTACGGAGGGAGGATGAAACATGAGAAGGCTCAGCACAGTGAAAACCCTTACAAGCTGGAGTGCGACATTTGTGGTAGGCCTTTCAGGTACACAATTTTAGGTTTTCAGCTTGTCTTTGGTGCATTCCTTAAAATCCCCGTTGAGTACTAGAACCTCCCCCTCCCCTCTAACTCATTTTTTTAAAGTAAGCGGTGGTTAGTTTGTTTTGCTATGTCTAACCCCAATGTTGGATGTGGGGCTTCCTAGTACCAAATAAAACTTAAACTAATAATCTTATCTCTCTTATTCAATTTATTTCAAAAATAAGTGGGGAAGGATTCAGTGCTCATAAGGATTTTTGAGATATATTGTTATATTATATATAAGAAATTTTTACTTATAGGCTTCTACTCTATAACTATCGATTTGGCGTTCCAAAACGCTATGGAGGAAATGTAATTCAATCAATTGCTAAATGAAATAGATTTTTGACATTTAACGTAAAGATTCCCTTGAAGATAATTTGTTTCCCTGTTTTAGATTTGACCGAGAACTAGACAAGCACAAGATGACCCATCTAGCCCCTAGCGAGCGTGTTGCCTACAGATGCTCTTTCTGTGGAATCATTTTTGACAGCATTTCTCATAGGTAATAGAGGAAAGAAAGTTTTAAACAGGGGTGTATATTCTGTACAAGATTCATTTATTTCCCCGGCAGCAAAATTATTTAATTTTTCTTCACCCCCCCCCCCCCCCACATTATTGTAATGTAGTTACCATCTAGAGAAAAAAGAAAAAAATTATGATCTTTTTGATACATCATCTTGAATATGGATTTGGGGGGTTCCTGTATACGATTAGGCACTTGAGTAAAACTAACAAACCTTATTTTATATACTAGAGAGCGCCACGAGAAGCGTCACCAGGACAAGGACGACTTCCATTGTGAAGAGTGCAACAAATATTTCAAGAATGAGAAGAATCTGCGTCACCACAACAAGGCACACCATGAACAGAATGGGGAGCATGTTAAGAAGCATCAGGTATGTCAGGGAAATGTTTGATTTATTTAAGATTATAGCTTAGATCATTTCAGCATAATTAAAGTTGTAAGGTTTTTGTCTATTCTTTAAGATCTCCACTGAATTAAGCTCCTTGGTAAGTTTTTAAGTTTTTTTTAGCTATTTTATTCTTTGCACAAAGGGTTTCTAAATGCTAGAGAAGATTGAATTAGAGTCAAAAATCATTCTAGGCATTCAATATTTTTCGTCTTTTGTTTGGCCATATGGTTCTCAAAAAAAACAACATTGTATTGGTCTGAGTTTTAGCCGCTTTTCATCCGATTTTAGAAAGTGTAGGTTAACATAAAACAACTTTTTTGTGTTAAGAATGCAGAAAAGAAGATAAAGAAGGAACCGCCAAAGTATAAGTGTCACATGTGCAACATTGACATAATGTTTCCGCTTACTGCACTAAGGAGACATCTAGCGAGGTAATTACAAACTAAATTCTAAAGAGTCTCCAAAGCATAAGTGTCATATGTGCAATATTGACATCATGTTCCCGCTTACTGCACTAAGGAGACATCTAGAGAGGTAATTATAAACTAAATTTAAAAAGAGTCTCCAAAGCATAAGTGTCACATGTGCCGTATTGACATTATGTTCCCGCTTACTACACTAAGGAGACATCTAGCGAGGTAATTAAAAACTAGAATTCAAAAGAAGACTTTAAAGTATAAATGCATATTTGGAATATTGTTTACTGGTGGCTATGCCCCTTTAGGCCTCTAGGAGGGGCATTTGAAGAAAGAGGGGGGGGGGGGGGGGGTGCGAAGTCAACCCTTTACTTTAGTTTCAAAAAGAAAAAAAACTTGATAGAGAAAGTTATTTTTTTTTTCATTGGATATTTCTCTTGGGGGGAGTGGTGGATGTACTCTCTCCCAAAATAGTTATATACCTGTCCAGAACTTTAAAGAAGCTTCACTGTCAAATAGATCCGTGTCGGTCCATTGGTTACCAAGTTCATGCAGTACACACATATAGGCAGATAGACTCAAAGATACCCTTTTACTTTTTTATAAATCATGTTTTTTTTTCAGAAAACATAGCACAAATTTTAAATGTGAGAAGGAGGGGTGTAACAAAACATTTGCACAACAATATCAGGTAAGTTCGCTAGATGCAAATAAGCGATGATAAAATTAAACAATATTATTAACTACAATATTTTTAGTTATAGAATAATTTATATAGCAAATTGCATAGGTATATACAATGTTGCTTAACGGGTTTATATTTATCATATTTTTTTATATAAAAACTTTAACTTTTTCTGTTTTTACAAGCTAAGCTACTCCACAATTCAAAATGCCCGTCTGTCTCCGTCCGTAACACACCAAGTGGAGGAAACCTGTTTTTTTCTTAGTTTCTATTCAATATACACGGCTGAAACTTCTTGTCAACATTCCCATCAAAATATTTTGGATAATAGTATCAAAATTAAATTTCCCGTTGTTCTGAGTATCCAGTATGTAATTTGACCGTCTGTCTGTCAGCTATCATACAAAAAAATAACTATTATAAAATATAAAGGTTTCGTGATTTCTTTCTATTCAATATATTCATCATCCTAACAAATGATCTTTAAATCTCCTTGTCCGTATTCCTTTCCATGATTTTTTTGTGCTTCGCTACTTATAGATGTAGTTATCCTTGTTTATTTTTAAAAATCATTGCATTACAATCGCAGCTTATCGACAATTATAACACAAATATATACGTTCTTTTTTATTCAGTTTGACGCTCATATGAAGCTGCACGCACACAGACATTGTCATCTTTGTGGAAAGGTTAGTGATTTTTATAAACGTAGCTGCTCTGCAAGATGTCTATGTTAGTTGGTTGTTAAGCTGGGTGGTTAATATTTATTTATCGCATCGTATTATAAACAGGTTTCCGCGGATATAAAATATACAATTGTAAGATTGAAACCTGTTTTTGGGCCCCGTGATGCTGAAGGCACGGGCTTAAAAAATGGGTTAATCTTATGAATTAATATCTTTATATATGTAGAAAACTGGATATAATCCGATGCTATACTTATTTTTCAGTATAGCTGAGAACCGGTTGCAATTCACCCGATATTAATCGGTTTCAAAAAAGTATACGACCCGCTTCCCCCCCCCCCCGCATGCATGGGGCCACCCAAAGTTTCCAATCTAACCAATGATAAAGGTGTTTATAAGAAATTCGGGTACAATTGTAATTTACAATCCTATATCCCCTCCCCTCCCCCTGACTCAGCTAGAAAACAAGTTTATTTTTTTATATTTTAGGATTTTAAACGGAAACAAAACGCCGATATCCATCTAATGGGAGTGCATGGATTTACTAAAGAAGATTTGGTAGCGCAGGGCAGATAATTTAACCAGGAAAAATAGTTCATCATTCAGCTTCATTTACAGCTTCAGCAATGGATTTGTTATTACTTGGATCTTACACCAGATTAACATGCTGTACTCTAATGAAGTGAAACTTGAAGCTGGCTAAAATTACGACCCCCCCCCCCTTCAGCCCCCTTTACCCTATCCCCTCCTCTCCTTCTGGATGAACAAACTGACCAATTAGTGATGTCCTTGGAAGCAACCTGTATTGGGCTTTCACTTCCGCTTATTGTCTCATACGAATAGAGCTTCATAATCGCCAAAAGACATGAATAGCTAAAATTTAGTTGTAGTTGTTTAATTCTCCTATCTTAACCCAACCAAACCAAACCAAACCAGTTTTGTAATTAAGGGGGGGGGGGGTTAATGCAACCATCTCGTAATCAATGCGCCAATGGCACCTAGAATCCGAATTTCATGATGAAATTTGGTATAAGTAATCCTTGGTAGGTCTATTTTCCCTAAATCGAATAAAAAGTTGGAAAAGTAACGGCTGGCGGCTCAGCCGTTTGGTCGGTTTTTGGCTATACCTACTTGATTTTTCGTTTTCATTATGGCTGAAAACCGTTTCTTATTCATTGGTGGATGGAAGTCATCTTAATATTAGCCAGCCGGAAATACCATTTCATTAAAATAGTCGAAAATCTGGTGCAATATCCAAGTAATTATATATTGATTATTATACAGGGTGTTTCAAATAAAACTGCGTTTTCCGGTTTTGGGAAACAGCCAGTAGGAGTATGAAAAAAATAATTATATGTCCATATTCTCTATAAAAATATGCATTGAACTTATAAAAGGTGTTTTTTAATATCTCTTAAAACAACGCCACTTTTTAGAGCCCAAAAAATTTAAAAAGTGTGTGTGTTACTGTATTCGCGTAGAATTTTATGATATAACGTTGAATTAAAATCTTGTTTTACTTGAAAACAACATTATAGCATGCACAACAAAATATTCTAAAAATTACATTTAAAATTTATTTTAAAATACATAAATATGAAAACAAAAATCAATTTTCTTATTGCTTGCATTTTGATTCTTAGTATTAAAAATGTTCATATTCGTTCATCATCCCTCCCCCTATAATTTCTTAATTTTGATTGACAGGTCATAACAGATTAACTCATAAAACTTAATTAATCTAAGAAAACGCATTTTTAGCAACAATTTAAACCAAAATAACTTTCTTATTAATTAAGATATTCAAATGAAATAAAAAGTGACTTGTTTTACTTATTGATATGCAAAGTAATAAAAGAGATCTTTTATGAAAAATAACTTTGCCATAGAGAAATAGAAAAAACAAAATTCTGAATAATCTAAAAAGCTCTTTGCATGAGGCCAAAAAAAGAAAATATGTAAAAAATCTCATATGGGGACATTGATTTACCCTTTTAATACTTTCATATTGTACTTTTAAACCAAAATGTTACAAAATAAATAAGTTAATTGAATATAATAGGTAGTTATCACAGTTTTAGCATGAGGCATTTTTACCCTACATGTACTTATCAGTACAGCCACATTTTTAGAGATATCAAAAAACACCTTAAGAAAATGTAATGTACATTTGTACAGAAAATATGCTTATATAATTATTTTTTTGAAACACCGTGTATATTGTTATATGAATTTATTAAACAACACTTGAAATTTATTTAATATTGTGAATAAGCCTAAAAAAGTGTTCTGAAATTAAGTAATTAATACATCACCTAAAATTAACCTAAACATCACTAAGTTTAATGTGAATTTTGAATTAAGTTCTGAATTAAATGTAGATAAGTATAACTTTATAGTATTATTAATTGAACTTGTACATCAAAGTGACAAAATACCTTATGTATCTCATTTAAACCAAAGATAACAAGGATGACAACATCCATAAAAGCGAAGCACTGAAACGGTAGGACAAACGGACATTAACACTTGTATAGTGTCTGAACTGAATAATCAGAATATAAAAGTATAAGAGTCGAAGAAAAATTGTGAGTAAATTTGTTGAAAAACTGCTTGATACAGGATAATGTTTATGGACATACTTACATTTTTAGGACTTGATTATAGAGTTGCTTCGCTTATAATATTGTTCTTTGTTGTCCCAGGAATCAATATACCAAAAATCAGATCAAACGGATAATTAGATCACATAAAAATTAGTTGTTAAAAAAGTAGAAAAATCAACATGTTTAAAATGGACGTACGGACATTCTGGTAATGATTATAGAGTTGCTACGCTTTCTAAATCGTACCTCACTAATACAGGAATCACCATGCAAAGTTTGAAATTGATAGGATAATTCTAACATGCCTAAATTAACGAATAAAAGCTATCTATCTCGGACGGACGGACGGACGTACGGACCGACCCTAATTATAGAAAAGCTTCGCTTTTAAAAAGCTCATTTCTTTACTGATAATACCTTATTTAAATGCATAATACTAAGTAAAAGCCTAAGATTGAAAACTTTTGTACCTTAAAATTAAAAAGTTTTTGCTAAAAAAATTTAAACCAAAGAAGATAAATTTTTAGTATTAGTTTATGAACAAAAATATAATTATATATCTAATTTTGTTTTTCATAATGGGTTAAGTTCTATAAAATTTCCTTTAGCCTTACATAGATATAAAGGAATATGTTAGACTTTAGAAAACAGAAAGCTAACCGATAAGCCTAAGAAAGGGAGGAGTAGGTTGCGCTAAAAATTCGTAAAGTTGTGAGTTTTAAGGGTTAAAAAATAGTAGTAGATCAGTAATATTAACTAAATATGTGTATTTCTTATTGAAAAGAACTAAACCTTGTAAAAACAATCAAAAGCTAACATAAATTTTTATCGTTCTATTACTGTTTTTAACTTAATACTCACAACCTTACGGAGTTTTAGCGCAACCTACTCTTCCCTTTGTTAGGATTTTACCCAATATCTTTATTCATATAGGATAAATTTAGATAAGCTAATCTATAATTAACTTTGTCTTTACCAGTACAAGGTACTTTTTATCCTAATTTGTAATAATGGCATGCTCATAGCGTTATCAATCAAGAAATTAAATATTTGTGTTTTTCCTTTCAGCCTTTTTTTTGTCTTGAAATTGATTGCTACGCTTCTTATAGACATAATTATCCTTTCTTGTTAGTGTAATATATGATTTCTCAGTATGGCTCAGAACCGGTTTTAGTCCAGCGGATATGAATCGGATTCGGAGGCATATAATTTAGTGCCATAATAATTAAAACAATTTCTAGTCTTATTAGTTAAACTCTTGCTCATTGTTTAATAGTGCTAATTTATTTTAGGGATTTCAAGGGATAAGATAATGGTGGATAAATTGAATTGTTGGTGGTAAAGTTTGGACATTGCTACTTTCTATCATTTCCACCGATAGATTTAAGCAAACAAAGGCAAAACGTGTTTATAAACTTATATAGTATAGTATAGTATAGTCCCTTTCGTGGCAACGCCCCTTAAGGGGGCGATTCGTCGTATTTTCAAAATGGCTTTTCATAGGTTATTTTAGGTTAAGTGAGGTATTTGCCCCGCAGGGTTTAGGCAATTGGCCCCGCAGTGTTAGAGCCATCCGCAGGGGCTAGAAATAGATAGGAGAAAAGCTACTGAGAAAATACGAGGAAACGCTCCTAAAGGGGCGCTGCCAAGAAAGGAACTATACCCCTTATTTACAGTCCATAGTCTACTCTGATTGGTTACAACAAACTAGCTGAGTCCAAACTTTACCACCAATATTTTAATCTACTAAAGGTATAATTTTGCTTATCATAACTGAGATTATTATTCAATTTAAGTTCCATTGTTTTTATCCCTTTAGAACCCTCTTATTACCTATAGATACTAATTTAGAAGTCTGCCATAATATTATATAACACAACAGTGCTATAAAAATACCAAAAAAATCTTTCAAACATTTTTGTTATTAAAGTATATATATTATTATCTAGTCAATTAAAAATGAAAAATCTTCCAAAAAATTATTTAGTTATAGTAATTAGTTTTACATTAATAGTGAATTTTAGTTTAATTTGAAAAATACCTAAACTTAACCTTAAACCAAAATGATGAGCTTAAATCCAATCCTAATCAAATGTAGTATACTTAATAATTAAAATCATTTAATTATTTTAACTTAATTTTTTGTGAATTTGAAACATAATTTTAAGTTGTGAATTCTTATTTAAATTTAAAGGGATTAGGTATTCCATTAAAGCTATATTAAAATTAACACTTTTTTATTTTTATAATCTTTCAAAATGGCCTAGAACCTTACACAATTGTAGATTAATCTGTATTAATGGAATTCAACCCTTTAAGTTATGTATAAAAAAACCAGTGATATAGTGTAATGATTTTTTTGTGTGTAATATATGTATATAAAATATTTTTACAATTTATGATTTGAATTAATTGTTTAATTGCTTGTAAATTTTCGAATATTTTCCCTAAATTTTATGTAAATAATCAACTATTTTTCATTATTGGGGATGTACAGCAGTTTTCTTCCATTGTCTTATCCCCTCAGATCCCTGACAATAATATTCATTTTTGCATTTTTGATAACTTCCAAATTAATTGTAATATATGATAACAGTTGAAATATGTAGGATGTTGTATATTTTTTTTTAAAGATAAATAATTTTTTTTCTGCTTATCTTTTATTTTTTATCCTTGAAAGTTTTTAGTAACATTGACATTGGAGTGAGGATTTATAGTGTTTAAATTAGTTGGACAAAAACAAAAAATAGTTAGTAGCGCTGCTACTCTACTACTAAGATGTTTCTTCATTTCATTGGCGGTGCTTTCACTTCATACTAGATCAACGAAAACACTCTTCTACACTCCCTATACTAGAAACCGCCGTTTGATTTTGAATTTTGATGCCGATCATATTAGATTTATATACTATCCGCCAAACTGCTGTAATAAATGATTTTATGGCGCTCCCGGCCCAAAAAGGCAGATTTACCGTGTAGTGATAGGTTTTAAATCTAATCCTACTTTAAGTAAAGTTCTTTATAGTTCCCAGCAGGTTTTATCCTATTGCTTTGGAGTGTACCTTAATCTTCCGAGAGAAATTATCCCCAGAAAAAATTGCATTACCCCCTTAAAAAAAAGGTTCACTCAAGATGTCTGAAACAGCAGAACTTTCTTGGATTTTGGGAAGTATGATTTTTTTGTAGGGCGATTTTTCTTGAGTATGGAATAATCATTTTACAATCTCCCAAATTAAGAGAGTGGGTACAATGGGCTGTTTATTACACTAATCCACAAAGTGTAATAATAACGTTATCTTATTTTATTCGTTGGCTTAACAAATTTGGAAACTTTAGTGAATGATTGGTTAATATTTAAGTTAAGTGTTTAAACGTTTCAATTACCAATTTTAATCTACAGAAGGGTTAATGTTGTGTATTAACATTGGGGATGAACATCGAATTGTCGGCTGTTACTTATCCCTTAAGATCCCTACTCCCAAATAAATATATATTTGAGGTTTCCGCCAACTAGCGAGATCTTTCGTTACAAAATCGCAGATAAGCTTATAGATAACAACAAATACTTTGGAACAAGGATTTAAACCAATTGAGATTGTACGATGTTTGTGCGTTAATTAAGATGCTTTAGAATGACAGGACCTGCTGATCAACGCTCACCAGGTTAGGTTAGGTTATATTGGGTACTGGGTATCCCCGCAGGATATTTAGAGGGGGGGGGGTAGGATGGATACACCTACTTGGTGTACACTTTCCTAAAACAAAGGGGATGTTTAAAAACTTGCATAAAAAAACAAATGAGGCCTGTTAGACTTTAATAAGTATGCAAATAACAATCTTCTTGAAGCCTTTATTAGACTCTACCGATTTTGGCTTAAGGGTGGTGTCAAAATTTTCAAATATCCCTCTGTGGACGAACCTGGCCTGGTTTAAAAGCTTCTTCAATTAAGCTTCAATTAAAATTAATAACTTAGCTTTTTATAGGTGGAGTTTGGGACATTGTTTGGAAAGGTGTTTGGTGGATCTTAACTTCCATCCCAATAGGTGTTATTTATTTATATACAAGGACAATAATATCCATAAGTGGAGCATCAACAATTAAATACTGTTTTTAAACCTGCAATGGACAGTATATTTTGTTCTGAAACCATTATTATTAACAGACTAGCTGTCTTTGTGATGGACAAATTGACATGGTACCAAAAAGTCTTAGAAATTTATGGTAATTAGTTGCGCATATTTAAGGTTTCAACATATCTTTTCCCACAATAAGACATACAAACCAGATTGAACGACCTTTGTCTTGAAGTGCTAATAAATAGTAGTGGCTTTTGCCTGTTTTTGGCCAAGACACTCCTCTTAATAGTATCTGACGCCTATTACAAGAAATTTATTTTCCCTCTAATGTAATTTGTTTAGTGATAAGAAAAATTTGGAATATATTATTATGATATTTATTTAGGAATATCCTACAAAGACAGACTTCAGCTAAGACATCCTATTAATCTTCATAAGGTATGATTATAACAGGGGTAACAAAATCCATTAGTACTGAAGCATAGATTAATGGCCTTAATTTTAGAGTAGATGCTCATATTGGGGCAAGGGTTTCACCAAAAAAATTCTTAGCCAAATCTAATAATAGTTATTTATCGCATCGTAATATAGATAGCTTTCCGTGGATATTAAAATGAAAACCTATAAGATCATAACCATCTTTGTTATCCCCGAGGTGCTAAAGTGCTGTTATAAGAAAACTGGTATTAATTTTAATATTCGTGGAAAATTGTTTTTAATACGATGCTGTACATGATTTTTCTGCATGGCTGAGAACCGGTTCAAATCCAGAGGATATCAATGGGATTTGAAGCCATAATGGAAATCTTATTAATCCCCATAGCAACTAAACATTAAAAAAAATCTACCTTTAATAGCAGACGAGTTTCTTAATTGTCTAATGCCTAAAAACAAAATAAATTATATATATTTAGGGCCTAACATTTTTTGTGATTGGATTTCTGAGCTTCTATTATGGAAGGTTTACTTATCCTGTAGCTGCTTACATTGGGGTTCATGGAAGTTATGGGTAATTATCCATCTATCTATCCGTCTATATGTCTATCTATCTATTCATCTGAATGTCTATCTATCTATGTGTAATGTCAGTCTATCTATCCATCTATATGTCTATCTATCTATATCTATGTGTATATCTACCTGTATGTCTATCTATCAATCCATCTGTATTTCTATCTATCTATCCATCTGTATTTTTATCAATCTATCCATCTGTATGTCAATCTACCTATCTATATGTATGTCTATCTACCTATCCATCTGTAGGTCTATCTATCTATCGATCTGTATATCTTTCTATCTATCCATTTGTATGTCTATCTATCTATTTATCTGTATGTCTATCTATCTATGTGTAATGTCAGTCTATCTATCCATCTATATGTCTATCCATGTGTATATCTACCTGTATGTCTATCTATCAATCCACCTGTATGTCTATATTCAATCCATCTGTATTTCTATCTATCTATCCATCTGTATTTCTATCAATCTATCCATTTGTATGTCTATCTACCTATCCATCTGTAAGTCTATCTACCTATCCATCTGTATTTTTATCAATCTATCCATCTGTATGTCTATCTACGTATCCATATGTAGGTATATATATCTATCCATCTGTATATCCATCTTTCTTTCTGTCTATCTATCTGTATGTCTATTTATCTGTATGTTTATATATCTGTATGTCTATCTATCTGTATGTCTATCTATATGTATGTCTATCTATCTGTATGTCTATCTATCTATCCATCTGTATTACTATCTATCAATCCATCTGTATTTCTATCAATCTATCCATCTGTATTTCTATCTATCTATCCATCTGTATTTCTATCAATCTATCCATCTGTATGTCTATCTATCTATCCATCTGTATTTCTATCTATCTATCCATCTGTATTTTTATCAATCTATCCATCTGTATGTCTATCTACCTATCCATCTGTATGTCTATATTGTCTACCTATCTATATATTTATTCTTCAAGGCAGCTTTGCTATACTGTTGAACCTAAACGTTCTTGTTTTAGATTTTTATGGTTATCGAAAGAAGAAATTTACAGAGATGCCAGCTGGGAGACACCCTGTTCTTTAGGATCAGGTATATATTGCTGAAAGAGATCAATAGAGAGTGTGTGAGAGAGAGAGAGAGAGAGAGAGAGAGAGAGAGAGAGAGAGAGAGAGAGAGAGAGAGAGAGAGATAGAGAGATAGAGAAAGAGATAGAGAGAGAGAGAGAGAGAGAGAGAGAGAGAGAGAGAGAGAGAGAGAGAGAGAGAGAGAGAGAGAGAGAGAGAGAGAGAGAGAGAGAGAGAGAGAGAGATAGATAGATAGAGAGAGAGAGAAATAAGCCTTAAGACAAGAGATGAAAATAGACAGCTAAAGAGAGAGGAAAAGAAATAGCAACAGAATGAGAGATAAAGCGAATTAGGGATAGAAAAGAGAGATTAAACTTGACTTTTACAGTTGTATTGTTTGAAATCAACAGGACGATTCGTTTTACAATTCAATCCGTACTGCACTAACCGTCCCTAGATGTTGACAAGAACTAGCTTTTACAAAATAATAAAGAATTATAGATCCAGACATTTTTAGTTAGAATGCACTAGATGCAAGCAATTTCTTTTATCTGGTTGTAACGCTATGTTGAAAATGCAACTTTCTCAGCTACTATTTAAGATAGTCTGTTGATTTTTTTTATCAAGATACCTCTTATCAAATAATCATATATTTTTGTGTATTCAAATGTTTCTTGATTTTTATGCCTATCATATACTTATCCCTCTTCTTTTCTTTGTTATGATCAATAAATATATCTGCTTTATAATTCACTTTGTCATATTGTTTAGGCGTTGGTGTGTTTGTTGGTGTTAGCTTTCTATATTGGTCCAGCCCATATTTAATCATCACAGGTAGTATTAGCATCATCCATTGGTAGTTTATCTATCTATCCATCTATTTATCTATCTAACTACCTATCTTTCTAACCATCTATTTATCTATTTAACTACCTATCTTTCTAACCATCTATTTATCTATCTAACTACCTATCTTTCTAACCATCTATTTATCTACTAACTACTAGTTTCTATATTGTTCCAGCCAATATCTAATCATTACAGGTAGCTCCTATCATTAATTTGGTATTTCCATCTTTAAGTTAACACAATTGCACATAAAACATACATATAGAATTGACTGTCATAAAACTTCTATTTATCTTTCTATCAATCTATCTGTCTGTATGTCTGTCTATCTATCTATCTATCAATCAATCAATCTATCAATCTATATGTCTATCTAACTCTCTGTCTATTTATCTATCTACCTAATCATAATCTATATTTGTAAGGTGGAGAATCTACCGAGCCAGGACCTATGCTCCTATGCATCCTTGTACTTTCATACTGTATTGGCCTTTGGATGCATCATACAGCTGACGCGCAGGTTTGATAGAATAGTCCTATGGATTTAAATCTATTGAGTATATTTATATTGGTTTTTACTTTTAATGTTTTTTTTCTCGTATTAATTCGAATCCGGTGGATAGGAACCGGTTCTCATCCATACGAAAAAACTATGTCTAACATCGTATTATATCCAGCTTTCTACGAATATAAAAATGTACAATCATAAGATTAAAACCAGTTTTTTTAGCCCCGAGGTGCCGAAGGCACGGGCTAAAAAAACTTAATAATTGCACATTCTATATCCGCGGAAAGCCGTATATAATACGATGAAAGAAATAACTATTAACTTTTAGAAATATTTTGTGCTACGGGCTAAGAAAGGGTTGATAACTAATGGAATGTTCGCTAGATGTCGCAATCCTAATTATCTAGGAGAAATTATCATCTATGGAACTTTTGCAGGTTATCTACCTATATATTTATTCATCTATCCATATCCATTTAATTATCAATCTATCTCTCTGAAATGTTCGTTAGATGTAGCAATCCAAATCATGTATAGAATTTTTGGTCAATCTTTCTATCTAACTATCTGTTCATCAATATATAGAACTTTTGAAGTTTAACTATCTATCGGCCTATTTGTCTGTATAATTATCAATTTTCCATTTAAATTGATTTTAATTGATTTTAAAATTTCGAAATTTTATATTTAGGATTTAGTTGGAACCATCCCTTATACTATATTCCCTGGATTAACTGCTTTGTAATATGGACATTCTTGTTTTATCCTGGTTGGCTAGCTAAAGATAGGTAGGTAGTATCTATCTATATGTATATCTATCTCTCTATCTGTAAATATCCCTTGGATTAACTGCTTTGTAATATAGACTTTCTTGTTTTATTCTGATTGGCTTGCTATCATCTGTCTATATATAAGTTAAAGTCTATCTTTATATCTATTAACCAGTACAATTTACAGTGCAATTTCCCCTCCCTCCCTCTAAATTATCTATCTACAAATCTGAGTGAAATGTGATTTTCCCCACTGCTATCTAAGAGAGAATGTATGTTTTTGGTAAAGAGCATCCAACACACAATTTACTGTGTCCATATCAGTTTTCAGGTCATGCAGAAAAACACAGATTTATTTATCTATTTAATCACAATAGTTTTTTTCCTTTTACTTTTTATGACGTCAGCTCTCTAGCTTACTTTTCCCATCTATTTATGTTTAGCTACTTGTAGATGTTGTCATCCTTATTTTATTCATTTTTCTTTCCATCAATTAGTTCGTAATTTGTGCATCAAAATTTACTAAATACGCTTGCAGATCCAGGTCTTTAAATAGTTTTCATTTAACCTTAATTATTACTATACTTTTGTCTTGGCAGCCTATTGTAACTGCGATACTTATGGACATATCTTTCCTTGTTTAAATATATCTAGATCAATGTCGAGATACCCAGAATGGTCCGAATACATTTCTAGAAGTGGTTAGTAATTTTAGTAGCGAAGCTACTCTATAAATGACGTTGTCTGACCGTCGGTTCGAATTTAACATCCTAGGAGGCATAGATTTTCTCTACTTAGCAGCTACGCACAAAGAGGCATATAGGGACAATTTATGGAAGGGCCGATTGCTTAGGGAAGGTAGGTAGGTGATAAACCTTCATTGGACCTATAATCAGCTTCATTGCAGCTTATATCAATAACGAAATTAATTTGGAAAAAATTACGAAACCTATACGTGTTTTTCAGCTGTCGTTGGGGGGCAACACATCGTAAAATTGACGCTCTCTTCATTTGCCCCCCAAATTTTATTTTAGATTTAATTCACTTGTTGGTTATACATTATTCCTGGCTTTATTGTAAAGGAGAATCATATCGGTTCAGCGCTTCGACACAAACAAACACAGATAGACATCATGCTACTTTTATACAGTGATACATTTGTATCTTTGTTATAGAGTAGCTACGCTTTTAAACTTATCAGAAAAATAGATGAACTGAAATTAGTTTCCGAATGTGAACACATTTTCCTAGGTGTTTCCCAATCCTATCTCAATATTTGCTACTAGCTAAAAAACCTTCAAACTTCAAAAAAAAATCAAAATTTGAATGTATTAACGATTTATACATTATACATTTAAAGTTTTAATTTTTCAAAGAAGTTGTATCAACTTTTTTGCTTTTTATTTAAGATAGCTAGCCGGTCCTTTCAGTAAGTAGTAGATGTAAAATTTTTCATAGAATTCAGATATGCAATCGGTTTTTTTGTAGACCTCTTATTTTTTAAGTAATTTAAGTTTTTAAAAAAAATAATTAAGTCGGTTTTAAGGTACTAAAACGCAACAAAATAAAAGAAGAAAATGGCCAGTATGAACAAAAATAGTAAGATCTTTAATTTGACACCTTACTTTTAAAATTCTGTTGAGTAATTATTGAAAAAATTTATTTTTTTAACCTCGGTTTAATAAAAACTTTAGACCTAAATATTTTCTCAAACAGACATAAAAAACATGGGTTCATATATACCTTTAGAATCAGAAAAATATTACGAATCTATTCTAAGCAAAATTGAAAAAGTTTTATAAAACTATAATAAAAAAATAAGTTTATTTTAAGAATCATAATTTTCGGCTTTAAAGGGTTAGCTTAAACCAAACCTGAAAAAAACCTAAACAAAAGACAATGCAATGTAGCAGATATTTTTTAAACACAAGAAACAATAATGTATTTTTAACTGCATTGTTTTGAAGTTTATAAACAGACTGATGCATATTTGTTCATAATTTTTCATTCTTTACATGTTCTTTAATATCACTATATTTATTGTAGTATATATTGTATGAACGTTCTCCTTTTTTTCTGGCAATTCTATAGGTTAATTTTATAGATTAAGCTTCCCGATTCGTCAATTTTTGCGATTTGTGTTTGGCTAGTTTAGTAGTTACAATTCTTAAAATAACTTTTTTAATTTTTCTATTTTTTATTACAATTTTTTTAAACTTTTTCAATTTTGCTTACAATGGATTCATATTATTTTTCTCATTCTAATGGTATATATGAACCCATATTTTTTATGTCTGTATGAGAAAATATTTAGGTTTAATGTTTTGATTAAACCAAGGTTAAAAAAATAGATTTTTTCAACAATTACTCAACAGAATTTTAAAAGTAAGGTGTCAAATTAAAGATCTTACTATTTTTGTTTATACTGGCTATTTTCTTCTTTTATTTTGTTGCGTTTTAGTACCTTAAAACCGACTTAATTATTTTTTTAAAAAACGTAAATTACTTAAAAAATAAGAGGTCTACAAAAAAACCGATTGCATATCTGAATTCTATGAAAAATTTTACATCTACTACTTACTGAAAGGACCGGCTAGCTATCTTAAATAAAAAGCAAAAAAGTTGATACAACTTCTTTTGATTTTTTTTTGGAAGTTTGAAGGTTTTTTAGCTAGTAGCAAATATTGAGATAGGATTGGGAAACACCTAGGAAAATGTGTTCACATTCGGAAACTAATTTCAGTTCACCGAAAAATAACCTTGTATAACTAGTTTTTGGGTCCTTACCATCTAATTCTATTTTAGGACTTATTATACCCTGGCCTTTTGCTGGAAAGAAACGTGAATAAACCAAAACAAGATTATTTTCTTACTTTATATTGAAGATAAATATTATGGACGATTTTTAAAATTCTTTTATAAATTAATTAATGATTTAATAATAAAAACCAATTTTATCAAATGTTTTTGAAAAAAATTATATAATCTTATTAAATACATATACTATTTTACAAACCTATATAGGTAAAATATAGACAAACCATCAATTTAAATTTCATGTTTATTTTCATTATTTCATACTAATAATTTATTTCAAAATAGTTTATAAGAATTAAAGTTTTCTGATTTTTTCAGCCACAATTTTGGGATTGTCTTCTTTAATGTGTTCCTTAGCATCCTGAAATTATAATAAAAATAAATTATCCTTATATAAAAGAAACAGAATGTCTGTCTGTATGTCTGTCTCTCTGTCTTTAGCTAAGGATCTCTCTCTCTCTCTAACCGCAGAACTGATAAGTTTTTCTTTACAATGAAGCTTCTTTAAGGCCCATGAAAGTTTCATTAATATTTAGAGAAAGAGTACTACCAAGAAAAATCACTAGTTATTACTGTGCTACGTATAGATAGATAGATAATAATATTATCACCCTGTGATAATCAAAATCACAGTTATGATCCCTCATATGGAGATTATAGAAATATTTGTTATTACTGTGCTACTTATAGATAGATAATAATAATATTATCACCTTATGATAATCAAAATCACAGTTATGATCCTTCATATGGAGGTCATAGAAATATTTGTTATTACTGTGCTACTTATAGATAGATAGATAATAATATTATCACCTTATGATAATCAAAATCACAGTTATGATCCTTCATATGCAGGTCATAGAAATACTTGTTATTACTGTGCTACTTATAGATAGATAGATAATAATATTATAACCTTATGATAATCAAAATCACAGTTATGATCCTTCATATGCAGGTCATAGAAATACTTGTTATTACTGTGCTACTTATAGATAGATAGATAATAATATTATTACCTTGTGATAATCAAAATCACAGTTATGATCCTTCATATGGAGATTATAGAAATATTTGTTATTACTGTGCTACTTATAGATAGATAGATAATAATATTATTACCTTGTGATAATCAAAATCACAGTTATGATCCTTCATATGAAGGTCACAAAAATACTTGCCACATCTAAATATAAAAAAAATATTAAAATATAATGAAGTTATTATCTCATTTGTTGGCTTTGAAACTTTAAAAAAGTTAAATTTCAGAAGAGGTAATTTTATTTATAATCGTTGGGTTTGAACATTAATTTAATGTCTATTGTCTTTCCCCCTACTAGCGGCTTCGCCCCTAGCCTCTAGGGGCTTTGCTAGATGATAAAAAAAAGTTAAGGTGAAATTCGTAAAAAAAGGACCAAGGATATCTCCTACAAAAAAGAAAAAAATGGGGGGGGGGATTTTTTTTGTTTTTGGGGGGGTTGGGGGTGTCCCACACCCCAAGAAAATAGCCTAAAACCACCACAGGACCAATAGGTATATACTCTGAAGAGTAGAATCCAATCGGTTCAGTGGTTACCGAGATCTTAAGGGACAGACGGACGGAAGGACAGACATCGTTCTACTTTGTATTATAGAAGATAAAAGCGCTTTAGAAGCGTAAATAAATTCAAGTCTAAATTGAAATTTATATTTTGCTGCATGTTTCTTTTAATATATTTAGACAATTATTGGTTCTAACTACCGAGCCAAAAGGAGGCTTTTTGAGAGTGTTTAAGCTTGTTACTTATTTTAATAGTGCCTATAAAAAATGACGTCATACTGGCCTACTAATGGTCAATTAATATTTAAACTGGACTGCATTTAGTCTGTATAGTGGTCTATCATTGATCTTTGTATGTATTGTATGGCGTCATTTTTATAGGCACTATAAAACACTTCCAATATCAAACAAAGCAAACAAATGTATACCAGATGATTATTCTTTATTTTTAATCAGTTAAACAAACTGTAATAACCTGCATTTATAAGCTGTCAGTTTTAGCCTCTTTCTGCATCCTTTCTGTGCACAAACACGAGATTTACTAAAATTTTATAACATAACAACTCGTTTTATTATAAACAAGGATGACAACATCCATAAAAGCTAAGCACTGAAACGGTAGGACAAACGGACATTAACACTTGTATAGTGTCAGAACTGAATAATCAGAATATAAATGTATTAGAGTCAAAGCAAAGTGGTAAGTAAATTTGTTGAAAAACTGCTTGATACAGGATAGTGTTAAGGACTTATTTACACTTTTAGGACTTGATTATAGAGTTGTTGTTTATAACATTATACTTTGTTGTCCCAGAAATCAATATACCAAAATTCAGATCAATCAGATGATTAGATCACATAAAAAGTTAAAAAGTAAAAAATCAACATGTTTAAAATGGACATACAGACATTTTGGTAATGATTATAGAGTTGCTACGCTTTCTAAATCGTACCTAACTACTAAAGGAATCACCATGCAAAGTTTGAAATTGATAGGACAATTCTAACATGCCTAAATTAACGAAAAAAGCTATCCGTTACGGACTGACGGACGGACCGACCCTAGTTATAGAAAAGCTTCGCTTTTAATAAGTTTTTTTGTGCATTTTGTCTTAAAAGGGAAAATTTGTGATATATAAGCAGATGCAATTTTATTATCTAGTCTTGGAAGCGGGTTACTTAAAAGAAGTTTTGCTACTATCGTTTCAAAGCCCAAAATACATTTTTTAACCATATTCTAAAAATCATAATACTAGTTTAGTCGTTTTAATAACATCCAGGGAAAAGGGAATGTGATTCTGACAAACAATTATAAGTGAAAATTTCCCATCAACCCTATCCCTTTTTTCTCCCCTTCTTATCCACTTCCCTTTTAGTTACACCAAAGAGCAAGTTTTACTCCAACAAAATATTTAATTTTTGGCAATTTCAAATGGAATTTATTAATTGGCTGAATAGCAGCCCCTGATAACATGCTTTATATTAAAAGCTTTGAAACGTATTTTTAAAAAATTTTCTTACCTTTTTGCTTTATTCTTTGCATCATTGGGTCGACCACTTATTCCTACGTCAGCTAAAAAAAATATTTTTTTTCCGGCCACGTTGAACAAAAATATAATAATAATCTCGAATTAAAAAAATATATGAAAACAGTCGAGAATGACAAAAGGGGGGTGGAAGAACGTCCCAATTTCGATTTTAAGGTTTGTGTTTACATACCACCCCCCCCTAAACCCCTACTTCACGCCGCTGAAAGTTTTATCTAAAAACAGTTTGACTTTCACAAAGTGTTTATTTCAAACAAACAAAATATATCTAGACAACTAAAGTATAAGAAAGTTTGTAGTTACGTCTATAAAGATCTCATAAATGTCTAGATTGAAAGGGCTACACTTTTCAGAAAAGCATAGGTAGTATTGGTCTTAGTTATTAAAAAGCTTTTTTGGAAAAAAAATTATTTTTATACCTTTCTCTTGATATGCAACTAATTCTCTCTTTCTCTTCTTATTTAGATCTAACAGATTATCAAAAAATTTCAATCAATCAAAGATAAATTTGTGATGTCTGTATGTCCTTCTGTAAGGGTTAACTGATTCTTGTAATACACCTTATCTTCAGCAGCAGAGCTAAAATGATTCAAAACGAACAATTTAAATGAAAAAGTAGCTGCAATAATTAAAATATCTTACCCTTATTTTTAGCTGTATCGTTGGAAGGATCATTAGTTTGAAAAAGATCATTGTCTTCGTTTGAAGCAGCATTTAAAGACTCAGTAGCATTTGGAGAATTATTGCCGTTTCCTTTCGTAACTTGTTTTGATGCTGTAACATTCCTAGGTTTATTGTCAGTGGTTTTAGCATTTGAGCCATCTTGAGAACTAGCATTTGGTGATTTGTTAGCGTTTGTAGCTTTATTGTCCTTTGATTCAACTTTTGAATCAGTCTTAGAAGCAGAGTTTGATGAGTTGCCATTTGCTCCAGCAACGTTTGTAGGATTGTTGCTATTTGCTTTGGTATCTTTTTTTGGGGCTGTATTTGGTGGTTTACTATTATTTTCTTGAGCGTCTAACGGTTCATTGTCCTTTGATACATCATTTGAACCAGTTTTAGAAGCAGCACTTGATGATTTGCTATTCGTTTCCGAAGCGTATGTTGGACTTTTGCTATTTGACATACAATCTGTGTTTGAAGTAGCATTTGATGGTTTGTTATTGGTTTCTTTAGCGTTTGCTGGCCCATTGTTCTTTGATACAGTGCTTGAACCAGTTTTAGAAGTAGAATTTGATGGCTTGTTGTCAGATTCCTTATCATTAGCTTCGCTATATTGCTTTGAATCAGCATTTGATGGTTTGTTATTAGCTTCTGTACCGTTTGTAGGACTATTCTCATTTCCTATGGCATCTTTTGAAGTAGATTTTTGTGGTTTATTTGTTACTGTGTCGTTTGCTGGTTTATTTCCATTTGATTTAGAAGCTGTTTCTTGGTTGCTATCTGAGTCTAATTCAAAAGTCACTTTGTACACAAGAAGTAGCTAAATGAAACCACGTCAACAGGGGCTTTAACATTCGAAAATTATCATATTTTTGCTTTGCCAATTCAAAATATTACAATCCCCTTAACAATATGCCTCTCTACAATTATTGATTTTTAAGTTTCTACGCTCTCCGGTTAATGTTACAAAAGTTCATAAGAATGGTTTGATGCAAAAATTCTAACATGCCTAAATTCACAATTAGAATCTTTAGCTATAGACAAAAAATCCTACTACTTTAGATGAAAGGATAATATCAAGAGGCCGGACAAATAAATCAGTAAGTTGCGATTATTTTAGACCAGGGCATTTACCCTACTCTAACTATAAATGTCGGATTCTTTCACAGCATATTGTAAAAAAAAGGCAATGCTGCAATATATCAAGTGCATAAAGTGCCTGGTCTATTTTGATTATCATCAGTTTTCTTCTTCTTACTGCCATCTGCTTTCTAGATTAAAACAAGGATGACAACATCCATAAGTAGCGAAGCACAAAAATTATGGATGGATATCCGGAAAAAATTTAATTTATTGCAGTTTCATAAAAAAACATTAAACTAAAAAATCACGAAACCTTATTTGAATTATAACGTGAAAATCTAGGAATTGATCTAGCACCTCAGCAAACCGGTATTATCCTCTTAGAAATTTTTTTTTCAATATTGAAAATTTGAGTAACAAATCTCGATAAAACTTGATAAAAGTATGCATAATATATAAGTATTCAATCCCTGAAAATTTCAGCCATCTGTGTTGAATAGGTGTTGAGAAAATCATAAATACTTAAAAATGTAGGAATAGATCTAGCACCCCAACCAACTGATGAATCTTAATGAAACTTAGTGAAAATACGAAGACTGTTAACATAATTAATCCCTGAAAATTTCAGCTCTCTATCTTTTATAGGATCCGAGAAAATCACGTTTCCCCCTTTCTGTCTCAGACGGACGGACATTTCGAATTATAGAGTAGCTTTGCTACTAACAAGGATGTCAAATACATACATACATTATAGTACATACAGCAAGGCTTATACATCAGACAGACAAACGAACAGTGACAAATATATAGAAATAATGCACTGAATATTAGAATAAAACAATAGAGGGGGAAGGGGTTAAATAACGGTATGTCCCTAGGACCCTGTGCCGACTTTCAGTTGGGTCCTTAAATATCAACAAATAGCATTTGGACGAAAAAGGTCTAGGTAGTGACCTGGTTATAGATCTATATTTATAGATTTATTCACTGAATATTAATATATGGAATTTCTTAACTCATGTTAATTGATCATTATATAAAAATTATAATTTTTGTGATAATAATTTTAAACTCAAGATGTTTACAATGGACCTACGGACATGATATTATAGAGATGCAATGCTTTCTTAATTATATCCAACTTATGTCAATCATCATCAATGTTTTAAATCGGTAAGACAATTCAAACAGATCTAAGATTAACGTTGAGAGCTCAGCTAGCAGTTTCGGATGGAATAACCTTAATAAGCCTAGCTTTTAACCATATTATATTTTTTTGGTAAATAGCGCAGCAAGTAGTTTGATTTGGCATTAATTAACCGTAGAAGAAAACCAAAATATATCAGACCATATCATAACTACTAATGCTTCAATTTCATTAACGTCGACCACATTGTTAACTGACGCAATAACGAGCTGTTATTTTTTTTAAAATTGGCATTATATGCTATAGTAGCTTGAAAATAAATAGATATCATTGACATATAACATTTTATTGAATGGGAATATTGTCAACAAATCACTGAATATGACATTTAAATTTATCGAGTAGATGACTATGTTTAAGTTTGAATGAACAAGCATAAAAACATTTTCGTTAGCAAATGTTCAAATTCTAGAAAAGCTTACGTAATAATACGAACTACCTATCAATTACAGAGAATCTTTGCTTTAACTGTTAAACAAGGCATTTAAGTATTAAAAATTTATAGAACGATTCAATATTAAATAATTAGAATTACAATTTGTAAAATCTTACCTTACTCACACCCGACATTTTGAAACTAATTTTAATTAGGAGATTTTTTGCTATTTTTTCGAAGATTTTTAATCCCGTAATTTTTTTAATTTTTGTAGCACAGATTCAAATCTGATTAATTTCCTCTGGATAAAAAACCAGTTCTGAACATCTCCGTATAAGGGTTTTTGCTTGTACGTTAAGATCTTGTTATCCAATTGACAAATATAGTTCTCCTTTATAGTAAAGCTTCTAATTAGGGATGGCAATCCGGATCCGCCCAATTTTTGGGCTAATTTTGGAATCCGAATCTGGTTTTTTAATAGCGGATTCCGGATTCTTAATTGGTAGGCTAAAATTAGCGTCTTGAGTTTTTTCTTTCAACTGCCTCTTTTTAAAGGCAAAGATTATCATCATTACATATAAAAACTGGTTCGATTATCGAAAGTGAATTATAGAGAACACCAAGAACATTAATTTTTAGGACATATGTAGCACTTAATTTTTTTAATTAAAAAAATCCTTTTAAAATACTGTTAGAATCCGGAATCCGCCAAAAATAAGAATCCGGAATCCACCATTTTTTGACGGATTCTTTTAAGAATCCGGAATCCGAATCCGGCCCAAAAATTTGACAGATTGCCATCACTACTTCTAATACAGCCAAGTGAGGACAGTAAAAAAAGTTAAACCCCCTGGAATTTAAAAAGGGTGTTTTATTATTAAAGTCATTTGATAGTTTTAGGCTTTTTTCCTGCCTTTTCGAATTCACGAATTCCTTTTTAAACAAAAAAAGTCATAATTCAAAACTAGATTTATTTCAAAAAGATATTTTAGGCCAACATTACAAAAAAATATATAAACCGTTATTTCTTAAATGCTAGTCAGTTAGCTCAACTTGTATAAAAAAGTTAATTATTTTTAAAAATGACAAAACATTTTAATAAAAAATAGAAAAATTGAGGTTATTAATCGACATACCAATGAAAAACAAATATAGATGAATATGAAAAACATTTATTAAAAGGTAGGTAGGTACATTAAGAAGAATATTTAACGAGTTTTGATTTTAATGATTAACCATATTAACCGTAGAAAAAAAAATCATAAGTAAAAAGTAAAACTGCTGGTTAGTACCTACCAATCAATATATATGTATTTCAAATATTTTCATTAAATATTCTTAGTAGAACTAAACTTATATTATGATATAATGAATAATGGCAGTATAATATGCTTATATAATATTCTAATATAACGAGAAACTGTCGAACTAAAAAGTTAATTAAAAGGTCAGTCATGAAACATATGTACCTACCTATATAATATTTAGGTATAAAAAAGAAATAATAAAAAAACTTATTTATAATAAAATCAATGGTTTCTTTATTACAACTTTATTGGTAACAGCAAGAGCATGCTTTTGCATTAAAGGATAAAAATATTTTTTGCTTATAAGAATTAAAATAAATCTTTAAATGGATTTTTCCAGGGGCGTCGTAGCTCAGTGGTAACGCACTGAGTTACGGTGATGAGAGTTCGAGTTCTAGTCCCCATGTGGCAACTCGAATTTCTCAGTTGGATACATTCACGCAACTTCCCCTGGTTGTGTAAGAAGGGGATTATTGAGTAAGTTTGGATACTTAATAGTCAAGTACATAATATCAGTACTACCCTTATTCCAAGCTCCTCTGCGGAGAGCGTCATTCATTACGGTGACTTAATTTGGGACACCTGCCATACTCGGCGAGGGTGAGGTAATAATGAGTAGCTCTCATGAGATAGCGGGTCAAGTCATAATGTGCTTGAACGTGGAGCTTGATAGCCCTAGTGGCTATACAAAAGTGTCTCAGCCTACTCCATGACTACTTAGGTCCAAACCCTAAGAGACTATGGCTAATCAATCAATCAAAAAAGTAAAGTTTATCAGCGTATTTCAAAATTGTAGGTCAAATGTGCTTTTTTTTGTAGGCGAACAAAAGTTAAAAAAACAACAACAGTAAAACACAAAAACAAAATTTTTAGATTATAAGTTAAACATACCTAATATTTTCTATTCCATTCTTAAAATTTGTTTTAAAAAAATATCGAAAATATCTTTCAAAACTTCTAAGAACTGAATATTCTTTGGGCATGTATTTCTAATACTATATCATACGTGTAAAAATGTTATTTAGGGGAAGAGACAATGAACGATAAATTGATATAGATCCTGAACTATATTATATATAATCAATATTACCCTTATGCAGAGTTTCGGATCCGCATTGATTGTATGCGGATCCGGATCCTCAAAATTTGGTCAGTGCGGATCCGGATCCGGTTCCGAATCCTTGACAATAATAATAAAATCACCAAATTTTTCAAAAAATTTTTATTCTTTAATTCAAAGTCAAAAATACTTTTAATTTTCAAGTCTGAACCTAAACCTTAAAGATTGGCTCTCATCAAGAGAATGTCTGAGATTTTATATAAATTTAGGTAGATTTTTCCATTTTTTCCGCATTTTTTTGAGTCCAAGGATCCGGATCCGCATTTTTTTGCGGAGGATCCGGATCCGCATTTTTTTGCGGATCCGGATCCTTGGACTCAAAAATATGCGGATCCTTGCGGATCCGGATCCGAAACTCTGCCCTTATGTAATTAAAAATTATTTTAAGATAATTTTTACTTTAAAAAGTTATTAGTTAGTTAATAAGAGATTTGTATTTATAAAAACCAATGCAATTTACAGTCCAATGTCATATCCTATTTCGACTAATGATTCCTGTAATGATTGTTTTGTGGCAGTTTAGTGATCCTCGGAACCAGAATCCTCTTCATAAGTTTTTAATTTTTTGGCTGTTCTTCTGACCGGCCTGTCACCTGTTGCAATTTTTACTTTTTTAACCATGTTTAATTTATGTCTACGTAACAGAAAAAATAATGTTTTTATGATGAGTACTGAGTAGGTATTGATAATCGGACTTTTTTATATTTTTATAAAAATAACTTATTTCTAGCCCCTATGGGGTGCTAACCAATAACCATGCAAGGCGTTGTTAACCTTTCCTTAACCTAAACATTTAAGGGTTTTGCCTATTCAATTTTGAGTAGTCATTTTTGAGCCAATAAGCGGCCAGCAGCTGTTCACTTCAAAAGTTTAAATAATCTAAAATGTTAAAAAGTATAAATTCCTGAAGCTTTTATGTCCAAAAGAGCCTTCTTTTTCTTATCTCTAAAATAATAAAAATTTATTGTACCTAATAACTGTAATATTTCATTTTTAAACAATATGATGTAATTTTCATGAAAACTAATATCTTTAATAGAATTAAAAGGTGAACTTTCCTTAGCAAAGACGTAAAACCCCAATAAAACAAGGAATACAACATCCATTAAATCAAAACCCTGGAACGTTAGCGAAGGACAGACAAACATTGACTCTTGTTGAGTGTCAGAACTAAAAAATGAGAACATAAATCTATAAGAAGTCTAAACAAAATTGTATAACATTGTACCTTGTTGTTATAGGAATCAGTACTACAAAAATCACACGAAAATTACATCACATTAAAAATTGTTGCTAATAAAGTAACATGATTAAATGGACGTGCTGACTTTCAGGTAAGGATCATAGAGTTGCTACGCTTTCTAAATTGTACCTGACTGTTATAGGAATGCTAAGTTTAAAACGATAGGACAATTCTAACATTTCCTAATTAACGTAGAGAGCTAAACATTACGGGCGGACGGAATGACCCTAATTATAGAAAAGCCTCGCTTTTAAAAAGGGGGGGGGGAAATGTGGTGACTCGTGCCACGACATACCAGCAATTTTATTTTGGGTGCTACTCCCTTAGTTTGAGAGATAATTGGGTGAAATCTTTTGGGCTGGGTCACTAATTACCCCAACTAGAGGTATCTTTCAAAAAAAACGGCGGCGGGTCCGCCGCTCCCGCCGTTCGCCGCCATTTTCCGCCGCCGCCAAAAAAAAATTTTTTATTGCATTTCTCGCCGAATTAGGCAATTTGGAATCATTTGAGACCATGTTATTTTTTTCAAAAATTTTTCCCCTTATAACCAACACTGCAATTTTCAATTTCTCGTTTATTAAGGTATATCTTAAATTCAGTGCCTCTCATAAGCTTTTAAAGATATTGAGACAAAACCTTTTGAGGTAAATCAGTAAAAAATATTTGAATAAAAAATGGCGGCGGTACCGCCGCTCCCGCCGTCCACCGCCATTTTCCGCCGCCGCCGCCAAAATTTTTTTTATTGCATTTCTCGCCGAATTAGGCAATTTGGAATCATTTGAGACCATGTTATTTTTTTCAAAAATTTTTCCCCTTATAACCAACCCTGCAGGGGGACTTTATATCTTAAATTCAGTACCTCTCCTAAGCTTTTAAAGATATTGAAACAAAATCTTTTGAGGTAGATCAGCAAAAAAATATTTGAATAAAAAATGGCGGCGATACCGCCGCTCCCGCCATCCACCGCCATTTTCCGCCGCCCACAAGACGGCTTGTAAGGGGAAAAATTTTTGAAAAAAATAATATGGTCTCAAATGATTCCAAATTGCCTAATTCGGCGAGAAATGCAATAAAAAAAGTCCCCCCGCAGGGTTGGTTATAATGCAATAAAAATTTTTTTTTTGGCGGCGGCGGAAAATGGCGGCGAACGGCGGGAGCGGCGGACCCGCCGCCGTTTTTTTTGAAAGATACCTCTAGTTGGGGTAATTAGTGACCCAGCCCAAAAGATTTCACCCAATTATCTCTAAAACTAAGGGAGTAGCACCCAAAATAAAATTGCTGGTATGTCGTGGCACGAGTCACCACATTTCCCCCCCCCCCCCCCTTTAACAATAGGTAAGTCTTTAATTTAAAGGACAAAAAAATCATCTTTTCGTATCCGCGGGCAAGCATACTTACTTTTCTTCCCAATCTGAGTCTTTGTCTGAATCCTCCTCAAAGTCAATATTGGACAGATTCTGCTTTATTCTTTTCCTAAACAAGCACAATTATGTCCATAACAACAACAAAAAAAGGCCATTTCACGGGATTGTATACTAGAGGCTGCTTTCTCAATGTGGACTTGGTAGTTAGTATTACCCAATCAATTAGGTATTCATACGATTGTTTTTGATAGGAATGGCAATCCGTCTAATTTTTCGATTCGGATCCTTACAATAATCAGTCAAAAAAAAAAATGGCGGATTCTCCTCGGATTCCGGATTCTAGCAATATTTTAAGAATTAAAAAAAAAATTAAGGGATTAAATTATACTGGGTACTGGGATGAATATAAAGCTGCGTTTTTTCATATTTTCTGATATCTCCACATGGTGGTGTAGGTGGGAGAGATGGGGGTGGTGGTGATATTTGCCTTTAAAGAAGGGGGGGGGGGGATGAAAGAAAAAACTCAAGGCGCTAATTTGAGCATACCAATTAAGAATCCGAATCCGCGATCAAAAAACGGATTCCGGATTCGGATTGCCAACCCTAGTTTTTGGGAAGGGTGGGGGGGGGGGGGGGGGTTGAGCGATGCCCTTTCATTGACAGTTAGCATTGACACAGAGTATTTGATCGAGGACCCTTTCAATTTGACAGGGTCCTCGATCAAATACTAAACTTTCCTCACAATAGTTGAACAATTGGTTCAGTCATTACGACATCTTAATTGATGTAAGGACACAAAGATAGAAGCATGTAACTTTGTAAAATAGGATAAGTAACGCTGCAAAAATAAGCTACCTCAATCAAACAAGGAAAACCATGTACATAAGTAATAAATCCTAATATGTTTTTATATGTAAATAACAAGCAAATATGTAATTGTCGATGAATCTCTAAATTGATTTAAATGGTAATCAAGAGCTGTCGATGAATCTCTAAATTGATTTAAATGGTAATCAAGAGCAAGGTGCTGGATGATTATCAAGGCCCATAAATGAAAAGTTGGAACTTTAAGATAAAATTCAAGCAATCAAACAGTAATAGGCGTCTACTGAATACTCCACTTAAGCAATTTCCAGTTATTTTGTACAACCCAAAAAGGACTATGCCAACCATGCCCTTATAAATAACCTTTAATCTGTTCTGGAAATCTTTACCTGTACAATGGTTGCTGAGGAATTACAGCTTCCACGTCGAAGTCTGAGCCACTATCAGAACCTACAAAATTCAGACATCTTCAGGGATGATCCAATAGATGATAATTTTATATCCATTAACAATGGTTTTAGACAAAATTACCACTTCGGTAGTGTAAAATTGTCGTTTAAAAATTTGGACACTGCTAGGTTGAACCACCTAATCATGCTTTAGGAAAAAAGTAGTTTTAAACCAACCAACAAACACAAAACTTTGGTTACCATAATAATTTAAGGTAAAATGTACTTTTCCTCCAAAATTTAATAATTTTTAAAATTGATTTAATAAGAATTTCATTTGTGGCCATTCAAAAATCTATCTACTCTGCCTCATACTAAAAAGTTTCATCGTTTTACCAAACATGCTCTAACTTCAGGATCTTCGGCTATCACCTAATTATAGAGTAGCTGTGCAACTAACAATAACTAGAAAGGGAATTACCTGAATCGTTGTGGTTTTTCTTTTTACTTTTACTTTTGGTCAGTTTCTTTTCTCTTTTTGGTTTCTCTACAGATTTAGCTATATATTAACATTAATCAGGGAGTAAGGAATATGACTTGACACCCCTTTTTAGCTCTTTAGGGGAGGGGGGGGGGTGTAGACCTTTCTAAGGGGGTAATATCAGGTTGGACATCAAAGTGTGGGGGGAGGGGGGGGGGGGCGTATCCAACCTCTTTCTGGAAGCCTATAGATAGTTCAATGGATAATAAACTGTTGCAACCTCCCAATTAACAAAACTGTTACTTCGTACATTGCTTTAAGGGTCAGAATAATTTAAAGTTCATTTTCCCATCTACCCCTCTCTCTTATTTTAATAACTGGTTCTTCTTATCCAGTAGAAATTAACCAGATTAAGGGCGGCAATGAGGAAATATAATAATAATCCTATTATATAAAGTAGAAAGCGTTTTTTGTCTGTCCCAAAGGATCTCGCTAACCGCAGAACCGATATTGTTCTCCATTACAGTGAAGATTCTTATAGGTCCTGGGAAGGTTTTAAACTATTTTTGGGGAGGGTGTCCTAACCCCCCTCTCCCCTTAAATATTTTTTTACACTTTTGAAACTCAAATTTAAAAGGGGATGAGGTCGACGTTTTCCCCTCCTACCTTAAGTGCCCCTAGAGGCTTCTAGGGGGCGTATCCGCTAGTAATCCTATAATATAAGTAGTAAGGCTTATGTCTGTACTCTAAGATCTAGCTGACGACTAAATCCATCGATTTATATTTGTCTTGAGCAGAATTTTAGCTGTTTTCTGTAATATATAACTTTCCTCTCTTCATATTAAAGCTTTTAACAATACTGTCAATAGCAGCTTTGGGGTCATAAGTTGCTTCAGTAATAGGAGCTTTCTGTTACATTTTTATTCATTTCATTTTGTCCAGTAAAATCTCGAAAACCTTGACACTATAGTAGGTCTTTATTTTGGACATGTTTTAAATGAGTTTCATAAGAATCGCCTGTTTTTAAGTCAAGGTATTCATACAAACATCTAAAATTAAGTTGAATGAAAAAAGCTCCATTATCCCCCCGGAGTAAACTCCAACTCCTAAAAGTGGCCATCCTACTTTATTTATATCTTTCGCATGACGAAACTCGGGTAAAAATATATATTGATTCCGATTTCTAGGTTTGAACGACGTACGTCGTACATACATAACAAAATATGTTAGCAGGGTTCGCTACTGATTCAGTGTTTACCTAGCTACTATTATATGATATGAATTTCCTTAAAGTTAGGGCTATAGTTGCTAGCGCTCGGCGAGTAAAATGTGGATGAGGGTAAACTTTTACTACTTGTATAGGAGTCTACACACAAGAGATATTTTAGCCAAAGAAAAACTTATTTTCCATCATTTTGTCCGCAATTCAAAAATAACGATTTATAATTTTATGTGAATACTGACGATCAACTTTCAATTTTAGTTTTATACAATTTTTTTTTTTGGAGTGGAGGAACATTTTTTTCTTGGGAGAGTGAAGATATCCTCTCAAAACAATATATACTCAATCTCATAAACCTTCAATGAGCCTGTAAGAGGCTTCACTGTATAAGTGAACCATTTAGGTTCAACGGTAAGCGAGATGCTTTACTGTCTTTACTACACAGAGACAGACAAACCTCCTGTTATTTTTATATAATGATAACAATAACGAGCAACATTATACTTTTGACTGATGAATATGTTTTACACAAAAGTTTTTTCTTTGGATGAAATCTCCCTTCCCTGAATATAAGATCTGAAGTTTCTTTACGAGATGGGGGTTAAATAATTTGTTGAAAAGTTCTTGGTCAAAGTCGTCTTCGCTCGCCTCGATTGCGTCCTAGAATAGTTATTTATCGCATCGTATTGTAGACAACTTTCCGCGGATAATAAATTTAAAAATTATAAGATTAATACCAGGCTAACAAACTAGTGTTATGATTTTTATTTTAATATTCGTGGAAAATTGTCTATAATACTAAGCTATACATGATCAAGCCAGCCATTGTCAAATAGGTATAATCAAAGAGTTAGGAAGATATGTAAAGGTAAAAACTTGATTTTATTTGTTTCTTAATAAGAAAGATAGACATTTGCGATATATTTTGAGGATTCCTCTGACTAATAAGCATTTTATATTCGTTAACTTACTCTGTCCGCATGTCCATCTATATTAAAGCCTTGGAATCGTAAGTAATATGGAGGGTTTAATATATTCTTTTTCTATACCTAATTAAGATTGACATCTAAAATATATTATTGCATCTACTCGTTTCCTTCAGGTAGCAGGGGTGTATATTCTACATGGGATTCCCTGCACAGGGGGGGGGGGCGGGGGGGAAATAAAAAATAAGTGGTTGGAGGGGAAAAAATGTAAAAATTAAGAAAACTGAAAACATTTTTTCCATTCCCGCCCCCCCTCCTTGGTGAAAAAAAACAAAAAAAAGTGTGGTAGGAGGGATAAAATAAATAAAATATAGAGTTCTTTAAATATGTTTCCATTTTTCCCTCTTCTTGGTGAGAAAAAACTAGGGGGAAAAGAAAAAAAAATTTGTAGCAGGGGAAAAAAATAAATCTTGTGCAGAATATACACCCCTGTCAGGTAGTTAAGATAAAGTAAGGGGGAGAGGGACTAATCAATAATCATAGATACCAGGGACCTAGGGGATAAGACAAAGGGTGAAAAGTTGTTAAACATCCCAAATAATGTTAAACAAAATAATCCCTTTTTTAGATAGGTAAGTAATGGTTGAAAAGTTTGAATGTTACTAGTTTGGAACCCATTGTCTTATCCATTTAGATCCTTCTGTGAGTCGTGGTCACCTTTAACTGATTATGATGGATGGCTAGATGGCAGATAATGGTACTTCTGAGGGCGCTTGTTGTACGGGCGTTCATCCGTTTTGTACACGTCTCACATTTATACTCTAAGCCAGATGGTTCAGGCACACTATTCTAAATTAATATACAATACAATAATCGATATATTATTACTTGGATGTTACACCAGAATTTCATAATTAAGTGAAGCTTGCAACTGGCAAAAATAATGATTCACTCCATCCACTTTTATCCAATCCCCTCCCCTCCTACTGGATGAACAAAATGAAATATTAAAGAGGTCCATATAAGTAAGCTAAATTGACGACACATTTCCCCCTGTCAATATATCCACGTTTATCCCATATCTATTAATACAATAAATATTAAATATCTAGATGAATAATTCCTTAATTGAGCCAATAAAAAAACCAAGAAGGAACATGACTGTTTTAACTTTTATAAACACGGTACCTAATTCATTGACGCCGAAACTTTTAATAGACTATTATCTAAATCATGCTTGTTTGGTACTAGCAATGTCCAAGTTTTTTCATTTTAATCGGTATTTTGGCTTATAGTTAAATTGGCTAAATATCATTAAATCTCCATTTTCTTATCCCTTAACATCCCTGCCTAAATATGCATACTGACCTCCCAGTAGGGCAGGTAATGGTAGAATAAATGTAGCTTCAGTGTTCCTACATTCTTGTTGTTATCTAAAATTAAAAAAAAGAATGACAAACACCAATATGTAGCGCCAATTAAGACTAAATAATACAAAAAAAAGAAAAGCACAAAAATCATTTATGGAAAAACTACCTAACAATTTAAGTTAAAAAGCAGATTTTTTTCAGTGGTCATAAAAAAGTGGAATAAGAAAAATAACAGAAAATCCCGAAATCTTTACATATCTAAATATAAATAACATCTTTTATAGCATGACCGACAGACAGACCAATGCTCTATGGCAAAAAGGAAATCTTCACAATAAAATCAAAAGTCTATCTTAACTAGCAGCCCTGAAAATTACATTTCCTCTATTACAGCGAAAGAGAAAGAAGAACATAATACTAATTATAAAAAAATTACCGTAGTCTTTGCAATCGTCTCTGTCGCGAAACGGACATCTTAACTTGTTGTCAGGTTTTAGGTTGGTTGTCGGTATTGGCAAGTTGCCAGCCTTGTACAACATCAGTATAATAATCTTATCGTATTATAAACAGCTTTCCGCGGATATAGAATGTACAATTATAAGATTAAAACCAATTTTTTTAGCCCGTGCCTTCGGCACCTCAGGGCTAAAAAACTGATTATGATTATACATTTCTATATTCGTAAAAAACTGGATATAATACGATGCTAGACATAGTTTTTTCGTATGGATGAGAACCGGTTCCTATCCACCGGATTCGAATGAATACGAGAAAGTATTATACAGAATTTGAACTATTTACATCAAGGTGCAATGAAAACAAAAAAAGGACACAGGGGTGTATATTAGCATTGGAAGTAGAGGGGCGTCGTGGTAGCTCAGTGGTAACGCACTGAGTTACGGTGATGAGAGTTCGAGTTCTAGTCCCCATGTGGCAACTCAAATTTCTCAGTTGAATACATTCACGCAACTTCCCCTGGTTGTGTAACAAGGGGATTATTGATAAGTTTGGATACTTAATAGTCAAGAACATAATATCAGTACTGCCCTTATCCCAAGCTCCTCTGCGGAGAGCGTCATTCATTACGGTGACTTAATTTGGGACACCTGCCGTACTCGGCGAGGGTGAGATAATAATGAGTAGCTCTCATGAGATAGCGGGTCAAGTCATAATGTGCTTGGACGTGGAGCTTGATGCCCCAGTGGCTTTACAAAACTAGGTGAGGGGAGGGGAAAATATTTTTCAGCCAGGAAAAATCATGTGCAGAATATACCTACACCCCTGTAAAGACATGATTAATTAGTTGCAAAGCGCAGATATATCATAAATGGTTGAACAGACAGAGTAAGTTATAATACAGATGCTAAGTGGCTATTTATAGAAAATAATTATCACAAAACCTGTCATAAATGTTTAAATATATATATTTTTGTAATATGACTGACAGACCAACGGATAATATAAACTAAATGCTTATTGATGAAGGAAAGGGGGGGGGGGGGCGTAATGACATAAGCTCTTAAACCGTGAGCAAAATGGTCTAAATATTGAGCTAGACCCTTCAAACTTGGTATATAAGCCTAGTCCTATAGGTATTACATCTAAATGGCAAAAAAATCCAAAAATTTTTATTTTTAGGTTAGGTTAGGTAAGAAAAACCCTGCGGAAATGGGGTTTTTAGGCTTTTTTGGTCTATTTTGATGTGGAAACTTGCCTTAAATTGTTTTTTCTTAGGGTTTTAACTTAAATACACTGTATCTATTCATATGGACATTATTTAAGATGATTCAGCAAGTCGGGGACCGACCCCAGGGGGCTAGGTGGGTGGCCCGCAGGGGTTAAGTTCATTTTTCCCAATATATTTGTTGTGATACATCAAATTATAGGTTTTTTAGGTCAAGGAACTCAAATTCAGGGCTAAAATAAGCATTAGACTAATCTGAAGCTAGCCCCAGCGGGCTAGGTTGGTGGCCCGCAGGGGTTAAGTGCATTTTTTCTAATATATATCTTGTTATATATCAAACTATAGGTTTTTTAGGTCAAGAAACTCAAATTCTGAGCGAAAATTAGCATTAGACTGACCTGAAGCTAACCCCCCCGGGCTAGGTTGGTTTTCTGCAGGGCTTAAGAGCATTTACCTAACCTAACCTAGAAACTTACTTATATTTTCACAGGTTTTTTTCTTGAATAAACTGTGTCTATTGATGAGGACTTTATTTAAGATGATCCAGCAAGTCGGGGAACGACCCCAGCGGGCTAGGTGGGTGGCCCGCAGGGGTTAAGTGCATTTTTCCCAATATATATGTTGCGATACATCAAATTATAAGTTTTTTAGGTCAGTTAACTCAAATTATGAACTAGAATTAGCATAAGACTAATCTGAAACTAGCCCCAGCGGGCTAGGTTGGTGGCCCGCAGGGGTTAAATGCATTATTTCCAATATAGATCTTGTTATATATCAAAAAAAAGGTTTTTAAAGTCAAGAAACTCAAATTCAGAGCTAAAATTGGCATAAGACTTACCTGAAGCTAACCCCTGCGGGCTAGGTAGATTTTCCACAGGGCTTATGTGCATTTTAACTAACCTAACCTAGAAACTTACTTATTCTTTTTGGTTTTTTCCTTGAATAAACTGTGTCTATTAATGAGGACATTATTTTAGATAATCCAGCAAGTTGGGGACCGACCCCAGCGGGCTAGGTGGGTGGCCCACAGGGGTGTAGTGCATTTTTTCTATAGTATGTGTTGTCATACATCAAATTATAGGTTTTTTGTGTCAAGAAACTCAAATTCAGAGCTATTTTAAGCATTAGACTGACCTAAGGCTAACCCCCGCGGATTAGTTGGGTTGCCTGCAGGGGTAAATTTTCCAAATTATGTGTTGTTATACATAAAACTATAGGTTTTTTAAGTCAATTTGGAGCTAAAAAAAACACAATAGCAACCTGATGCTAGTTTTTTCGGGGTATGTGGTATACATTAAATTAAAAAATTGTATACTATTAGCATATTAAATTCTTCCACCGCTAACATTGTACTATCAAAATTGAAATTCTTTCAAATATATGCCATATAAATGTAGTTTAACCAATTAACCAGGAAAAAATATGCAGTTCACTAAATTAAGTTCAAATGCATTTCGTGAAACTACCCCTTTGAATTTCTGGACCTAAAAAACCTATAATTTTATGTATGACATCTAAAAATGCACTTAACTCCTGCGGGCCACGCACCTAGCCTGCTGGGGTCTTAAATCTTAAATAATGTTCTAATAAATAGACACAGTTTATTCCAGAAAAAAACCATAAAAAAAACAAGTAAGGTTCTAGGTTAGGTTAGGTAAAATGCACTTAAGACTTGCAGGCAACCCACCTAGCCCGCTGGGGCTAGCTTCAGATTAGTCTGATGCTTTTATTAGATGTAAATTTGAGTTTCTTGACCTTAAAAACCTATAGTTGGATGAATGACAACACATACTTTTAAAAAAAATGCATTTAACTCCTGAGGGACACCCACCTAGCCCACTGGGGTCGGTCTTCGACTTGCTGGATCATCTGAAATAAGGTCCTCATGAATGGACAGTTTATTTGAAAAAAACCTAAAAAAAAAATATTAAATGTAAGTTTCTAGGTTAGGTTAGGTAAAATGCACTTAAGCCCTGTGGGCTACCTATCTAGCCCGCTGGGGTTAGCTTCAGATTAGTCTAATGCTTATTTCAGCTCTGAATTTGAGTTCTTTGACCTAAAAAACATATAATTGGATTTATCACAACATATATATTAGGGAAAATGCACTTAACCCCTGCAGGCCACCCACCTAGCCCGCTGGGGTCGGTCTTCGACTTGCTGAATCATCTGAAATAAGGTCCTCATGAATGGACAGTTTATTCTAGAAAAAAAACCTTAAAAAAATAATAAATGTAAGTTTCTAGGTTAGCTTAGGTAAAATGCACTTAAGCCCTGTGGGCAACCCAGCTAGCTCGCTTGGGTTAGCTTCAGATTATTCTAATGCTTATTTTAGCTCTGAATTTGAGTTCTTTGACCTAAAAAACATATCATTTAATGTATCACATCATATATATTGAAGAAAATGCACTTAACCCCTGCGGGCCACCCACCTAGCCCGCTGGGGTCGGTCCCTGGCTTGCTGGATCATCTTAAATAAAGTCTTCATTAATTGACACAGTTTATTCAAGAAAAAAACCTGTAAAAATATATGTAAGTTTCTAGGTTAGGTTAGGTAAATGCTCTTAAGCCCTGCAGAAAACCAACCTAGCCCTAACCTAGGGGGTTAGCTTCAGGTCAGTCTAATGCTAATTTTCGCTCAGAATTTGAGTTTCTTGACCTAAAAAACCTATAGTTTGATATATAACAAGATATATATTAGAAAAAATGCACTTAACCCCTGCAGGCCACCAACCTAGCCCGCTGGGGCTAGCTTCAGATTAGTCTAATGCTTATTTTAGCTCTGAATTTGAGTTCCTTGACCTAAAAAACCTATAATTTGATGTATCACAACAAATATATTAGGAAAAATGAACTTAACCCCTGCGGGCCACCCACCTAGCCCCCTGGGGTCGGTCCCCGACTTGCTGAATCATCTTAAATAATGTCCATATGAATAGATACAGTGTATTTAAGTTAAAACCCTAAAAAAAAACAATTTAAGGCAAGTTTCCACATCAAAATAGACCAAAAAAGCCTAAAAACCCCATTTCCGCAGGGTTTTTCTTACCTAACCTAACCTAAAAATAAAAATTTTTGGATTTTTTTGCCATTTAGATGTAATACCTATAGGACTAGGCTTATATACCAAGTTTGAAGGGTCTAGCTCAATATTTAGACCATTTTGCTCACGGTTTAAGAGCTTATGTCATTACGCCCCCCCCCCCCCTTTGCACAAAAATAATCAGTAACCTATCTAAAATAAAGTTTCATGGCGCACATGTCAATAATAAGAGATGGAGGGGACATTGGTCTGTAAATTACACTGGTACCCAAAGTCTTAAAAATAAGTTAGCTTATTCGTTTGCTGAAAAACCGTGGGTACTTACAATACATTTGCTTTGTGACTCACACTACCAGTGTCCAAACTTTATCAACTAATAAATTTAATCTACAAAAGGAATTATTTTGTTAATCATCATTGGGAATGTACATCAATTTATCAAATATCATCTTATTCTTAATGATTCCTGATACAAATCTTTTCAAAAGGCATTGAGAGAATAATGAAGAGAAGATCATTATATTTTCCTTTTCCTTCAGTTGACTTAACTGCCACTCACAATATTCTTGTACTTTGTATGGCTCGGAGTCAAAGGTTGAATCTGTTCCTTTGGTTACAAATTCTCTGCGACAATATTTTATTACATATTTTTACAATTTTTCTGAAGAACTCGAAAATAATATTCTGGATCGGTTGTTTATGAATGTCTTAGGGTTGTTTCAGGCTATTTTCTCGACCTCCTCCGCCCTCTCTAGAGACTAGGTGTGAAGCAACTAATCAAACAAATAACATTAAACTATCATACATTAAACATGTTTTTTAACGCACGGACGGTCGTATCCAAGTATTTGATTAACAAACTACGATATAAATACAAAACGACATTTTATCAACATTAATTTTGCAATGTTTGAATTGATTTGCCATTTCTTGGATCTTACACCAGAATTTCATGTACTCTAATAAAGTGAAACTTGTTTCTCGCTAAAATAATGCCCCCCTCCGACCCTCATTCACCCCCATTACCCAATCCCCTTCCTTCATACTGGATTTACAAACTGACCAATACCTAAATGATTTCCATGTTAGCAATTTTCCCCTGTCATAATATATACATTATACAAGTTTATTTTATATCCATTAATGTTGGTGTAATAAATTCCTGTTTTCTGGGCTGAATTTCTGCAGAGTTCTAAGCACGACTTCTATCTTGGCAGGATCCAAATCCGGATCCTCTCGAATAACTGGAAATAAACGATATTAATGGCGGTTTCCCTCGATGGATTGAAAAAAAAATATTTTTTAAGTCACTAGGTAGGTTCTAATTTTTTTTATTTATTAAGAGAAGCAAATATTTTTCTGAAATTGATTTGAAAACGGCTAAAATATGCATGATATCTTATGCAGCAACGGACAAACAAGGGACCTACGTTTTACAGGTGTTCTATACTAGGTAAGCAATTAAATGCAAATTCTTTTTTTTTAAATATCAATTACTTTCTACAAAACCCGATGATTGAAGATTGAAATTAAACTATTTCTTATCATCGTTAAAACTAACATAATTATCACATATAATAATATGACAAGAGAATAAAAACTTACTGTCAATAATTTTTCCATGATGAACTGCATAGTGGAATAAAAAGGAAGCTCGAGCTGGCTCTGAAATGTTTTTAATAAATTTAATATAAGGTATCTTATGAGATAACACACACAGTGGTTGAAAAGTATGGACACTCAAATTCCAACCAAGATTAATTAAGTTAATAAGTACCCAAAGTTTGTTTGCGAGGGAATCTGACACCATGGAAACTGTCCCAATTTTGTATAACTTTTGCGGAACATGTTCCAGTTACGTCATATTTTTCTTTCCCGAAAAAGGGAAGGAAGAAAGAAAAAAAAGGGAAGGGGGAAGAAAAAAGAGATGGGAGAAAAGGGGGTTTTCCCCATCTCTTTTGAAGAGATTTTCTTCCCCACTTCCCTTTTTCGGGAAAGAAAAATATGACGTAACTGGAACATGTTCCGCAAAAGTTATACAAAATTGGGACAGTTTCCATGGTGTCAAGAAGCTTATACTTTGGGTACCAGTATAATTTTACTCCTGTTTGTCTTATTGTTAACAATCCTAATTTTTCAGTAAGTCTCAGTATGTTTAAAAATCTTACTAGATCTATCTTTATTTGTTAATTAGGTAATTTATCTGTCGTTGTGTCTTAAAATATGTCCGTCTGTCCATTCTATCTATCTCCATACCTGGATCCTATCTATCTATCTCTATACCTGGATCCTGTTTCTCTCTGTTGCACCTAAACTTTTGTCCACAAAGCTGGCACTGATAACTCTCAATCCTAACCCTGTCCTCTTCAGTTGTCGGAGGCACTATTTTCTTCCAGTGTCCTTGCTCTCGGTAGTGAAGAACTTAATCAAAGAAACAAGGATAATTACATCATTAACAATATTATAACTTGAAAAACGAGAATTTGAAAAAAATGACTACAAGGTTGCTTGTAAGGGAAAAAATTTTTGAAAAAAAATAACATGGTCTCAAATGATTCCAAATCGCCCAATTCGGCGAGAAATGCAATAACATTTTTTTTTGTGGCGGCAGAAAACCACGGCGGACTGCGGAAGCGGCGGTCCCGCCGCCGTTTTTTTTTTTGAAAGATATCAAAACTTGGGGTAATTAGTATATAAAAAAATATTGCATTTCTCGCCGAGTTAGGCAATTTAGAATCATATGAGACCATGTTATTTTTTTCAAATTTTTTTGGGGGCGGTGGCGGATAACGGCGGCGGCTGATGGCGGAAGCAGGGTAAAAAGACCTAAAAAGATTTTGTTTCATTATCTTCAAAATCACAGGAGAAGTACTGTATTTAAGATATACCTTAATAAACGAAATTTGAAAACAATGACTACAAAAAAATAACATGGTCTCAAATGATTCCAAATCGCCCAATTCGGCGAGAAATGCAATAAAAAAAAATTTTGGTGGCGGCGGAAAACGGTGGCGGACGCGGAGGTCCCGCCGCCGTTTTTTTGAAAGATACCAAAACTTGGGGTAATTAGTGACATAAACAAAAAGATTTCACCCAAATATCTCTAAAACTAAGGGAGTAGCACCCAAAATAAAGTTGCTGGTATGTCGTGTGACGAGTCACCACATTTCCCCCCTCCCCTTTCGAGCGATATTGACCAACATGAATAAGCATCAAATTAACATGCGATTCTATTAATTTCTTAATGTTCTGATTATACGCATGATATACAACTTTCTAGAGGATCCACCTAGTGGGTTCAGTCTAGTAGGTAGTTGCACGTTGAACATTAGGACAAGCCATTATTGTAAAGTAGATGCGCTATTAACAAAGTAAACTTACAATAATGAGACAGAATATCGCTGACTGGTATCTCCAAAGCTTTCTTGTTTGTACATGATTTACTAAAAAAATATAATATATAAAGTAGCAGGATGTCTATTTGTAGCGAAGAATCTCGCTAACCGCTGAACATATATTATTAACCCTTTGAAATGTAGCTTCTAATAGATCCAGGTAAGCGACGGAAATTCTATTTCATTTAACATAGAATATGATACATTTTATATGCGTGTTCAACGTATATTCTATTGTAAAGAATTTCATACATATATCACAATTATTTTTAAAACTAACTTCAGAGACTAGTCAAATTACAAAATCTTGCAAATGATTTATCCCACATATTACAAGTATTTGACTCTCAAATGTTTAGGCTCATAACAACCTATTTATGGTTTAAATAACGAGAAAAATATTGAATGATTTTCGATTCAACAGCTGGGTACCTACCTAGGTAACGTAGAGATTCAAAATAATTTTTTTTATCTAACACTTTGAACAAATATTTGAAGTTTTACACAGTTATCCAGAGATTTAACGGATAAGTTCATTCCCAATGATGATATATTACATCTTTTGTAGAAAATTAATATTGAATGAAAAGTTTTGACATTGCTAGTTTCCACGAACCAATCATGATTTTATTCAAGTACCTAACGAATGAGTAAGCTTAAATATATCGCTTTTTGTACTTGTATTATACTTACGTTAAACTTTGACCCTTGATTTCAGACAATCCGTTCATAATACAAACATGTTTCACTTTGTTCGGGCTTAACTCAGTTTCTGCCGTCGTCTCACTAAAATAGATGATCAATTTTATGTTAAATGTAGCAGGATAAGTGAGTGTTCGTTAATTCCCATATTACTGCCTATCTGTCTTTACCAAAAGATCTCACTAACCGCTGGATCGATATGTCCAAAGAAGTTTCCAAACTAATATAAAGAAGTGTTCCTCCAATGGGCAGGATAATTCGCTCCGGGAAACTATACAACCTCCTAATTTCTTTCCTTTTCTTATGAATACTAAGACTAAAGATGGGTGATATGCTTACCTGCCATTTTGAGTGTTCTGGTGTTCTGTGGCCGCCTGGCTCTGTCCAGAGTCCTCCACATCCTCTTCGGGGTCATCGGGTGCCAGATCTGCTTCCTAAATATTAGGAGGGTTATATTCTGCATCGGATCCCCTGCTAATTATAAATATGTGAAAGAGTGATGGGGAGGGGTAATGGAAAAAATAAAGAATAGGTACTTACCTAGTCTGAAAACATTTTTTCCCTCCTTTTGGGAAAAACTAGAAAAATATGTGGTCGGGAAAAAATAAAAATTAATAAGATAAAGAGTAGGTACTAACACTTTTCCAATTCATTCCTCTTCTTGGGGGGGAAAACTTGGGGAACATCGTGGGTTAAATCTACATAGGATCACCTGATAAAAGTGTGGGGGGGGGGGGGAATATAAATACTACCTAAAGATACTTTTTTTTTTCCCCTACATGGAGGAAAAATATTACGGGGGTGGGGTGGAATTAGATACCTATGTGTTTTGTCTCAACAACTTAAATTGGTTGCTTGAATGATTTAAACCTAAATGATAAATTACTTTCAAAAGTGACATCAAATAAAACTCATGATAATTTAAATGTAAGATGTAAAAATTCCGAATTCTATTAAATTACCGAAATATATATGATAATTTAGTAATTTAACCAGGATGCAATAATGAGGTAACTGATTTTTAAGTTTTTAGGGAAGTTTGCTATTATTACCTTGACCGGAGTAAGTTTGATACTGTCAGCTTCCAAAATAGCATCAGCTTCGTCTATACCGTTACTGAACAAGGAAAAGGAGGTAACAACGTTGCACAACACAATAAACAAATCTTCTTAGGGGTTGAAAGTTGATTGACCCTCGACTTTTGATTTTTAGAAAGGGGACTATTCACGAACGAGACCAAATGATTCTAAGCACTTTCCAGCATTGAACCACAGTAGATTTTTAGTGATTTTACTAGGTTTATGTTGGTGTATTGACTAAAAAAAAAGTTTTAATATGGTTTTATATTAATAAAAACTTTGAAATTATAAGCATGTATATAGATAAAATATCACCAATTTTTGTTGTTGATATAATACTGTTGTTTCAAAAGCATTGACACAAAGTATTATTTCGAATCTCGATAAATACAAATGTATATTGTAAACAGTTTATATGATGTACCTACCTACTTTTGCAATTTACAGCATTTGATAATTTTTCGTCGTGTTATTTTATTTTGTCCTTTTATCTCAACAAAGCATTAGATGATATTGCACCAAAAAATGCTTAGGTAGCATTTCAACAACAATAAATTATATAAAAACCATGGTGAAACTTAACTCTTTAGTCGATAAACCAAATATTTAACATAAACCTAGTTATATATTCACTAAAAAACTACTGAGGATCAATGCTGTAAGGTGCTTAAAATCACTTGGTCTCTTTCATGCACAGTTCACAATAAAAGTAGCGAGGTGATGTATCATGAAAGAGAGTAGGTATCCTCTTCAAAATTAGTTAAAAAACCTCCCTAGACAATGAAACGAGAAGATTCACAGTTAAGATCACTTTTTTTTGGGGGGGGAGGGGGGGGGGGGGGGGTAATATTATTTCCCAACAAGTGAAATTGCCCCGAGAAAACTAACTGATTTATATTTACCTTTTTGGCTTGTTCTTACTTCCTTTCGGTCTTCCAGCTGGCATTTTTAATATACTATTACTTCTTCTTGAATGAATATAAAAAAATAGACATATATAAGCAAGGTTAACAACATCTATATTCAGCAAAGCACCAAAAATCCTCGATGGACAAACTGACAGAAGCATGGCCGAAGAAAACAGTAAGTTATATACTAAATGATCTTTGTTAAGGAGAATCTTCACAAAAATCACAAATATATAGTACTAGCATTCGAGAAAATATAAATCATTTTACCCAACTTGCTTTACTGACGGACACGTACACAGACGTTCAACTGAAAGTACATGACTTAAAATTATATTTAAAGTTCTTTTTTATTAATAGGCACATATTACATTTTCTCAGAGAGAGAGAGAGAGGCAACATTGGACTGTAAATTATCCTGGTACCCAAAGTTTTTATCTTCTAGCTTCGTTGTTTGAAAAACTTTTGGCAGGTACTTAACATGAATTAAAGCAAAAATGTATTTCATTAAACAGATTCTTGCAAATTAATTTGCCCTGAATAAAGCCAAAAAACATGTTAAACCGTTACTTTTCCATCTTTTTATTCGTTTGTCCCTTAAAATCTCGGTGTGCAAAATCGGCGCGGTTTTGGTGTTTTCTATTCTGTTATTATACATAAAAATTGTTGCGGCATTCTCGCTCAACAGGGTTCCCAACTTTAGATTAGATTAGATTTAGATTAGATTAGATTTATTTTGACACACAAAGAAAGATAAATTAGCAACTAGTATAATTATATGTACAATTTTATAGATTTTCTTTCTTGTGTAGCCGGGAACTAGGTAGCCGACAGGTCGGTAATGTATCACCCCTTACAAGGTCAGCTGTGAGTTGCCGCAGATTTAGCAGCCATTCTTGATAGGCCGGGCATCCGACTTGTGTGTCAATTCAGCAGCTGGCTATGGGCACATGCCTCAAGTCTCGCTTCTCATTCCTTTGTGGTCCAAGGAACCCGCCCCCTCCGCACATGAAACAAAAAAGATTATAGTAAGTATGAAATTATCTGCCAGTGCAAGGCAACCAAGTGGCTGCGAAACAATGACAGACAACTGCCGGGTTAAACCCTAAAAAGGAAGACAGGACAACAAATTAATAAATTTAAATTAATAAATTTAAATTAAATTTAATTTAAAAATTAAAATGAAAAGGAGGGGGAAAGAAAAAAGGGAGTGAAATTACAAAATAATTCAATAATAGGGTCAAACTAGATTATCAAGCAAAGATATGTGCAAGAAAATGTATGAAAGAAATTGGGAAGGTTTATTTTGAAAGAGAAAATAAAGGAAAAAGTTTTTATCAATGTTTGTTATTCAAGAGTTTGTAAAAGGTAGTTTTCCAGTTTTCTTAAGAATTCAGCCCTGTTCTCAATCCCTCTAAGATCCCTAGGTAATGAGTTAAATAATCTAGGGAACATAAATTTTGGTGAATCTCTTATGTAATTGTGCTCAGCACGCAAGATTACAAAATTGTTAGCATTTCTAGTCCTGTGGTTGTGGATATCATGGTTAAATTGCCAGGTATTATTGAAAATTTCTGGTGTCCTGTTAGATTTGTAGTCAAACATAAATTTACAGCAATTAAATTTAATTAATTCATTAATTGGTAAAATTCTAAGTTGCTTAAAAATTGGGGTTGTGTGATCTCTATAGCCTGAATTACAAACAATTCTGACTGCTTTTTTTTTGTAAGTTTTTGATAGGTTTTAATAAATAAGCAGGACACCTAGTAAAAAGAATTGACCCATACTCAATTACAGAGCGTATATATGCAGAGTACAGAATCTTTAAATGCCGTTGATCTAAAATATGACGCATTTGTTTTAAACTAAAAATTATTTTGTTGATTTTGCTTTGTACAGTGGCTAAATGATATCTGTAAGATAATTTATCATCAATTAAAATTCCAAGTAGACGTGCCCAAGATTCATCTTCATTAGGAATTAAATTAATTTTAGTTATTTTGGAAGGATCATTTACACCAGGATCATTTAAATTAATGGTTACTGGAAATTCCCTTAGGAGAAGACTGTCTTCTTCAGAGTAGTTGGGACGAGGGGAACTAAAAACTATTGACTTTGTTTTGCCAGGATGTATAATTAACTTATTACTTGAGTACCAATCTACCAAGACAGGAATAGCTCTTTGTGCCTTATTAATTAGGTCATTTAGGTCGTCTCCAACAATAATAGAAAGACAGTCGTCTGCAAATAAATTGTTAATGATGTCAGGACAACAATTGGTAAGATCGTTAATAAAAATCAAAAATAGAATGACGCTGAGAATCGAGCCCTGGAGGATACCGACAACGATATCCTCCAGGGTACTGCTCTCAACGCCATTAAAGAAAAATCTTTGTTTACGGTTAGAAAAATAGCTACAAAACCAGTCATGGGGGGTTCCACGGATACCATAATGGTATAATTTAGACAACAAAATATCTCTTGGTATCATGTCAAAACATTTTTTGACATCTAGAAAGATAGCCATAACTACCTTTCCAGATGCCAAAAAATCATGAACAATGTTAGAGAGATGGAGACAAGCATGAATTGTAGAGTAGCCCTTACGAAAACCAAATTGATTGGGTGACCAAAAGTTGTGTTCATCCAAAAATTCAAGGAGACAATTATAAACATGCTTTTCTAATATTTTAGAAAAATTATTTAATATTATTAATTATTTTAGTTTTTATTTTCTTTTTTCTTATTTTTTTATTAAAAAACTTTAATTTATTTCAACTCTATTTCTTTTTAATCTTAATTGACTTTAAAAAGTCAAAAACTACATTAAATAAGAAAATACTATATTTTATGGTAGAAAAATAAATAAAAAATAATTCTCAAAAAATAGTTTTGATAACCCTGTCAATAAGTCAATAATAAACATACCATCAACAATAACAAACAAATATTATATTACTTTTTATAACAAAAAAAGTGCATTTAAGCTTTCTAGTCGTTTTATTATTAATATTTACATTATTTTATGTATTTGTTTTGATTTTTAATACCTATTTCAGAAAAATGAGAAAGACTTAAAAATATTGTTTCTTCGTATTTTATTTTGTAAAATTATCAATTATGTTATACAGCGAGGTAATTTTTATTTCTATGTATTCTGACTTTCTAGAGCTTTTCATAAATCACAATGTCCTTTTGTTTGTCTAAAAAGTCACGAAAGATTAATAATCCGTCCCAAAATCTCTATATATACTGGAAGGGGGGGGGGGGAGGTGTAAAAACTCAATTGTAATATAGGAAATGTCTATGGCGAGTTTGGGACAGATTTGTAACCTACAACCCCCCCTTACCCTATGGAAACTACTTTTAAGGTTTTTAGAAAAAATCAATCCTTTAGATACATCGATTAATTTTTATTGTTCTATCATGCACTCAATCTGAATTTTCAGTAGTTCCTAATCTATTGTTGTTTTGTTATTTATTTTTTTTTCTTAAGGCAAGCGATTTGATAGCTGTTATATTTCTCAACTATGTGTTACCTACATTTAATGCAATACTTATAGCAGGTATGTATGTTTATGCTTATTTTTTGCTATTATTCTTTAGTAAAGCTACTTATTTAATATTAGGCTGTAGCAGTACACATATATAGATAGACATTTAGAAATATAAACTCCTCCTTTCTTAGGTAGTTGCATTCTTAGATTCTGCTGATCTGGTACCCTTTTCTTAATATGGTGCTACGACTTTATATATATTTTTAGGCATCACAATAACAACGGCGAAAATCCGCATATCTGAGGGCCTCTCCTTGATATGGTGCTACTTTTTCCCCGCACAAATCATTCTTAACTGGATACAATTTTATAGGTGAGATCTAATCACTGTAAATTATTATGGTACCCTAAGTCTTTTAACCACATGCCCTAATGCGTTATCACTTTCATTGAATTTTGATTGGTTGGTAAAACTTATAGCGACCAAGGTTTTCATTGCTTATTTTAATCTTCAAAAGAGGTAGTTTTTCTTCATATGAGATGTACAATATACTATCTATTGTGTTAACTCCTAAGATCTCCTTATATGGTGCTACTTTTTTTCTGTTTAAAATTTTTAACTTGATTAAATTTTAATATTACTGTAATATCATTAAACCTAATTGTCTTCGGAATCACGATTTTAAGAATTCATGTAATCAGGATAACCCTATCATATCATGATTTAATTTCAAATTAAATAAACATGTTTGAAGCTATCATATTGTACCCAATTGTTGGAGGATTCTTCATGTAAGGTTAAAAAATGATCTTATTTGTTTCAGACAACCATCTTTTATACCCCTTACAACAGAACCAATACCTGCTTTAATAACCAAGTAAGATTTATTATATATTTAGTAGTAGCGAAGCTACTCTGTGTTTACAAATGATGTCTTGACAGACTGTTATATGTCTGTAAATAGGATACGTTATAGGGATATGTGATTTTCTTCGAGTTTGAAACTTAAACACAAAATACCTATGTATTATAAAATATTTCGTAAATCTATATCTTATCCAAAAAAGTATATCTTGGTAAAAAATGAAAATTAAAATGCATTTCGTAGAAAACTTTCTTTTATTAACATAATATTCCTACCAATCTCAATAAAAATATTTTTATTTTAGAACGAATGACTTAATTCAACGAGACATTAGTATAACTATGCCTGATCAGACCGTCATAAAGTAAGTATATATTGAATTTATTCTTTGTATAAAAAAAACGGATCATGAAATAAAACAATTTTCTTCTTCTTGTAGCCCATTATCCTTCTTGTTAATGGGTCTCGTCAAGAAAACAAATTAACGGGTTTCGTCGTATTTTCACAGTAGCTTTTCTCCGATTTCTAGCCCCTGCGGGGCCAATTTCCTAACCCTGCTGGACAATTATTAGGTAACATTTACCTAACCTAACCTAGAATAATCTATCAAAAGCTACTGTAAAAATACGATGAAACCCGCTACTTCGTTTTCTTTCCATGATCTGAAAATATTACCTACTAATAAGGATGACAACATCCATAACAAGCGAATCACAACAAAATTATAATTTGACAAAAGGAGTAGGTAGGTATTAAAAAAGATATATTTAAAAAAGTAACTTGAAATAAGTAGGTACCTAGTGTCGCAAAAAGAATGCAAAGATTTATAATTTTCTTGCAGATAATATTTAATTATATTTTAAATAAGGCAAAGGAAGAAATTAGATGTAATTATGGATAAATTCATCATCATCGCCATTTATCTCTTCTTTCCAGAGCATAGGCCACGCACAATGGTTCTCCATTTATCTTTGAATTGGGCCTCAGTAGAGGCTTCACTGAAAGATGAAAAATTCTTTTTACTCAGTTCTTCAAGGAATTCCCTCCTCCAGGTTGTCTTTGGTCTACCTGGTTTCCTTTTTCCTGTGAAGGGGTCCCAAGTCAAGGCTTGATAGGTTAAATCATCATGCCCTTTCCTTAGAGTGTGCCCCAACCATCTCCATTTTCTCTGTTTTATTGTCAGTTTGATGTCTGACATATCACTGCGCTCTAAAAGCTCAGCATTTGTGATCTTGTTTGGCCAAAAGATCTTGTGGATTCTCCTAAGACATTTGTTGACATATGTCTGAAGCTTGGAGACCACTGCTGTGTTTAGGAACCAAGTTTCGGCCCCATACAGCAAAACAGACAGAACATTTGACTTGAAAAGTCTTAACTTGGTCTTTATGGAGATGTTGTTGGAATTCCAAATTTTATTCAAGCTGGCAAAGGCTGTTCTAGATTTGTTAATTCTAGCTTTAACATCTGTCAAAGTGCCTCCAGCTTCATCAATTTTACTTCCAAGATACTCAAAGCAGTTAACATCCTCAAGAATTTGATTTCCAATAGTTATTGGTTCTTGAGAGTTTGCATTTAATCTGAGTATTTTAGTTTTTGGAACATTTATTTCAAGTCCAACTTTCTTGGAAGTTTCAGCTATCATGTTAGTCCTTCTTTGCATTTGACTTCTATTGCTTGTTAACAAAGCAATATCATCAGCAAAGTCCAGATCTCCCAAATATTTGGGATTGCCAAATAACTGCCAGCGAATGCCATCATTGCTTTCACAGTTCTTCATGATCCAGTCAATGGCAAGGAGGAAAAGGAAGGGAGAGAGAAGGCATCCTTGTCTGACACCTGTTACAATCTCAAAAAAGGTTGATAGTTTACCTTTATACATAACATTTCCACCTCCTTTATGATAGATAGCTTTAATGATATTGATTATCTTTTCTGGAATGCCATAGTGTCGGCAGATTTTCCAGAGTAATTTCCTGTCTAAAGAATCAAATGCTTTTTTGTAGTCAATAAAGTTTATAAAAAGCTCAGAGTTCCATTCCTTGGATTGCTCTATGATGATTCTTAGAGAGGTTATCTGATCAATAGTGGAACGGTTTGGTCTAAATCCAGCCTGATTAGGTCTTAGCTTTTCATTAACCTTCTTCTTTATTCTATTAAGAAGAATCTTACTAAGGATACGGCCAGGTACTGAAAGAAGCATTATCCCTCTGTAGTTTCCACATTGGGTCAAGTCTCCTTTTTTGGCCAGTATTGAGATATGTCCATTTTTCCAGTCCTCTGGGCATAACTCATCATTCCATATCTTAGTGATCAAAGGTAGGAATGCCTCAGCAGATGTGTCTAGGTCTGCTTTCATGACCTCAGCTGGGATGTTATCAGGTCCTGCGGCCTTGTTATTTTTCAAACTTTTAATGGCCTCTTTGATTTCCAATAGATTTGGCGCTCGACAGTCAATGTCAAGTGCATCTGAGGGTGGAATCTCAGTTTCTTCCTCTGGAACTGGAAGATTCAGCAGTTCAGTGAAATGTTCTGCCCATCTATTTAGAATATCCTCATCAGTTTTAAGGAGTGAACCATCCTTATCCCTGATGTGTGATCCTGATTTGTGTACTTTGCCTGCAATGCTCTTAGTAATCTCATAGACATCTTTCATTCTATTTTGATTAGCAGCATTTTCTGCTTGCAAGGCAAGGTTTTCCAAGTGTTCTTTTTTGTCAATTCTGACACTTTTTTGGATTTCCCTGCTGAGCCTCTTATACAGGTCTTTATCTTCTGGAGAGTTTCTAGAGAGTGTCTTTTGTCTTACCTCTCTTCTTTGATCCATGAGATCAATGGATCTTTGAGTGATCCACGGCTTTTGGTTAGCCTTTTTGAAACCTAATTTTTCTTGGCTGGTATCATTATAAACTTTTTTGATACCTTGCCAAATATCTTCCACTCCATCTTCCTCTTGAAGAGTCAGCAACTCAAATCTATTCTTTAGAGTGAGCTTAAACTCTTGCAACTTTTCAGAGTTTTGGAGGGTTGTTAAATTATATTTCTTCCTGGGGTTAGGCTTTGTGTCCTGCTTTTTAAATCTAAGCCGAACTTTAGAAGATAGAAGATAATGGTCTGAATTAACATCAGGTCCTCTTTCAACCCTGACATCAAGGAGAGAACCTTTAAAGCGTCTAGATATACATATGTGGTCTATCTGGTTAAAGGTTCTTTGAACTGGTGATCTCCAGGTGGCAGTATGAATCTTTTTGTGTTTAAAGATGGTTCCACCAATGACAAGTTTGTTTTCAGTACAAAAACTTACAAGTCTATCACCATTGTCATTTTCCTTGCCATTACTTAAGCCTAGGCCATATCTGCCCATAACTTCTTCTAAATTCTCATTATTACTCCCCACTTGAGCATTGAAATCTCCTAGGAGCATGGTCAGATCCTTTTCTTTATGACCATTTTTAAATACAGAGTCAAGCTGGTCATAAAATTCGTTTTTGACCTCTGTATTTGCTTGTTCTGTAGGAGCATATGCTACTATAATTCTCAGTTTGATGTTTTTAACTGAGGATTTGAAATAAGCCTCCATAATTCTAGGACCATGGGGTTGCCAACTGATCATGGCCTGCTCTGCTTGCTTGGTCAGCACAAGAGCCACCCCTTGATTATGGCCTAGATCCTCATTCATATGACCTGAGTATAGTATTTTCAAGCCAGAATGATGTTTAAACTCTCCATTGTTTGTCCACCTTGATTCGGTGATAGCCAGGATGTCAACCTTGGCTTTTAGCATTTCTCGGCAAATGTTTTCTGTCTGGCCTGACTGAAACATTGTCCGAACATTCCAGGTGCAAATTTTTTGCTGGTCTGCGGGAATTCAGAATCATCCGCCTGACTGGTCCGTTAGCGGTTTCCCAGCCAAACATCATATTGTCGTTTCCAACCTCTACTTCGTTCCCGAGCCCAAAGTTAAATTGGTCATTACTTTGTGCGGGTTGAACATAAGCAGGTTTTTTCTAGGGAGGGATTGTTAGCCCCACCCAAACCCCCTGAACTGGGGGAAGTGACCAGAATTCAGTCTGGCATCTACCCTAGGACCTTTCCAGCACAGTAGGACTCTTCTGGTGTAGCTCCTAGGATCATTGATGCACGGTGCAGGATGGACGGCGTGCACGTAACTGGTCTCCCATCCCAATAAATATAAATTGCAAAGTCAATTTGGCCAAATACAAAAAAAGTTTTTTAATCTATTGGTGGGGGGGGGGGGGGGGGTATGAATGTTGTATAAATGTTTCTTCCTTTGTAAATTTCTACCACAGTTAATAATGTTTTGGTTAAATTCAATATTTATTTTTAGAAAAATAAACTTGCATTGCAACCTTTAGAATATTAAGTCAGCAAACTAGCGCTGCTCCCCTATAATCAAGGGTATCTATATTCAAAATTGGAAGAATGTGACAGAAAAATAGTTTAAAACCAACACCAAAAAGATACCTACCACCTAATAAGACAAAGAAACTGGTTCTATGGTTAATTTTTCAAATCTTACTAGATATTTTATATTAATGTGATGTATAGTCCCTTTCTTCCTGATTTTAAGAGCAATACATGTATTTTATAGTTTAGCACTTTAGTTCTGGTATCCACGGTTTCGGAGCAAGTCATTGCTCTGCAACAGGATACGAACATAAAGTGAACAGTTGTCTTAATATTAATGTTATTATTGTATATTAACCTTGTATTGAATTAATACACTTTATAAGAATATTTAGCTGTTTGTTCTTGCTATTACTATACGTCATTTTGGCGCAGTAGTGTAGTACGAATCTATAGCTCAGATTTTCTTTTAATTGTATTATTTCTTTTCTTTTTAGTTTGTTCAGGTATTTTTTGGTTGGAGCGATGGGATTGACCATTGAAGAGTGGAGGAAGTTGTCTCAGGATGAGAAGGATTTGCATTTGGTTAATGAGATCCATGCTCTTGGGACTAGAATTGATAATGTGGCGGCGGAGCTGGGTGGGCGTATAGCGCCACTGGAGACGAAAATTCAAGAGTTGACGGATAATGTTGATACTAATGTTGCTGCGGTTACTGGACTGGCTACTCGGATGGACGATTTGGAAGATCGTCTTAATAAGGTGGTGGAGCCTAGTGTTGATAATGATATCAAGACTGAGAATGTGACCGTTGTGAATGAGTTTATGACTGGTCAGCAGCGTATCCTTGAAAAGATTGCCCAGCAGAATAGTTTGAATGACCAGCAGAATGGTTCGAATACCCAGCAGAATGGGTCGAATAATCAGCAGAATACCCAGCAGAATGGGTCGAATAACCAGCAGAATGGTTTAAATAACTCTATGCCGTGGCAGAGGACGGCTGGTGGATCTGGAGGATTTGGAGGATCAGAAGAGAAGCCTAAGTTGTTTGCTGGTGGTTCTCGGCCTATTTTTGGTGGTATGCAGGGAAATGAAGATAAGATCATAAAACTTTGGGAATTGTCTAGAGTTGATGCTGTGGATAATATCTATAATGGAGTTCTCATGTGGTGGCCAGCCCTTTCTGAGGTTGATGCGGAGGATTTTAATACGCTCAATTTTTTTGAAGCCGGACTGAGTGATTCGCAGGTTAGTTGGTGTAAATCTCTTGTTTATGTACCAGATAGATCTCTGTATGTTTCGCAGGGGGAGGAGAATGTGCATAGGTACAATGAAACGTGTGCTAAACTTGATGATCAGTTCAGAAAAAATGCGCCTGAATTTGCAGTTGACGATGATGTGATTTTTTTTGATGATTATTTGGAGAGATTTTGGATGACTACTAGACGTTATCATATGACTAATCATCAAGTGTGTAAGGAAATTTTGTTTGATAAATGTGTGGGTGTAAGAACCGCTTGTGGTTATACACTAAAACCTGCTGATATGGAGAATAGACAATTAACATTAAAGGGGTATTTGTGTAAGATGCGGGAGACATTTTTACCACCCGACATGAAAAATGTGTGTAAAGATGCGTATTTGAGTGTTAAGCAACATGAGAATGATAAGATTGATGCATTTTTTGATAAGATACTATCTTTCTGGAAACGTGCGTATCCGAAACCAACTGATGATATGTTTATGGATTTCTATTCTCAAGTGTGTAATGTGGTTTTATCTCCACTTTTGGCTAATCAGATGCGTCAATTTGCATTGGATTTGGAACGTGACGGACAAGTGCGAATGATAACGAAGTTTCGGACAGAGTTAATAGTTAAAGCACAATTGATTGTTAAAGGGCTACAATTTAATCAAATTTCAGGGTCAATGGCTAGAGGATGTACAACAAACCAGATGGCTTTGGCTAAGACGATGGTTGGTGGCGTTGGTTCTAAGTCAAATCCTGTAACTATTGATCAGGTTAGTGATGAAGATAATTTGTCATTTGAAATAAATCAATGTGAAATTGATTTAGCTGATGAATTTGGTGGACCAGCTGAACTTATTCCTTTAATTGGCGCAATTCAAGGTGGATTTATTTGTTATTATTGCAACAAAAAGGGTCACATGATGAGGGATTGTTTTGATATTAGAGATAAAAAGTTGCCTAATCCTAAAGGAAAATACTTTTTGCGGTGGGGAAACAAGCCTTTTGTTCCTTATAAGACGGGGCAAAAGAGTTTTAAAAAGAATGAAAATAGTATGGATAAAAAGAAATTGGTTGGTGAAATTGAAGGAGAGGTGAAAGAAGGGGAAGACACGAAGGAAGTGGCACATGTCGATGGTTTAGGGGCAAGCGATTATGACGACGATCTTGTAGCGGAAGTCGAGGCATGGAATAATGCTATTATAGATGACATTTTATGGTTTTAATGTTTTGAATGTATTATAATCATACAACCTTATTCCATTTTCTACTTGTTACGCGGCATTGTTTTGATTTATGCGCATTGTAAATAAACAACAACAAAACAAAATTAATGATAAAGAGTGAACGAAGCAACTCTAATTTTGTGATAATTTATTTTGATGGTTTATTTTGAATTATGAAAAAATAACATATTGTTTATAAGCCTATATGAAATTATGAGATTATGTTATAATGGAAATCAAAATAATTAATTTAGTTTTTGATTATGTTTTGTTGAAATTAGGAAAATTCATTTTTGTTTCAGACTGTTGTGGAGTCTAACAGAGATAAGAATAATAAAAAGTGAAAATGAAAAACGAATTAGGAATACAATTTTGTAAAATTGCTATTGAAAAATATTAAATTGAATTTTAAATTGAATTAAATTTGATAAAAATATGAAATTAGATATTTGAAAAGTATTAAATTTTGATGAAATGTGGAAAATTGTTTTTAAAGATGAGTCAGTTATTGTGATTTAAAGTATTCGATTTTAAAACAATTATATTGCGATTTAGTGATGTTGATTCAGCAAAATTTTTAATGAAGTTTAGAATTTCATGAAGCAAAATTGTTATAATGCATTAGATATAATCGTGGAGAAGTCTCTTTTTATGAAGGAAGGGAGGGGCTGTCTCTCGGAGCTGGTATGCACAAATATGGTGGAGCTGTCTCTTTTGTTGGAAGAGAAAGGGGGAGTGAACATATTTGCAACGAATATTGCACTACCTCTCAGAGTTGGTATGCGCAGATATGGGGGAGCTGTCTCTTTTGTTTGAGAGAAAGGGGGAGTGACCATATTTGCAAAGAAATTTGCACTGTCTCTCAGAGCTGGTATGCGCAATATGGGGCGGTGTATAGAGGTAGCTGAAATGAGTGGAGCGCGCCATGCGCAGAAAGTTGGACTGCGCAGAGAAACAAAGCTGCGCAAGAAAGTGCTCTCAGGTATTGAGATATATAGTTAGTTGAATTTCGACTTTTAAACCTTTTATACATCTCAGTTTAATCTGACAATAATAGTTTTGTTAGGTAATATTTTATTGAATTTCAAAGAATTGAACTTATGGTATTTGGAAAGATTAATCTGTTTAGTGATTGATAATGTTTGATCATGTCATATTTCTTAATACAATTTCTTTTATTGTGTTACAAGTTATTGGTTCAGTGAAACATTTATTTATGGCATCTAAAATCATTGTATTAATTTTAGATTGGCTGAGAAGAGTGTTTTTCTTTGGTGATTGGGAGATACTGTCATCATTATTTATTTGATGGTAAGTTGTTATGATTTCATGTTGTTACCATTTGATTATCATTATATATGTTGCTATTTGAAAAATAGTCTTGTAATTTTGTTATATATATATTGATATCAATATTAATTCTTATGTACAGTGATTTTCCATCAATTGGCATCTAAAATTTTGTAATATTTTAGATTGGTCGGAGAGAAGTTTACTGATTGTGGATTAACAGTTTGGGGAGTTTCTGTTGGCCGTAGAATTTCTGTTGTTGATTGAGGATTAAGAGATATTTTCTGTTGGTGGATGAAATATTGTCGGTGAGTGAATTGTTTTATTCAGTTTTTTTGTTATTTGTTGTAGACAGATAGATAGTTATTTGATAGACAATTGGATAGTTACAACCTCATAACTGTTGGTGTGAGTTAGATAGCTGTTTTATAAGTTTCATGAAGATTCGGAGATGGCGGCTGGAGCGGCTGAAGTCTATGTTCCAACAAAGATTGGTGGCATGGAAATCCTGACTTTAATTGATAGCGGCAATGCAAGAGGCTGCCTGATATCTCAAGTGTTGGCTAGAAAGCTTGATTGTGTGATTGAAGAAACGGAGTCGAAAGCAACAGGCGTGCAGGGTTCCAGCATCAAGATTGATGGTGTTGTTCGGAATGTTGAATTTCAGATTGGAGGTCACAGTTTTCAAGAAGATTGTTTTGTTATTTCCGGCATGACTGTACCTATGAACCTAGGCAGTTATTGGTTGAACAAAAATAACGTGAAGACGATATTTGCCAAAGACGGCAACAGGATTGAGATGCATGGAATCAGTGTGAATTTAGTAGCTAAACGGAAAATTGTAGTGAAGAATTTGGTTCATACAATTTTGGAGAAAATGGAGAAAGCAAGAACTAAGAAACCTGAGATTAATGTAGCTGAGTTACAAGACCAAAAATGGATTTGTTCATTAAAAAATCGAATAGAAATTCCTGCATTGAGTACAGTGGTGGTAGAAGTTTCAACTAAAGGAAATATGCCTGAAGGACAGTTGTGTTATATAGCTCCTAGACAGGGTTATTGTAGCCGAAACAACTTGTTGATAAACGAAGGGATTACTGAGGTGGGAAAGAACGGTAAAATTATGACTAAAATCACAAATTTTGAAGCTGTTAAGAAATCTGTTCCTGCTGGTACTTTGGTTGGAAATTTGTTTGTGGCGGAGAAGATAGCAATGCTGCAAGAGAACAGGGTTAAAGAAGATGTGTCAACAACATTAAAGAAGATTCGTTTTATTAAAGATAAATTGAAGTTGGATAAAGTTCCGTTTTTAAAGGATAATGTTTCTTTGAAAGGAAGGATAGTTGGGTTGTTCTTAAAGAATTTCAAGGCATTATCGATTGATCCTACGGATATTGGATCTTGTACTTTGGAGGAGTATGATATTCAGCTGGTTCCTGGAGCTCAACCTTTCAAGAATAGGATGATTAGGCTCAATCCTCATCATGCAGAGAAACTAAAAGAACAGATTGATTTATGGTTGGAAACAGATGTGATAGAAGAATGTAATTCACCGTTTAATTCTGGAATTTTTGCTGTTAAGAAGAAAGTTGGAAATACTAACGAGGTGAAAGTCCGTTTTGTCCTGGACTACCGCTCATTAAATGAGATAACTGAGAAGATCTGTTACCCTTTGCCTAACATTGGTGAGCTGTTTGACAAACTTGGAGGAAAGAAGATTTTTACGTCCATTGACCTAACTTCAGCATATAATTCAATGCATTTGAAGGAATCTGTCAGGAAATATACAGCATTTTGTTCTAATGGACGGCAATATTGCTTCAAGAGGCTTCCGTTTGGATTGACCAATGCTCCAAGTGCATTTGTAAAGTTGATGGATAGAGTAATGGATTTGAGTCCTGAATTAAGGGCATTTTGCCTAGTTTACCTGGACGATGTTCTTATATATAGTATGAATGTGGAGGAACATCTGGAACATTTGAATATTCTACTACGAACATTCTGTGAAGCAGGCCTCAAGATTAATCTTGGAAAATGTACATTGTTTGCAGAGGAAGTGAAATTTCTGGGCCATATTATAAATGAAGAAGGCATATTTATGGACCAAGCATATATTGAAAAGATTAAGAATTGGCCAGTACCTGAAACAGGTAAAGATATTCAAAGATTTACTGGTTTCATAAATTATTATGGTTCATATTTCAAGAATTTTTCTGATATTACAGCACCATTGAACAAATTTAGAAACAGTAGTAAAATAGAATGGGATGAAAAAAGTATGGAAGCTTTTACAAAGACTAGAGAATTGTTCTGTGAAGAAATAAGTAAATCATTCCCGGATTGGAGAATGGAGGCTGAACCATTTGTGTTGGATACAGATTGGTCATCTACAGCTATGTCAGCGGTGTTAAGTCAAAAACAAAATGGACAAGAGAAGATGATATCATGTTGGTCACGTGTTTGTTCAACTCATGAAGCCAACTATGCAGCACACAAAGGAGAATTATGTGCATTAGTAAATGCTGTTGAAAGATTTGAATGTTATTTGAGACACAAGAAGTTTATCGTGAGAACTGATTCAGCTGCACTGAAACATCTATCTACTTGGAGGCAGAACGGATATTTTGTTGGTCTCACCATAAGGTGGATAAATTTTTTATCCACCTTCAGTTATGAGGTTGTACATAGGCAGGGCAAGATGCATACTAATGTTGATATATTGTCACGTACTGCATTAAAGGATAGTAAAGATAGGATATCTAAATTATCGACAGACGAACAAGGAGAGTTAATATTGGATACTGTATATCAATTGGAAGATCCTAAATTATGTCTTATTGCAGGAATTGGAGCAGAGACGGCCAGTCAAATATCATCCAGATTGAAGGCGAGAGAGTTTAGTCGTAGCCTGGAGAAGGATCCTGTTTTAGTTGAGGTGAGGAAATTTATTGTAAATAATGTCAAACCTACGTCCAGAGAATTGTCTCAAATGCCTTATCGTGGTAAACAAATATTAAGATTTTTCGAACATCTGAGTTATAGGGATGGTTTAATTATCCTGACTTCACCTATGCGGCTTCAGAGAGAATTTCAATTTATTGAACGGGTAGTGGTACCTATTGGAATGTACAATAAAGTTTTCTTGTTAGCTCATGCAGATGTTACAGCGGGGCATAGGGGTTATTTAGAAACTTTGAGCAGGATTAATCGTCACTTCATTTTGCCCTATGTATCTAAATATGTAGCGGCGGCAGTTGCAAATTGTGTCATTTGTTTGAATAGACGTAAAAAACCTAAACATAATCATAATATAGAATTTTCTCCTTTGGCTGGGGAAGCTATGGCAGAGTTGGCCATAGATGCTTTAGGTCCTTTGAATGAGTGTGAATATAATGGAGTCATTTGTAAGCATATTTTAATAGTAGTTGATAGTTGTACTAGATATGTGTGGTTGTTTGCTATTGAGGATGTTAAAGCTGAAACAATTATTGAATGTCTGAAATTTAATTTATTTTCTGTTTGGGGACTATGCGAGCGAATTAGGACTGACAATGCACAAAGCTTCAAATCAAAAGTTTTTAGGGAGGTTTGTTTAAGGTTGGGAATTGAACAAATTTTTATCCCTCCAAGATCAGCAAATTCGAATTACAGTGAAAGATACAACCAATCGGTGTATTCGTTTCTTAAGACTGATTTACGTTTTCAAGATGGAGATTGGGCTTATAAACTTAAAGCTACACAATTTTGTATGAACACTTCTTTCAATCGGAGGTTAGGATGTTCCCCATATTTTAAGATGTTCCTAAGAAATCCTAAGCTTCCACTTGATTCATTTGACCCGTTAACACGCTCGAAAATTAAACATATGAATTTTTCAGAGTTATTGGAGTGCCTTGACAAGAATTGGAGGACTGGACAAGAAAGAACTGAGAAGTATTTGCAGGTAGAAAATACAGAAAGGATAGGTAGGCCGGTAGCTATAAATTCCTATTGTTACATTTTTTATGACGTCACTACGATTGGTGTAGCTCGTAAACTCTGCTCGTTATGGGTGGGTCCGTGTTTAGTGACAAAAGCAATTTCTGATAGTTTATTCGAGGTTCAACCCCTTGAAAAGTGTAGATTGAAAGATAAAGGGGTGAGAATTGTACCAAGAGATAAAATATATGTTATTGAGAGTACTTTAGACTTGACTCCAGATGAAAAGATTGACTTAGTGATTACAGATGAATGTTTCTCTGTGGATAATACCTTGAAAGTAAACTATGACTTTCCCAATACTTTGAGAAATTTAACTTGTTCAGGCGTTTCTGAAGAGGAGAATAGTTGTGGCGCTAGTCCAGAGGTGGTTGGAAGGCGGAAGGATGGACAGGTAACACCAGAATTTTTGGAGAAATCTTTTTTGGGTGTTGGGTTGTCACAGCTAAGGTCAAATGTATCTCAGAATAATGAAAATTTAGATGATTTAGTTGAGGATCTTAGTGATACTTTGGAAAGTACTCATATTTCTGATAGTGTAGATTCAAATGATATGACTGACAAAACTAAGTTAGACTCTACATATTCTACTATTAGTAAGGATAGTGTTTTTCATGGGGATTATGCCTCTGATAATAGCTTAGTAGACAACAGTTTGGGTGTAGAGGATGTTAACATGGAATCTGCTAGAGAGTTAGAGTCTCGGATGAGTATTTTAGAGGACACTTTTCCAAAATTGCAAAGTAAAATTGTAAACTTGGAACAACGAAGGGGAAGTGTTAAACGAGGTAGAGATGTTGAGGAGGATGAATTAGATAGATCGTTAGATAATGCAAAATCGCAAAAAATGTCTGAGACTATTCCTGTTAAGGGTCGTCCTAAAGGTTCTACAAATGAAGTGCAATTACAAAAATTAGAAGAGGATAGACAAAACAGAGAAAAGGACAGATTAGAACGTTATTCAGTAGCCGATGTAGTAACTAGGAACCTCGCAAAATTGATTAAAAAATAATTTGTAATAATTTGTATACTATTTGCAGGAGAAGAGATTACCATGAGAACCGTAGAGAGCGTGATGACAAAAGAGGAAGCGGCGGTGGTGATAGAGATCGTGGAGATCGTGGAGATCGTGGTATGCGCAAGAGGTCACCGGACGCTTGTAGTTCAAAGAGTGGACGTGCTGGACCAGTACCTGTGAAGAAATCCAAGGATGAAAGAGTCAGGTACTTGGATATTTTGTTATTTGTTGTTGTGATGCAGGTTTATTGTTTGATTGTTGTTGGTGGTATGTATACGTCACAGGATCCACGGTTAGCAGCTTATGATTGTTCTCAAATAAGTAATGTTGAACTTAGATCAGCTGCCTGTTTGCATGATAGGATGGAACCGGTCAGATCTGTGGAATTGTTGGGGTTAGCAGAAACCGATTTTATATTGTCAGAAGCCATTAGTTGTGAGGTTAGACTAAAATTGGAGCGCTGGTTTTGCGGTACCGCGAGTCATGTGCACGTACTAGACGTGCCACATGAAAAACAGGTAGAGTTGAGTATGGACGAATGTAGGAGGGTTTTTCATTCTGGCAAGTATCAGCATGATGGAATTAGTTTTAAAGTAAATATAGATTTGCCAACTGTTCACAGTTTCACAGTTAATGGAACATTGTCACCTTTCTGGGATGTTGGTGGTGAAAATATTCAATGCAAGACATTGGGAATATACGCGCACAATATGTGGTTCAATTTAGGTTTTGCTGTTGGGACTTTGCATATTTTAGTAAAAAATACACCCGTTTTGATCAAGGGAAATGTTGTTATGGATTATGATAAAAAGACAATTGTGGCGAATTTTGAAGATAATCATTTGTGGGCAACATCAACTTCTCCATATTTTCCGTATGTAGTACGAAAACCGGCCAGCAATTTTAAGGTAGTTTTTCAAGATACATTCAATTTAACTACTTGGAATGAACAACTTTTTGTTTCTAACTTGGAAAGGAATATTTTAGTTAAAATTATGGGAACAGAGAAACTTACTTTGCAGCATCTGGATTTCAACATTTTTGTAACAGAATTAGAGGGTATCAAGTTTTTAGAGGAACCGAAGGCGGCTGTTAGAAGTTATTTTGGGGATTTGTTAAAACAGGAGGCTAGATTTGATTTGAATGCTATGTTTTTGGCTAGTAGAGAAAGAAACGAGAGGATGATGGAACTTTTTAGTATTTCTAGATGTGCTCAAACAGAAGTTAGGTCAAATGTACAGATGCATCATGGGTTCAGAATTATATACCTGGGAGAAATTGCTAAGTATGAAAAGTGTACAGCGGTTGAAATTCCAGTAAAGTTAGGTGTGGATTATGGATGTGCAGTAGGACACTTAATGGTGGATTATAAAGGTGAAACAGTTGGAATACAAGAATATAGTAGAATGATTGTAGCAGTAGAGGATATAAAATTGTTAAATTGTTCGCAAAGTCCGGTATTTTTGAAGTTGACAGCTAATTTGTTCCTTGGGAATCAGGGGCAGGGACTCGAACTTCTGCATATTGCCAATGAAAAATCAGAACACGTGGGACAAAAGATTTTTCTGAACGATGAAAAGGTGTTTATTGCTGACTTTAATAAGACTATTAAATATCAGGGATTAGAGGATTTTGAGGATTTTAATGGACAAGCTTCTAAATTGGATTTTGTTGATCATAAGTTGTCATTTTTCGAACAGGTTACAGGTCCTTGGTTTGGTCTAGAACATTTGTTCAAGGATATATTACCATTGTTTGCCAAGTTTGTTTTGATTGTGTTAATGTTGTTGTTAGGTATAATTCCTACGTTGGCATTGTTGTATTGTTGTTGTTCATGGTGTCATAAAAAAAGATTTACTGAGGCAGAATTTAATGCTAGATCTTAAATTTCTTATGCTGAAAATTAATTATATTGTATTTTTGCAGTTTGGTTACGGCGGCAACAATGAATCAAAAGTTATTGAGCAATGGAGAAGATGGTCGCCACAAACAATCTGCCAATGAAGGAAATCAAGTCAAACCTGGTCTACCAGTATCTGCATTGATCAGCAACTCTGCATCCCGGCTGGTGTTGGTAATGTCGCGCGTTGAGCTGCCCACGTTGAGTGTGGGCAGGGCGACAAAGAACATATTTTTGAGCAGTGAAGACATGCCACTGGCAGATTTAGCTCGTCTTATTGATAATGAACCAAGGTTTAAGTTGAATTTGATAAACATGTTATCAGTGCAGTTGGAGATGGGGAGATGCATCCACTCCATAGACTGGCCTGTGGACAGGATCCCTATCTTTACCAGCCAGAATTCAAGATACCTCAACCTGATGGCGGCTGGTGAGCATTCTAAAGCTATAAATAAAAAGTTGTCATGGAACGAGACAACTAGTTTGAATAAGTTGAGTGCGACCATATTTCTCTCTAAGCTTGTTTGCGAAAATTTACCAAGTTTGGTATTGCTTGCTAAGATTGAATACCTGGATGGAGATGAGAGAAAAAGCTGTCAAACGTTGGGCGAATTGTTACCCATAATCAAACATATGGGGGAACTTGAGGATTGGCTTCAACTTTCAAAAATTGACGTCATACCTGCAGATGGTAAAATGAGCCTTCAGACGGTGTTGAGAACGGTGGTGGGTAACAGCGTTGATCCGAGGTTGAAGACGCAGGTTGTGTCAGCTATCCGGCTCCTGGCACATTGGAAAGATGTCGTGAATAAAGTAAGCTTTATTCTGAAGCAAATGCCATCCACAACTTTGTTAGAGTTACAGAAAGATTGGCTTGATGGAAAGTCTGAACAGGATTTGAGTGCTAAAGTGTTTATTGACTCCATTCAGGTGAATGAATATATGAACTTATCAATCTACATTCCACGTATTATAAACGTGAATTCGGTGAGTCTAATCACCAGTGGAGAGATGCCTGCTGAGATACGTTATGTTAGATTGGATGGTCAAAGAGACATAATTGATAACCTGGTGAGTGCCACATATGCAGGTAGTCTGATGAATGATAAAGTAGACTCCAGAGTTCTGACCTGGCAAATGCAGATGCGTTGCAAGCGTCTTCGTCCGACTCTAGCCAAGCAGATATTGTTATGTGATCCAAATACCACTTTAGAGAATGTAGTGAAGGAAATCAAATTGGAGTTGGATGGAAACGTTTATACAAGTTTGTTGACAACCAATATTGAGTGGAAGTTTAATCCTGAACACAAAGTAAATGAGTGGTTCGAGGGTGATTTCAAATTGGTTACTCGGTTTGGGGATCCTGTTTGTGTTCAGATGGATCAGCCCTTAAATCCGAACATTCCTGTTTGTCTGGACCTTGAATTGTCAAATCAGCAATGGCGTGTTGATGAACAAGTGAGGGAGGAGATGAGGTTGGAACACACGCCTGGAATATTGATGATGCTTGATAAATTTGGAGAAGAGGTTAGTCGTAAGCATCAAAAGATTTTGGATAATCAGGAGGAGGTTGATAACGTTGCAACCTCGATTTCGGTTGCGGTTAATAACGGATTTGAAAGATGTCTTCATATGCTTGGTGATACTGAGGCAAGGATGTCTCAAGACGGCTTGTGTGATGAGACCGCAAAACTTGGAGTGAATGATGAGGAAGCTATTATGCCCATGGATATTGAAGAACCTGGCAAGAAGAGAACATCTGGAAAAAGAAAGTAATAATTATAGTTATGTGTATTAATTCATATTTTATTTTATTTTATGTATTTAATATTTGTTGAGGCAGTAGTAGTCTCAAAAAAAGTTTAAAATTCATGTTTCATATTAATGCTCTATAATACCATGTTTAAATCTGATGGTTATATGTTAACCAATGTTATTTTTATATCATGTATTTATGATAACTATGTAATTAATGCATTAGGTGTAAATCAATGCATTCTTCAATGATTATATGTTAATCAATGTTTTTTTCTTAAAAAAAAATATTAAAAAAAGAAAAAAAAACACATAAAGAAAAAAGGAAAATATATAAAAAACACAAAAGAGTTCTAAGGAACCAAAATAAATAAAAAAAATGCATACGAAGTGTTTAAAGATCTGGAATAAAAATATAAAAAAAAAATAAAAAATATGGCAGGTGTCATACCAGATCCACTATTATCTATTTTATAAGCGTTCAACGCTACTTATAATATCTATGATAATTAACATGTAAAAACCTATTGTTATATTTAATCTGTAATATTACAGTTTGAAACCGAGGTTCATGTTTAAGCCAGGGAGAAATGTGATGTATAGTCCCTTTCTTCCTGATTTTAAGAGCAATACATGTATTTTATAGTTTAGCACTTTAGTTCTGGTATCCACGGTTTCGGAGCAAGTCATTGCTCTGCAACAGGATACGAACATAAAGTGAACAGTTGTCTTAATATTAATGTTATTATTGTATATTAACCTTGTATTGAATTAATACACTTTATAAGAATATTTAGCTGTTTGTTCTTGCTATTACTATACGTCATTAAAATATACTTAATACTTAAACCTAAAGTGCGCAAATGGACGGACGTAGTATCTTATTTATAGAGAAGCTGCACTTCTATGCAAGGACAAATATATTTTTAGGTACAAAGAATGTTATAAATGTGACCTCTATGTCCCAGAGAGATCTCATCACTGCCCATACTGCAAGTAAGTTCAGAATTAGGGTTTCTACAGGGATTCAAAGGGATAAGGCAATGGTTGATAAATTGATGAAACACAAAATTACCCCTTCTGTAGATTGAGACTAGTGATTAAAACGTTTTAAAACTCAACTTAATGAATAAACCAATCAATAAAGATGTTAAGCCAACGAATAAGAAAACTTTATTATAAATCTTTAGGGACTAGTGTAATAAAAAGCTTACTGTCCCCTTTCTCTCTGTGTGTCTGTTTGTTTGTCTATATAAAGATGAAAATCTCATAACTGTCTATATTGCAAGTTATTATTTTGTGTTTAGGTAGTAAGATGTTCGTCTGTATATCTCTATAAACTTGTCTTAACAATGGTTTTATTATTACTTTGATCTTACACAAGATTATCATGTACTCTAATAAAGTTAAACTTGCAGCTGGCTAAAATAGAAATACCCCTCCCCATCTACACCGTTTATCTTATCCCCTCCCGTGCTACTGGAGCGAACTCCTAAGAAGATTAGGCATACAAGTTTAATGTTACCATTTTATTGGAAAACATTTACCTATTACAATTATTTACTATTTAGGAAATGCGTTTATATTTTGGATCATCACTGTTTCTTTTTGGGCTACTGCGTTGGTAAGTTTGTCGTTAGGAGCGCAGCTACGCTATACTTTGATCTTTGTTGGTCTTCTAGTCTGAAGATTTTTCACCCGTCAAATGTGTTGTTTCTTAAACTTAACTATCAATGAATTTAGATATTTTTAAAAGGTCCACATACTAAAATTTTTCAAAACAAGATGATTTTTAAAGCTAAATAATAATTCAACTTTTGAATGAATTTTTTAATGGTTATTTACCTAGCCTTGTGTTTTTAAAACTTGCTTACAATCTCGGTCTACTGGATCTCCGTAATCCTTTATTTTTAGGAAGAACAAATATGAAGTATTTCATCACCTTCTGTATGTGGGCAGCTATCGGAACAGCATACGGACTCTACCATATCTTTGATGTCATGACATTTTACAGGTAGGTCTGCGGTTTCCCTCAATTGGTCTAGTCGAGCTTAGAACCCGCCCTTCTTTTTGTTGGGAAAAAGATTAAAAATAGGGGAGGGGGAGGTGTGAGAGTTTTTCTTGCAATTTTTTATTACTTTCGGTCAGGTTAGGTTAGGTTAGAATATATTTGATTGGGTATTGAGAAGCCCCGCTTGGTTTTAGTTTAGGTATAGAGAAAAAATATTAGTTGAATTATTGTTCTTATATGAGCTTTTTACTGATATGTTTCTTATGGGCATAATTATCCATGTTTTTATATAAACACAATAGATCTTATTTGGGGTTTGAAAATCCTTTACGAGTTTTGCAAAGCTTACGTTCCCCAATAGGTTTTGTTATCCCCCCGCAGGGATTAAGCGCTGACTTTTTTTGTTTATTTAGAAGCATATCAGGAAAAGAGGCCATGTTCTACTTTTTCCCATTCACCTTTGCCATGTGGTATGTTGAGAGAGCCGCAGGTATCAATTAAGAATAAGATTAACGGCTACGCCCCTAAATGCACTTGAGAGAATGGGGGGGGGGGGGGGGAGTCGACTTTAAACTTTGATTTAGTATTTAAAAGAAAAGAGTTTTGAATATTTTATTGGTGGGGGAATTTTTTTCCAGAGGTTATTTTACTTGGGTGGTTTAAGGCCACTCTCTTAAAATAGTTTTAAACCTTCTCTTACAGAGAGGGGAGGGGACTTTGGACTTTATATAATACCAGTACCCAAAGTTTTATAATCACGCTTTCGCCGTTATTCGATTAATAATATCAGGGACTTTTATTAAATTTGTATTGGTTGCTACAAGCAATTTGTTACATAGTTAATTTTAGTTAAATTGCTAGGTACCTAAACAATATTTTTTCTTTCTTTCAGATTTTGAGGTGTTCTACATATTTTTATTGGATTTTGGGCTGGGAGCGCTGATAATCTGCATATTCCTGACCTCCATGGGTCTCTACAGCACCCTCAACAACAGCACGCCCTATGAGGATAGAAAAAATATTAAGGTTTGTAGCTTTGTTAGTAGCGCAGCTACTCTATAACTATAGTATTTACGTCTACCTATTTGTCTGTTTTTTAGAATAAGTTACTTAAATAGATCAATAAATCTATTTTTCACAGATTCACAGGGAGGGAGTGGACATTGGACTTTTAATTACACTAGTACCCAAAGTTTTAAAAAATCGTTTCATTATTCTTTTAATGAAAAAGTTTGGTAGTTGAATGTTTTGTTAGTCAGATTTAGTCGTTTTTATTTCATTAGGTAAGATAATTAGAATCATATGAGACTAAACAATAAAAAAAACTATCGTCTGCTAGAAGTCCAGTTTTAAGTTTTTAGGTTGACTGACCACCTATGAAAATATATCTATATAGCTTTGGCTAACATCCTTGTAACTATATGTAGGCCGACGGGAGTGACAAAAGTTTGCTGGACAATTTCGAGGCTGTTTTCGGGCGCCACGGGTACTTTCACTTTGTGTTTCCCATGTTCCCTACCAAGGCCACCAGGATACCAGTGGGGTATCGCAGATGACAAAATTACTAAATTTCACGGCGGCACCTTAACCACCAGGGATCTTAAGGGATAAGAGATAATTGATGTATATTCCGAATGATGATGGACAAAATTACCCCTTCTATAGTTCCTTGATTATCTGTCTTTTATGTTACCTACCTTAGTTATTTTTAAATAAAAAAGTCATATATGTGCAATATTAAGAAATAGACCAATTTTTTTATCTGAAGCGTGCTATTTTTTTCGTTTCAGTTTTATGCAAATTAGATCAAAAACGGTTCAAAGTTAAAAGAATTGTAATGAAGTTTTAAAATGCAAAAATTTAATGCTGAACATATCTTTAAAACACTTAAATGAAAATGCAAAAAATTCTCAATTTTTTTCTTTCTGACGGCTTTAAAATCAAATCACCATAATCATTATTAGAGCTTAGTTTTTATCAAATCACCTCTTTCATTTTTTATAGGTAATATGTGTCTCAAAAAAAATTATTTATGACGATTTTTTACTATTTGCAGACGGAAGTTTTTGTTTTTATTAACTTATTTGTATTTGAAAATATAAAAAAAGTTAACTGTTTGGTTACACTAAAACTCAATAAAAACTAAAAAGATCATCACATAAATAGTGGATCAAGTTAGGCAGAGTATGCCAACAGGTAAAAAACAGTCTGCCAATATTGAAACAGAGTATGCCAAAATTTAATTTTGCATTCTTGGTTTAACTTGATCCAAAATAGTATTTATATACCTACAAACCTCTAATTTTAGAAAATCAAACACATTCCATGTACAATTGTTTTTCGAAAAGATTTTCCAGTATGGCTTCAAAACCCATTGATATCTGCTGGAGGAGAACCGGTGTCCAGCCATACTGTAAAATCATGTATTATAATATCGTACGAAAGTAAATTTTCCACCAATATTAAAATGGGGTATTCCTGTCCAGTTTTTTGTTTAGGAATGAATATTTCTTACCCGAGGGAATAAATGATGGACCGATAGGTCATCATTTATTCACGAGGTTTAATTTTGGTTTTTAATTTTCATTTATTTCCCGGCTATGATTATTTATATCCCTGATATCAAGTTTCTTTTAATAATTAATAAAATTCAAAAATCTTCCAAAAAAATTTGAAAATCTTTTAAAAATGACTACCTCCGGGAAATAAATGACTACCTCCGGGAAATAAATGAGTTATTTAAGCAAACAAAAGGTGATGTTAGCAAATAATTTCTTGAATAAAATCATAAAACGTTTTTTCATTTAATTTTCATTTTTTTCACTGTTGTGTTTTTATTTGACATTAAAAATAAAAATCATAAAAAATATTCCAAATCAAAGAGAAAAAATCTTTGAATTATTGGTCAATTTAAGTTCAAAGATTTTTTTATTGTAAAAAGTTAATTTTTTAAAAATATTTTAGAAAAAAAATTATCATAATCCAAGATGGCGTCAATACATGTAAAATAATATTTTCAAAACAAAAAATTAAAACTTGAATATCTTTTTTCACAGATTGAATTTCAAAAATCGGTCTGACAGTTTTTCCAAAGTCAGTATGATCTATCGAATGAAATAGGTTTGAAACTGATAGAGCATTTCTTTATACTAAAACATATTTTTTTCCTGTTTTTCCCACACTTCCAAAAAATGAAATTCAATGAAAATTAAATGGTTCTCACGTTAAAAAAATTTTCTCACGGGTCCAAAAAATGAATTTAAAGGAAAATCATATGTACCATTTAAATCAAAATAAATGGTTCCCACATTCTAAAAATTTTCCCACGCTTGACATTCTTGAAAAATGCTAAATAAATGGACATTTAAACAAACCAAAGATCGCGTTTTTTTGCAATGGAATGAATATTTACATCCACTATTTAAGGGGTTGGTTATATGGGAATGAATAATCATAAAATTTAAACTTTACATTTTAATATCCGCGAAAAGCTGTCTATAATACGATGCGATAAATAACTATTCTGTAGTAGATGTAACCATGTCAGTTTAAAGCGAAGCTTTTCTTCATTTAGGGGTCGGACAGCATTGATTTTTAATTATGACATGTTAGATTTGTTCTATAGATTTAAAACTTTGCCTGTTGATTTTAATTTAGCAAGCATACAAACTGTATAATATTATTACACCACAAAAAACATCTCTATAATTAAGCCTAGAATGTTAGCAGGTCCATATAAAGTATCTTGTAATTTGGCTATTAAACTACATATTTACCTCAAATTCTTGTTCTTTAAAAGTAAAAGCGCAGTCACGCGCTATGTAGATCCTTATAATTGATTTCCTTTGCTTTAATGGATGTTGTCATTCTTGTTTAAGGGGAAAACTCCTAGTTATTAAGTAGCTGCGATATTGGAATAATTCTCATGTTGATCTCATTGAAATCCATCTTTAAAAAATCTATGCATTACTCCATCAAACCATAATGTGTGATATTGAATAATTTTTTTAAATAAGACTTTTATAGTCCGCAATTCAAATATACATGTATAAAGGGGACTATCCACAAACGAGAGCAAGTGATTCTAAGCACCTTCCAGCATTGATCTATAGTAATTTTTTAGTGAATATACTAGGTTTATGTGTAATACTATTTGGTTTATCGACTAAAAAGTTAAGTTTCACCATGGTTTTATACAGTGTTGTGTATCCAGATCTGCAAGGATCTGCATTTTTTTGAGTCCAAGGATCCGGATCCGGATCCGGATCCTGGGGTATAAATTTATGGAAAAATCTACCTAAATTTATATAAAATAGTCACTTACAAATTTTGAAATATCTGGAAACCTTGTTAAGATCAGCTGATTCACTCCCACACTCTTCTCTCTCACATTGTATATAATCTCCCCTTCCCTTTTCGTATACCCCTGGTCGGTGATTTTATTTTTATTGTCAAGGATCTGGATCCGGTCTGATCTGGATCCGGATCCGCACTGACCAAATTTGGAGGATCCGGATCCGCATACAATCAATGCGGATCCGCAACACTGGACTTTTATATGAAAAAAACTTTGAAATGTAAAGCATTTTTTGATGTTTAAAAGCTTTGACACAATAGTAATTATTTTGATTAAAAATGTATACCTATTTAGAAAAAAAGTTGGTAACTTGTAATATTGTAAACAGTTTAATTAATGTACTTTTGCAATTTACAGCATTTGATGCTTTTTTCTGTCCTATTATTTTATTTGGTTCTTTGAACTCAACAAAGAATTTGATGACAATTCATCGAAAAATGCTTTAAATTTTAAAGTTTTTTTCATATAAAACCATGGTGAAACCTAACTTTTTAGTCGATAAACCAAATATTACACTTAAACCTAGTATATTCATTAAAAAATTACAATGCTGGAAGGTGCTTAGAATCACATGCTGTCGTTCGTGGATAGTCCCCTTTTAACAAATAAAAGTGGAGATAAATTTCATAATTGCCCTTGGAAGCATTTTATTATTTAGAATAGATGTTAGGTTAGCTTCCATTGTTTTCTACCTCCCTTTTAAACTGCGAACCAAAAAAATAGGCAAATCTAAATTTGCAGAATAGCAGCTTTAATATTCATTTAGGATGATTTTACTGTAAATATAAAATGTAGATGCATCTTTTTGTTACAAGTTTCCACCGTTAATTTTTTATTAATCAGCACCACTGAAGCACAAGATCTCAAAAACAGCATTTTGGGTAAAAACTGGTGAACCAAAAAGATATGCAAATCCAAAACAAATCAATAGAAAAACGATTATTTTGCATCTTTCTTCTGTTTTAAAGATTGATTCTGATAAATTAACAATTTTTTTAGGGATTTATGCATTAATTATTATGAAATGTAGTATAAGGTAGAAATTAATGATTTTTTAAAATAAGAAATATTTTAAAAAAAGAAATTCGACCCCTATTACTTTAGAGGACAGTTGCTGACCTCCAGTCTTATGGATGAAGCTAAATACATATTGAAAATAGTAATTACTACCAAAAGTATACAAAAATGATTTTTAATGTGTTAAAAAAATCCATTTTAAAATCTTGATTTTGAGGATGATGGCCTTTAAGATGCTCCTATGGGTAGTGATGGTAAGCCAAATGTTATCAAAGTGCATGACCATGATGACAACTTATATATTGAACTATGGTCCAATTTTTGTATTAATAGCAGCCTCCAGCCAATCAGGATTAAAAAACAAAAAAATTGCAATTTTAATTACTCAAATGAATAAGGTAAATACTGTCGTTTTTAGAAGATGTTTATATTTCTTGTCGGTTGGCTCCATTGGAGATTGCTATGACTACAAAAAATGGTACATAGGTTAATAGACAAGTTGTTGTAATGGGCATGTACTTATATAACATTTGGCTTACCATCATCACCAATAGGAGCATCTGAAAGGACATCATCCTCAAAATCAAGATTTTAAAATGTTTTTTTTTAACACATTAAAAAGCATTTTTGTATACTTTTCAGGGTAATTTTTATCTTTAACATGTATTAGGCTACATCCATTAAACTGGAGGTCAGCAGCTGACCTCTAAAGTGATAGGGATTGAATTTCTTTTTTTCTAATATTTCTTATTTTAAAAAATCATTAATTTCTACCTTATACTACATTTCATAATAATTAATGCATAAATCCTTTTAAAAATTGTGATTTTATCAGAATCAATCTTTAAAACAGAAGAAAAGTGCAAAAAAATCGTTTTCCCATTGATTTGTTTTGGATTTGCATATCTTTTTGGTTCACCAGTTTTTACCCAAAATGCTGTTTTTGAGATCTTGTGCTTCATTGGTGCTGATTAATAAAAAATCAACGGTGGAAACTTGTAACAAAAAGATGCATCTACATATTATATTTACAGTAAATCCGTCCCAAATGAATAATGAAGCTGCAATTTTGAAAATTCGGATTTGCCTATTTTTTTGGTTCGCAGTTTATTTATTTAAAAGGCATTTACTAATGAAATATTGCAATATTTTGTGTTTTTTTTTGTTAAAGAGAATATTATAGTTGTTCTGTAAAAAGTTAAATAGGTATACGAAGAAAGTATTTTTTGTAACTTTAAAGGCTGCTTGCGAGCAAACGGCCGGCCGCACAACTTAAATACGCCCATCATTAGAACCGGCTAAACCTAGTCAAAAACTAGTTTGAAATAGTTTAGACTTTATAATATAACTATTCTATTTTACGCGCATTTTCTTCAGCCGTCTGCTACATGTACATTATTTGGGCATTTTATTATGTCTTAAGGCAAGTTGTAATGATGTGCATGTGCAACAACCCTAAACGGTGTCGTCAGCAAACAGCCTTAAAAATTACTCAAAATACCTTTCTTTGTATAACCTTTTAAAAATGAAATACTTGTGCTTTTCCTCAAAGTGCTAAGCGAGCACCAAACTCCTCCCCACCCCCTCGGTTTAAACTTTTTTTGAAAATAATGGCTAAACCTTGTTTTGGAGGCCTATACCTCAGAAAAAAATACCCTACTCTTACCTCTTCTTAATGTCAATCTATTTCAATGTACAAGGTAGGGAGGGGGGGGGGGCTTCTATGATCGACTAACACTTTTAGAGAAACCACAAAAGTACTTAAAAGTACTTGTCATAGTTAAAATAATTTAGTAAAAAAAAATTTGTTGTAATTCTTTTATGTGTACCTATACTATAAATGATTTTATTTATATTTATTCTTATTTTTGTTTGTCAGATTTCGTTATCAGATACTCAAATGGAAATTTTTTATAAATTTTTTAACAAAAATGTTCATTACACAAAGAAACATAAAAATGATATCTTTCAATAATTATGTCTTAACAAATTGTTACTAAAATGGATCTAAAAGTTATTACCTAGAGAAAAAATAATACTTATATTTATCGCATTATAAACAGTTTTTTACAAAAAGGAAAATGAAAAACGATAGGATTTTATTTTGGTTGGCTCCATGGGGAAAAGCCATGCTGAAAACACAAGAAAACTATAATTGTACATTTCATATTGCGAAAGCTGTTTGTAATACGATGTGAGAAAATAACAATTATAAAATTGATAAAACCTTTTTTATGAACAATTTTGTTAAGTTTAAAAGTTATTTTTTTGCCATAAACAAATGTCTATTACTCAATGTAACCAGTTTTTAACATGTATAATTGATTAGGAAAAAATTGGTATGGTGTATCAACAAGCTTCCCTTCCCCTCTTGCAATTTAATTACAAGTCACAATGTTAGAATATAGACTTATTTTAAATTTGGCGGTGTTTAGTGCTTAGTCGAGCAAAGACACCCCCCCCCCCCCTCGAATTAGACAATACAGGGGGTATGGGATGAAAACTATTACTACCCTCAACTTTTAAATATTTTTTAAGGGGTATTGGTTCGTGCTCGAAAAGCAAATATAGGGGAAAGCACTATAAAGGGGGGGGGTGGTGATTCGTGCCACGAAATACCAGCAATTTATTTTGGGTGCTACTCCCTTAGTTTTAGAGATAATTGGGTAAAATCCTTTGGGCTGGGTCACTAATTACCCCAAGTTTTGGTATCTTTAAAAAAAACGGCGGCGGGACCGCCGTTCACCGCCATTTTCCGCCGCCGCCAAAAAAAGGGAAAATTTTTTGAAAAAAATAACATGGTCTCAAATAATTCCGAATTGCCTAATTTGGCGAGAAATGCCATAACTTTTTTTTGGCGGCGGAAAACGGCGGGGACTGCGGGAGCGGCGGTACCGCCGCCATTTTTTATTCTAATATTTTGTACTGACCTACCTAAAAAGATTTTGTTTTAATATCTTTAAAAGCACGAGTCACAACATCACCCCCCCCCCCCCTTTATCAATGTAAGTTAATGTAAGATGACTAGGTAGTACTCTTAAAGTTTATATTTATCTACTAAATGATATCTATTGGAAAGAAGGGATTTTGTTAGTATAGTTTATTGTTATTTTTTCTTAATGTTTTTTGTTAGTGAATTAATATTACTTTAGTCAGAAATAAATGTTTAGTCAAAAAATATATCTGTAAATATTTTAACAGCGAAGCCTTTTATAGTTAGAGCTTGTATGTACGTTCGTTGTTAAGGCGGATTTTGTCTAACTTTGTCCGTTTGTCTATCCACGTTTTTTTTGTGCTACGCTTCTTATGGATGTTGTCATTAGGGATGGCAATCCGTTAAAGTTTTGTACCGGATTCGGATTCTTACAAGAATCCGTCCAATAAATGGCGGATTCCCGCGGATTCCGGATTTTTATTTTTGGCTGATTCCGGATTCTAGCAATATTTTAAAAGGCTTTTTTAAAAAAATTATAAAAATTAAGTGCTTTATATGTCCTAAAAGTTAATGTCCTTGGTTTTCTCTATAATTCACTTCCGAGAATCGAACCAGATTTTAAAAGATTTTTATATATAATGATGAGAAATTTTGCCTTCTAAAAGGGGGAGTTGAAAGAATAAACTCAAGACGCTAATTTAAGCCTACCAATTAAGAATCCGAATACACTATTAAAAAACGGATTCCGGATTCGGATTCCAAATTTGACCAAAAATTGGGCGGATTCCGGATCCCAGATTCGGATTCGGATTGCCAACCCTAGTTGTCATGCTTGTTTTTTTTATCTAGAACATAACTCGACTTTTAAACTATAAATAGGAAATATAAAAACATCTTTTCCTTTGATTATCAAAACATTTTAGATTTATAAATCTAATTTTATTTTTCATTCTAAGAAATTAAGGTTTTAAGTTCTTAAAATAGATATAAAACAAGGATGGCAGCATTCATAAGAAACTGTTACTATAATGAATAAAACGATGTCTGTCCGCCTGTCTTTTTTCGCCAAAAGCTAGAATAATTTTAAAAGACAAATGTGGGTTAGGAACTATAATATTTTTCAGTACAGAATACTCAATAGTTTTTTGCGTTAAAAAATAAATTTTACAAATTGACTTTCTGGTAAAGATTTTAAAAATTTATAAACACGGTCTCTAATTCGTTGGCTGCAAAAACTTTTGGTTAAATCTTGAAAAATATTAAGACCTATAATTCTATTCTACAGAATGGTTAATTTTATTCTTCAAAATCGGGAATGTACATAAATTTATCTTCATATTGTCTTATCCCTCATTTATATGCTTCATATATGCATATGATATCATAGAATATGAAAAATACTCCGTTTACTTATCTATAATACAAAGTAGAACGATGTCTGTCTGTTTGTTTGTCTGTTTGTAGCGAAGGATCTCGCTAACTGCTGAACCGATCGGGTTCTCCTTTACAGGGTAGCTTCTCATAGGTCCCGGGAAGGTTTATAACTATTTTCTTGGGGAGTGGGACACCCTAACCCCCCCCAAAAAAATTTTCTATTTAAAACTAAAATTAAAATAGTGGCGTCGACTCCCCCCCCCCCCAAATTTTTTTTTTATTTTCTTTAAAATCTAAAACACGAAAAATTAGATTGAGCAAACTTCTTGGGGAAAAGCCCCTAGAGGCTAGGGGCGAAGCCGCTAGTTTAAGTATAAATGAACGTTGTGGTAGCTACTATCACTTTACTATGAATTTTACTTTTCCACTTTGTGTTAATCAATAATGACCTTACGTTATTAAAAGCTTTCTTGGTCTTTGTCGTAATCGATCTTCCTTATACGAATGTGTATTGTTAAGTATTATCAAAGCTACGCTACTTATGGATATATTTCATAATTGCCAATGTTTTCAGCTTAGTTTTCCTCATTTATATCAGGGATCTACAGGGATAGGATAATGGCCGATAAATTGATGTACATCCCCAATAATGGTACACAAAATCACACCTTCTGTAGATTACAATTCGTGATTTAAACTGCACTTAATAATTAAACTAACCATTCAAAATTTAAGTCCCCAAAGTTATGAAGCCAACGAATAAGAAAACGTTATTATAAAACGTTGGGGACAAGTGCATTAAAAAGTCCAATGTCCCCTCCCTCCCTGTGTGTATATATATATGTGTGACGTCAGAAATATGAATATTCAAATAAAGGTGTTCACAGAAACAAACTAATTTTTTTAAGTATTTAGGCCTTAAACTTCAAGTGGGAGAATAATGTAGTGTTTACCCCCTCAAAGTTTGAAACTAATTTTAATTTCATTTTAATAAAATTAGTCTAGTATATTGCTATTTTCATTTTTCATAGCATTATAGAAACATAAATAATATACAATGCAGTTGTTTTTTCATAAATTATTCATCAATCAAAAAACTGCTTTAAAAACAGTCAATTTTAAATGATGTTTTTATTGAATCCTTAAACTATATACTATAAGTATCAATTATTCTAGATTGTCGAAATATTATTTTGTTTTTATGGCATACCTTAATTTTTAAAAACCGTTTTAGAAAAATTGGTGTACAACATCCATGAGTATAAAAGCACAAAAAAATCGGTCAAACAGTTTGAAAAGGATGCTAACTTTTTAATTATTAGTTATTAATAGCATCGTATATATTATAGTCAGCTTTACGCCGATATTAAAATGAAAAAAATATATAAGATAAAAACCAATTAACAAAACTGGTATTAACAGGGTGACCACTATGTACATTATGTTCATATTGAACACCACTTTAAGGTTTTATGGTACGTTTTTGTTCGTTATTGATTTTTGTGTACAATATGAACATTTCAGCATACGTTGTTGTACGTTTTTCTGTAATGTATGATTAGTATTAGTAATCATTAATGTATTTGTATTTCATAAAAACTACCAAAAAAATTTCTCCGTGCTTCGCGCACCATTTTATCAATTTATCCTGGGATTTATGACGTCATAGTGAAGCTTCCATAAAATAAAAAAACTCAACTCAATCAAGCTTTTCAGTAAATATAAAAAAATCCTCTAAACTAAAGGGGGGGGGGGGGGAGTTTTGACACATTTGCGTAAACCTGGAGTATAGGCTTTATCTTTGGACTGAGGGGATAGGTTATTAATGATAAAATCATTCTTATATGATGAAATACCCGCAACTTTAAGATTTTTTGGATAGACCTCTAGGTACCGGATTTATTTGGGGGGGGGGGGGGCGGGGCAGAATTTTTTTTGGTGGGGGTAGTCTAACTCCCCTTCCCTTTTTTGATTTCAGTTTTTAAAAAAAAGGATTTTTTTTCTGGGGGGGGGGTATTTTTCAGTTTTGGGGGGGTTGGGGGTGTCCCACCCACCAAGAAAATAGCTTAAAACTATCCCAGGACCAGTAGGTATATTCCCTGAAGAGCAGAGCACAATCGGTTCAGTGGTTACTGAGATCTTAAGCAACAGACAGACAGACAGACATCGTACTACTTTGTAATATAGATGTATATGTGCTTTATGGTACGTTATTGTACGTTATTTTTTCAAAAAAATGTACGTTATTGTGTTCATTGTAATTTTTTTGTAGTACGTTATTTTCAATATTAATATCAAAAAGGCAGTGGTCGCCCTGTATTAATCATGTTTTTATTTTAATATTCGTTGAAAACTGTCTATAATACGATGCTCTTCAGTTTGGCTTAGAACAGTTTCTAATCTAGCGTATATAAACCGGTTTCGAAGCCATACTGTAAAATTATTTACAATGGCTATATTGCTACAGTGAAAAGAGGTCATCGCTGACATAATATCGACAGTCCAATATTTTTAAAAAAGGCCAAAGAATTTTTTATGAGATCATGTCTTTCTTAAGTAAATTATGGTAGAAGGGGAGGGGACAATCGGCTGTTTATTACACTAGTCCTCAAATTTATAATAACGTTTTCTTATTCGTTGGCTTAACAACTTGATTGGTTGGTTTATACGTTGAGTGTTCAAACGTTTCACTAACTTGTCAACTACAGAAGGGTAATTTTGTGTGTCATCATAAGGGATGTACATCAATTTTTTAGCCAATGTCTTATCCCTTTAGATCCCTGTGATTATGATCAATATATTACGAAATTTTATTATTTTGTCGATATATGTTAACTATATTATGTCAGCACACTGCTCCCCGGTTGAACAGGGTGGTATTCAGTTTCTTATAAAACCTCTCTCTCTCTCTCTCTCTCTCTCTCTCTCTCTCTCTCTGTTGACAAGATTGTTGCACTAGGTCAGCAAATATGGAAGGGCACAGTGGTCTTGAAGCAGAAATGGGCATAAAATATGGCAATTTACATCATTTTTAATAAATATGAGGGATCTTAATGAATAAGTTTTTGGAGAAAAATTAATGTTTATCCCCAATTACAAAAATAACTATTTCTGTAGATCAAATATATTTTGAGGAAAGTTTGGACATTGAAGGTTTGTACAACCTAATCAAGATCTTATAACAGTCCCTAAAGTTTTAAAAAATACAATCCAATATCTCCTTCCTCCCTGGACAAAGTATTGATTATCAGAGATCTTAAGGGATAAGACAATGGCAAATATATTGAAGCAAATCCTCAATGTTATTTAGAATGAACCTGACAGACAACCCAGGCTGTCAACAGTGTGGATCCCATGAGGAAACCATCGAACACCTCATCGGCTACTGCCCCAGATACAACAGGCTCAGGCTGGAGCTATTTGGTAACAACACCATACGGACCAAAGACTTCCATACCTTGAGCCTTAAGCACATATTAAAATTTATGTACAGAACAGGAAAATTTAGAGTTTAAAACCACAATTTTAGAGAAACATATATTATAGGCGGACATGGGACACCATGTCACAACAAGAGATAGCTAACATATACTATTTAGGTTTGTTAGCTAAGAGCAGTGGTAACAAAGCAGATGGGTCTGTGGACAAGTGCGTAGCATAAGTTTGGTCCCTGCCTTGGACAAGTCGCCCAACTTCCTGAGGCCTGCTGAATTCTGATACCTGATACCTGATACCAATGTTAATACACAAAATTTCCTCCTGTGTAGATAAAATTAATGGTTGAAACGTTCGGACACTCAACTGGATAATTAAACCAATTAAAATACAACAAAAGTTACCAAAGTTAAATAAGAAAACTTTAGGGACTTGTGAAATAAACAGCCTTATTTCCCCTCCCTCCCTGAATAATTGTGCATTGTTTAGATTTGTGTCTGTCTATTGGCGAAGGCTTTCTATTTACTCTAACTATTATTGTTATCACATCTTTAATATGACTTTTTAGCTGAAATATTTTTAATCTTCATTCCACTTCCAACAAACTGTGATGGTGATAAAAAGGGGAACAAATTTAGGGGGGCGGGGATGGACAGGAAAGATACATTGATAAACCAAGGAGATATATCACATTAGAGTAAGTATACATAGACTAATCATAGCTTTCTTTAGGACTGTAGTAGGGGAACATAAGGAGGGGGTGTTTTCAAAGAGGGGATGGAGATAGTAGGAAAGATACATTGATAAACCAAGGAGATATATCACATTAGAGTAAGTAAACATAGATTGATCAAAAATTACTCCAAGGTCGTGCAGCACTTTTAAAAGTGTAGGCACTGTAGAAAACTTAGTAGGGAATATACATTGATCAACCAAAGATCTATAGAATTTGAGTAGTAAGTAAACACATACATAGACCAACCATTGTCTATTTCAGGGAAAATTTTTAAAAAATCAGGTTAAGGTGTTAAAACATATAAAGTGCAACTAGAATTTTAGTGCCTTGAGACCTACAATATAGGTCTAAAACTACATTATTATTAGCAAAACCATTCTAAAAGGAATTTGAACAAGAGAAGGAAAGTAGTAGGGTTGCTAAGTGACAGTCTAGGTTTACTCTATTAATTCAGAGTAGGGGATAAGGTAACTTTCAAGAGGAACTTCAACACACACTCACAAATACACACACACACACACACAGAATAACACATGTAGAGGGGAGAAAATAATCACTTAGATAGAAAGATTCATAATCGAAAGATTTTTTTATAAAGAAGCTTTCCTAAAGATGATATCAGTCGACCCTCTACTTTAAATTTTAGCTTTTAAAAAAAGGATTTTTTTTTATAGAGAAGGGGGTTATTTACTTAAGATGTATATGGCACTCTTCCTATAAACAATCATAAACCTTTCATGGACCTATAAGAAGCTTCTTTTTAAAGAAGAACCATATATAGATCTTTACTATGGACAGACAATCGTCCTGCTACTTAATTAGTATACTAGTTATTGCACTCCCAGCATCTAGGTATTTTTATTGGAAGGAGTAAAGAAAGTAGGAAAATAGCCAAATTTAAAATATAAATATTAAATAGCCTAAAACCAACCAAGGACCTATAAGAAGCTTCCACAAATGGAAATCTCAATTGATTCTGTAATTATTGAAATTTTAAGCTACAGACAAAAAAATAATAGGATTAGGGATAAAAATATATATCAAATGCGTTGCTTATGTCAAAAAGACACAAATTAAGTTATATTTCACTAGAACAAGAATATTTATTAAACAGAGAATACGAAATTAATTTTTAATAATAGAATTTTATTATTACCTAATTAATTCCCGTCATATTAAAGATTAAAAAACATTTTAAATAACTCATTCTGTCAGATCATAGAAGTCTAAGAACAAGAAGAACGTTAGACAATAAAGCAATGATTTTAATCCCCTTTTAAATGAACTATTTGAAAAATTACACTCCCATTTGGACAAAAAAAATGGTTGTTCAAAGCTCAAAATTGTTTTGAAATCAAAATTAATTTTTGGTAATGCTTGCATGCCTAAAATTCACAAAAGCCCTCTCCCCCCCCCCCCCCTACTTCTTTGGTTTTGGTTTCGAGCTCCCCCCCCCCCTCCTTCCACAATTATTCTGAGCACGCCTGAACCCACCTCCTTCAAACTTTTTATAATGACATAACTTGCAGAGAGAGAGGGGATAATGGGCTGTTGTTGTTACACTAGTCCCCAAAATTTTATAATAACAATTTTATATTCGTTGGCTTGACAACTTTCAGGACTTTAGTGAATTTTGATTGGTTGATTCATAAAGTTGAGTGTTTAAACGTTTCAACCACTAATTTTAATCTACAGAAGCCTGAAACGGTAATTTTGTGTAATAAAATCAGGGATGTTCGGATATAAAATGAGTATAGCTTCAGGGAGTAAGGGAGGGGACAATGGATCGAATATTCAATTTTTAGGAGTCTCAGACTTTAGGTATTGGCTTAAAGGGAATGTTCAAGAATTTAGCAGTTTCTGACTGACTCTGGGTACTAGCGCACAAAATGCCGCTAACTCGTTTGTTAGTTTTGAATATTGAAGACAAGTATCAATAAACTTAATTTGTTTTGATGTGGCTGGATTTAACAATTTTTTTCTCTCCAGAAAATATCATTTCATAGATAAAAACTTTATTGTGATATTTGTTAAATAAACAATCTAAGAATCCAATTAAATTTTGGGTTATGGGGCTATGGGTTGAATGGGTTCCAGGGAGATTTTTCTAGTTATTAATTACAGAATGGTTACGTCAGTCTGATGTGCTGGTAATAAAATTTTCAAATGAATGCTTTTTTCTTGGAACTTTCTTCTTATTTTATAGTTTTCTGTATTGTATGAACTCTCCCTTTACAATTTCCTCCATATTTTCTGGAATAATCTGGATTTAAGGTCTTTCAGCAAATACTCTTAAATTGAATTAATTGCCCATTGTCCCCTCTCTTACTCCCTGGGATATCTTACATATTTAAAGCTGCGGTTTTTTGCGGATGGCAAATGTTACTTAAAATAATGTTTTATGTTGTAATATACAAGATATAGTTAATCTATCTATATTGTTAAAGCCTGTCTGAAATAGTTTAGTTCAAAAGTCAGTATTCGATTTGTAGACCTATTTGCGTTACTTTCGAAGACGCTTTCATCCTTGTTTTCTTATGATATTTCTTATTATACGATAAAAAGTAGGAAAAAAGGAGTGTAATTAGAGTCTAATCCCCCCTAGATTTACTGGCTATCAAAGGCTAAACTTTACACAAATATTGGGAGGGAATATAAGTTTATTCTCCATTTCCATAACACTGTATCCTTTAGGTATATAAGGCGAAGATAATCTTTTTATAATAGAAAATATGCAAATTAGATACATTAATCTTATTTTCTTTTTTTTACTCTTTCTTTCGTTATATTCATATATCTAATTATCTATCTATCTGTGTCTATATCTATTTTTATCTATCTATTTTTTCATCTACTAGTCCAAACGTGAGAATATTTATAGATAAAAAGATATGCAAAAAATACATTGATATTTTTTTACTTTATCTATTTTTACATACATCCTTTCAATTTATCTACCTAACTTTCAATCTTTCTATAAATCTATCTGTCTATCCATCCATCCATCAATCAATCTACTTACCTCATCCATCCATTTATATATCCATTTCTCCATCTATCTATTTTCTAATCTATTTGCCTAAATATCTTTCCATCTTTGTATCTATCTATCTAATAACTATCAATTTATCTATCCACCAATCCAATTAACTAAATAAAAAAAAGGTACTTGTGATACCTTAAATTTTTACACCACTATGGCTAATTTAATAAACTACGGAAGTTAAAGAGTAGCTGCGCCCCTAGAAATGTGTTAATGAGCGTAGAAGAGGGAAAAATTTGGCTATGTGCCGGGGTGACTTATAAGTATTACATTCACATGGGATCCAGATATTTATTTAGGAAAAACAAATGGAATAACAAAAGGGATATGACAATCGAGATGAATTCAGCTACATACATAATTTTGTCAAATACTCCTTTTGTAGGTTATGGGTATTGGCTGAAAAGTTTGGACATGCCATTTGTTACAGCTCTACAGAAAGTCAGAGAGAGAGGGGACAGTGGGCTGTTAATCACATTAGTCCCCAAAGTTTTATAATAAAGTTTCTTTGGAGACTTTTACTGAATTTTGAATTTTTTGGTTAATTAATTTTAGTGTACAAACCTGTCAACAAATAATTGTAATCTACAGAAAGATTAATTTTGTGTATCATCATTGAGGATGTACAGGGTGAGTCAGAAAAAACTGAGTTTTCCGATTTTCTGATACAACCAGTAGGAATATGGAAAAAACAATTATAGGTTCTTGTTCTCTATAAAAATATACAATAAACTTAGAAAAGGTGTTTTTGAATATCTCTGAAAACAATGGCACTTTTTAGAGCATAAAGATTTCAAAAAGTGTGTGTGATGACTTTTTCGGCCATTATTTTGTACTTTTTAGGTAGATTTATTTATAATAAAAAATGTCTATCATTCTAAAAAGATAAACAAACATATCTTTTGATCATTAAAATTTTTATTCAACAGATTGTAAATATTTAACATGTTAAAAATACAATTTATTTAAATTAAATCATCACATTTTAAATCAAATGTTTTGTTGTAATCTATTGTTAAGATTTAATACCCCATGACCGGAAAACCAGCTCATGACCGGAAATATTTCATCTTGTTAACTAAATTCCTCCCCCCTCTCCCTGAAGACTGGATTTCATCTCCAAAATCTTCGCCCCCTTTTGACAAATTATACTTGTGTGTTATTTACTAAGTATATTTGCGATTACTTTTATTTAATAGATTTTTCCAATTTTTAACATTTACAAAAGGGCCTGCTTTATTGCTTCAAGATCCATGTCAGATCTATATAGGAAATAAATGTCTATAAACGAGCTCAAGTTTTCCAAGGAATAAATGTTTAAAACTCATAGTGCTCCAATAATCCATAATAAACTCTCATTGCCCAGAACAATAAAACCCAATATTTTACTTTATTAAGAATAAATTATTTTTTTTTATTTCACCTTGCTATTTACATAATATTAAAGTATTTTATTACTATTCTTAAAAAAGAAAATTTAATTCATAATATAGTAAATTTAAGAAAACTTAGTTTTAAAATAGGTTGATTCTAGCGCCCCTCCCTAATGTGTCCAAATTTTAAAACAAAAATTAAAAACATTTTAACCCTTTCCTGACGGTTATAAAAAAAATATATATTGGAAAATAAAATCCGTAATTTAAATTGCATTTTTAAAAGAATGAAAATGGCTTTATTATAAATACGTATTTGAAGATTAAATTAAGAAATCAAAAGAAAATGGAAGAAAAAGCAAGTTAGAGAGAGGTTTTTTTTAGAAACAAGAAAACGCTAAGGCAGAATGTTAATACGTTCATAGTATCAAAGGCTTTTATTATAAAATAAATAACTAAAATCAGCCAGACAGAAATTCTAACGTAAGTAGTTGAACTCGAAGTAATCTTTATGTGTAAGTTAATATATTTATCTCTTTCTATTCTAAATGCATAAGAATATTTTAAACTAGAAGATGTGTACCTAGCATCCAGGGGCTCTCAATTAAAAGGGGCAGAAACAGGCTAGAAAAAAACAGCTCAAAACCATCTGAAAATGATATAGCCTAATACCATCATGGGACCGATTTAAAGCTTACCTAAATAGAGAACCCAATTGCTTCAGTAGTTATTGAGATCTTAACCTTCATAAAAAAAGTGAAAAACATATTTTTGCAGACAGACTGACGGGCCAATTGAGATGCAGAGTAGATGCTCATCACCCTGTAAAATTTTACCAGGGAAAAATTCATCTTTCTATCAATCAAATGACAATCAGAGCATTACCGATAGACTGACAGACCAGGTAAATTATATAATGGATGCTTATTTGTAAAGGAGAACCATATCGATTCTGCGCTCATAGAGATCTTTTAGTACAGACAGACACACACACACACACACCGAGATCCTTTTACTTTATTTTAAGGACTATAGGCTAGACTTCTATTTTCAATAGAAGAAAAGGCACATTTCCCTACAGAAATTGATGTCATCTGGAGGGTTACAGACAGACTAACCAACTAAATAAGGTAGAGAGTAGATATTCATCAATCAGGAAAATCTTCTCTAGAAAAAATCAGTTGTGATCGTCTATCTAATTCAGAATTTGATAAATAAAATTTCTACATTTTAAATTAAATGCCTTGCAGGGTATTTCCGACAGGCTGATGGAATAAGTAAATCACATATTGGTTGCTTAAAGGATTAGGGTATATTCTCAAAAATTAAAACCGTCTATCTTTAATAGCAGATGGTGAATTATGTTTTACCCTCAGACGGACATTTCTAATTAAAGAGGGGCTTCGCGTAAAAAATATTATATTTAATAAAAAAGCAAGGTCAGCCAAAGTGAGGATTAGGGTGCTTTCCCATATCGAGTGCATATCGAGCATTGAAAATACACTTCCATATTTTATCAATAAATTGTAAATTAGAAGGGATAGTTTTTATTGCATAAGCCTAACTCTTGCAGGGGGCCCTAACCCACCAAGGTTTACCCTTGATGTGCCCTTACTCTTGATAAGATATTAATTATAGAACATATAGCATTTTTTAGAAATTTTAAAGCTAAACAAGGATGACATCATTTATAAGTCCTTAGTAAAGCTAATAAACATGGAAATCTTTACAATAGAATTTATATAATATCTTTGATAGTAGATGCATATCAAAGCATTCCAACAGACGGACGGACAAAGTAAGTTCATCAGTATGGGGATGTTTTTATTTCCAGCCATTGATCTTTTATAACTGAAGAGAAATTCACGTTTACTTCTTTACGGTTTCTTTTAGACAGACAGACAGACATTTCAATTAGAGTACAAAGAAACATATGATAACATCCATAAACTTTGTGAAGTTCATAAAAATCTAATAAAATAGACGGACAATATGGTTAAAACATTAGATGTCAATAGAAATATATACAGTAAACTTAAAACATAAAATACCATAAAATCTAATTACTAAAACTTTAGCATAATGGACGGACTGACTGACAAAGTTAATTTCTGCTAAAATATTTTTTAGTAGAGAAGCTACTCTATAATTTATAATATAACAATTTTTTCTAATAACTCGGACCCTAAGGCGGCCTGAGGCCGCTTCGTCATATTTAATAATTGCATTAGCCTTCTACCTTTCCAGTACGGATATTTAATATTCTCAAGAGCATTACAGACCAGCGAACAACGTGAGCTGTAGGCTAGTAATACATCATAATACCTACATAGAAGCCACATTTTTAAAGATAATGAAAAGCACCTTTTACAAGTTTGATGTGCTTTTGTATAGAGAATAAGGACATATAATTATTTTTTCTGTATTCCTTCTGGTTGTTTCTGAAAATCGAAAAACTCAGTTTTTTCTGACTCACCCTGTACATAAATTTTTTTGGCCATTTTCTTTACCCTTTAGATTCTTGAGTCATACTATCAACGTCTTAGGCTTTATTGAACAGTTTATAAGATTCTTTGTCCGTTGAGTAAATGTTAATGATCAGCTGCCATAGTTTTGGCAGACATAATCAAATTATCACTTTCTATCTATCCAGCCAGCCATTGATCTATATAGTGCCTTTGTATCTATCTATCTATCGAACTACACCCTATCGCCCTTACTTTAAATTGTAGTTTCAAAAAGAAAAGTCATACAGTGGCGCTGCCTATTTTTTGTTATTTCTTTTCTAGGGGCAATTTTTCTTTTGAGGGTGTTAGTAACCTCTCCAGGACCTTTGAGAAGCTACATTGTAATGGAAAACCATATCAGTTCAGCTACATATTAGCGAGATCATTCATTACAGACAGACAGAATATATAAGATTATACCTCTGTCTATCTATCTACCCAGAGAGAGGGGACAATGAGCTGTTAATTACACTAGTCCTCAAAGTTTCATAATAACGTTTTCTTATTTGTTGGCTTAACAACTTTGGAGACTATGAGTGATCAAACTTTTAAACCACTTTTTGTAGTCTAAAGAAGGGGTAATTTTGTGTATCATCATAGGGGAAATAGATCAATTTATAGGCCATTGTCTTATCCCTTTATATCCCTGTCCTATCTATCTATCTATGTCTCCGTATTTGTATATAAAAATATTTGGCATGCCTAATGGAATTATATCACAAGTTTTCTTCACTTACCATTCAGGCAGGGAGGGGACATTGGAATGTATATTATTCTGGTACCCAAAGTTTTATAAACAAGTTCTCTTATACATTTGATTAGAAATTTAGAAATAAATCTTGATTTGTTGAATTTAACTTTGGTGTAATATCTTTTCTCTATTAGATTAATATACAAAAAGGATAATTTTGTCTATCAACATTGGGTACATGCATCAATTTATTGTCCATTGTCTTATCCCTTAAGATCTCTGTATTCTACTTCTACTGTGACCAACAGGAAGCGTTCCCACAATGTTTATAAACACAATTTTGTCATAAAATAGCACTATACGCGAAATTAAAAACAATAAAGGACAATTTTTTCATAAAAAGCGGAGCAAAAACAAAAAAAAATTTATGTAAACCTTGGTAGTTGTATGAGGTCTATACAATTTTTTAGTGGATATTGTCAATAAAACTTACTTTATCATTATCCCAGGAGAAACGCAGGAGTGGACAAACGTTGGAGTGGACAACCGATGGAGTAAACAAACATCGGAGTGAACACTTAACCTAACCTAACCTATTTTAAACCGTCTAAATGCCTAATCTCTGCGGAGGGCTTATTTGTATATTACCTTACCTAACCTGTATAGAAATACTACATTGTTTTAATATTAATTATTAATTACATCGGATTAAAGTATAGCTGCGCTGCTAAATTTTTCTCTCTGTTGTTTTAATATAAATGTATGACCAACAGTCAGTCTTACCAATTATCCCCCTTAACACCTCTTCCCTCTCTCTTTTCCTCTCTCTCTCTCTCTCTCTCTCTCTCTCTCTCTCTCTCTCTCTCTCTCTCTCTCTCTCTCTCTCTCTCATTCACTCTTGTAACTAATCTATTAACCTAGTCAACAACTCTCTCTTTCTCTTTTGCAAAGTTTTTTTCCCTTTCTTTCCTCTCTCTCTCTATCTTTCCCCTCCTATCTCTTAGTTTTCTCTATCTCTGTAACTGCTTGTTTGTTTCTCTCCAAATATTTGGAATGCATACTTTACTAGTGCCAGAAGATTGACTCAAATTTTGCCCCAGAAAAAATTTGCTCATTTAAGATTGAGATTATCAGATATAGAAATTTCTGGAGAAGAACCAAGCGATGAGTAAAAAATTCTGGTTCAATATCAAATTCTTAAAATGTTTGAGACAAACTTATAGATGATCAGATTCAAGTTGCATAAAATGATATTTGTAAGACATTTTATACAATGTTCTATTCTCTTAAAGATGTTGCGAAATGTTTCATCAATATTTGAGAAATACATATATGGATTGTCAATATAATGTTGCTTAAAATGTTTGAACAAAATTTAAGATTTACAGCACAGCAGAAAATTATTCATCAATATTTGAGACACACTTGTGTATAATCAATTCAAAATGTGCATAAAATATTTGAGCAAATTTTGAGACTTACTAGAATGAAAAATTTTCAGTGCAGCAAAAAAATCATTCAGCAATATTTGAGACACACTTGTATATTAACAATAAAGAGCAGCAAAAAATAATTGGGCAAAAATTAAGTCTTGCTTATTATCAATACAGTGTTGCATAAGTATTTGAGCAATATTTGAGACACACTTGTATATAATCAATACAACGTGGCATAAATGAAGGGAATATTACATTAATAGGCTAGAATAAATAGTCACTCCATCTTTCTATCTGTCTGTATATCTATCTAAAATATCAATCCAAAACATTACATGATGATTCCTGTATCGATAAGGTTTAATTGGGGAAGTGTAGAAAGTGTCAGAAATTAAAACGTTTAAAACACCAATATTTATTTCATTATTTGACATTAAAATATTGAAATAATATTCTGTCATCTTTGAATTTAAAATTCAGTAACTCAATGTTCGTTTGTCTATCTGATATATTAAACTTGGGTACTTTTGAATGTTGTCGTTCTTACTTAAATATTTATTTATGATTTTTCTTTATATATTTAGTTTACTAATTAATTTACTTATAGATGTTGTCATCCTTGTTTAAATATTTGTTTATGATTTATTTCTTATCTATTTAGCTGAACTAATTAATTTCCATATGTATGTTGTCATCCTTGTTTAAATATTTGTTTATGTTTTTTGTTATATATTTTCTGTACTTATTAATTTATTTAAGGATTTTTTATCCTTATTCAAATATTTGTTTGTGATTTTTCTGTACTAATTAATTTTAGTAGCACAGCTACTCTATAACTCGTATTTTCTCTTTTTCTCGTATTCATTCGAATCCGGTGGATAGGAACCGGATCTCATCCATACGAAAAAACTATGTCTAGCATCGTATTATATCCAGCTTTCTACGAATAAAAAAATGTACAATCATAAGATTAAAACCAGTTTTATTAGCCCCACGGTGCCGAAGGTGCGGAAAGCTGATTATAATACGCTGCAAGAAATAACTATTCTATTACCCTAGTCTTTATGCTTACATCTAATTGTACTATCAATAAACAACCTCTCTGTTATTTTAGGCTTAATAATACAAATATATACATGGATAGATAAATAAATAGATTTAGGCAGGGATTCTAGGGATAAGACAAAAAGGTGTACATATCTAATAATGATAAACAAAAATACCCCTGCAGTATATAAGAATATTTAGCTGAAAATTTGAAAATTGTTATTCTAAACCAACTAGGTAATCAAGAATTTATAAAAATAAAGCTTTTTTTAGATGATGGGTACCAGTATAATTTACAGTCCAGTGTCACATCCCTTCCTGTTGAGGTAAATAAAGTGATAATATTTACATATAATTTGATATATTAAAGTCATGTATTGTAAGGGATAAGACAATGGACAATAAATGGATGTTCATCCTTAATGATAACAAACAATTACCACTTCTTTTTGTTTAAATTATTTGTTGAAATGTTTGAACAAAATGAAAATACCCAAAATTTTTAAGCCCATTAATAAGAAAATTTGATTTTAAAACTTTCATTACCATATTATGATTTACTACATATAATCTTCTCTCTCCCTCATTGTTTTCGAAGCGAAGTTACCCTATAATTCACCTTGTTGATCATTACGTCCGTATTTCCGTAGGTCCGTCCGTGCGTCCGTAATGGTTAGCTCTTTTCGTTAATTTAGGCATATTATAATTGTCCTATCGTTTTCAAACTTTGTATGAGTTATGAATGACTTTTATAATGATTTATACAACAAAAAAGTACAATGTTATAAGCGAGGCATCTCTATAATCAAATCATATAAAAATTACATATAATTTTGTTTAGATATTTATATTCTGTTTTATTCAATTTTAACACTTTATATACAGTGTAAATAAATGTTTGTATTTCGTACTGTTCTAGAGCTTCGCTTTTATGGATGTTATCATCCTTGCTAGTTTATGTATATAGTATAGCTACTATATAAGTAATTTATCTACGTCTGCCTGTTTGACTGTTCAGTATACAAACTTTTCGCCAGTAAAAATTTAACATACAAAAGGGAAAATAAAGAGATCTTAATGGATAAGTCAATGGGCGATAAATATATATGCATCCTCAACAAAAATATACAAAATTACCAATTTGTAGATTAAAATTATTGACAGAAAAGTTTGTACACTACTAGTTTGAAAGCATCCAATCAAAATTCAACAAAAGTACCTAAAGTTTTAAACCAACGAATAAGATAAATTGGTTATAAAACTTTGGGTACTAGTATAATTTAAATACCCCTCCCTTACTGTAAAAATACTAGTTTATTAAAAGCAATATATCAATCTATATAAGTTTATTTACTTATTTATATTTCATGTCATTTTTTATACAATTAATAGTAAATGAAATATTTTCATCAGTTTGCATTTTTATAATATCATTTATTGGTATGTTATGGGGTAAATAGTTGATTTAAAAAAAAGAGGGAGGTCATTTTCTAGTAAATCCCGTAAAGGTGTGTGTTATGAGGCCTAAAAATAGTAGTAGAACGATAAGGTGCTCTATATATTTGTATTCCCTATTGAATAGAACAATAGGGAAGAAATTTTTTTTTTTTTTTTTTGATAACCGTACCTGGAATATCTTAAAAAAATAAGAAATTTCTATCAAACGCTTTGTTTGGCTCAAACTGACAAAAATTTTAAAAAAATATAATTATAATAAATCAACCTGTAAAGAATGGCTTCTTCCTTTGTTTAATGGTATAGATTGTTCTTAACCTTTACCTTGAACCTATAGAAAACATTATTATTATAATTATATTTTTTTTAAATTTTTGTCAGTTTGAGCCAAACAAAGCGTTTGATAGAAATTTCATATTTTTTAAAGATATTCCAGGTACGGTTATCAAAAAAAATAAAAAATTTCTCTATTGTTCTATTCAATATGGAATACAAATATATAGAGCACCTTATCGTTCTACTACTATTTTTAGGCCTTATAACACACACCTTTACGGGATTTACTAGAAATTGACTTCCCTCTTATTTTAGACGAAAAAAGTATTTTAAAATAGTGATTTGAGAGACAGTTCTCTCTTGCCGTTTAATTAATTTAAAACTATTTATCGCATCGTATTATAAACAGCATTCCGCGGATATAAAAATGTACAATTATAAGACTAAAACCAGTTTTGTTAAACCCGAGGGACCGAAGATCCTCAGCTGTTAAAAATTGGTGTTAAAAATGGTATTAGTTTTAAGCTTATTCAAATATTCGTGGAAAAATGTCTGTAATGCGATACTATACAATAAGGCTGAGAACTGGTTCTAATCCAGCGGATATCAATCTGTTTAGGAACCATACTGAACAAGTTTTGATTTTGTCATTTTTGCTGTACAACAAAAAAAACTATTTACCCCTCAAACCAAATCAATTATTTTATTGGCATTGTTATATTAATAAAATATTAGAGACTTTTTTTTAGCAGGAATAGGCAAATGAAAGATTTGTTAATCTTGTCTGTATATTCCTGTTTTCCCGTATTTTTTTGTGTAAAAATATCGGATCTGGTACAGTTTACGGTAAAATACTCATGGAATCGATTATCTCAAAGTAAAAACATAAACTTTAAAAGCCAATTGCGGACAAACGGCTAAGCGTATATGCTATGTTAAGCGATAAACAATCTTCAACAGCAAAAAGGGAATGTGATTCTAAAAAACAATCCTATAGGAAAATTTCCCCACAACCCATTTTCCCCCTTCTTACCCACCCCTCTTCAGTTACATCAAAAAACAAGTTATACTCCAACTTTAATCCATCAAAATATTAAATTTTGCGGCAATTTCAATTGGAATTAATTGGCTGAATAGCAGCCCCTGCATCTGCAATAGTCAAGATCAAATAATTCACATAATATAACACACATAAAATAAGTCTTTTTAGCGCATTTAAGTGCGCTGCGCGACAGCTGTAGCAATTCAGCATAGTCTATTCCATATTTTTGTAGTGCTTCATATGTCGATTATGATGTTCGAACGTTCAGCCGTTTAGCCGCCACTAATCTTCAAAGTTTATTCTTTTTTGGTAAATAATCGATTCCAGAAATATTCTACCGTAAACTGCTCCCAATCTCAACAATCTTGGATTTGTACCAAAAATTAATAAAATTTCACTCTTTTTTAATTTTAAAACAATCTACACTCTTCTTTTTCACACATCAACAAAAACGATTGCGTTCAATAGAAGCGAAGCTAATGTTTTTTTTTAAAAAACAAATAAGATACATTGGTTATAAACCTTTGAGTACCTGTGTAATTTACAGTCCAATTTCCCCTCCCTCCATGATTTAATATATGTAACAACAGACTTTCATTTATACTTTTAGAGTAGCTTTGTTACTTATAATAAGGATAATTAAACAATATAAACTCAATAAAAAATATTTAATCTTTCTATGTTGGGTCAAAATGTTTTTAAGGAACGTTAATTTTAAAAATAAAAAAAAGCGTCATTTTTTTCGCAATTATCCGTAAAATTGGATGTAAGCTTTCAGTCAAATGCGCTTATTAGGTCACACTGTACTTAATTTTTAACAAACGCTTAGTATAATTAAACAGTTATGGAGTTGAATCCATTTTTATAGAAGCAGAAATATAATCTATGATTACGGTTTTGACCCTCTAAAAAAACATAATCTACCATTCCACTTTCGCCTCTCTTGATGATGATATAATCAACGCCGATATGATTTTTGTAATCTACCTTTCAACTTTTGCCTCTCTTGGTGATGATATCATCACCAAGAAAGGGGAAAGTGGAATGGTAGATTACGTTTTTTAAAGGGTCAAAACCGTAATCATAGATAATATTTCTGCTTCTATAAAAATGGATTCAACTCCATAACTGTTAAACGCATAATTAGGAACAGTTTGACCTAATAAGCGCATTTGACTGGAATCTTGCACCCAATTTACAGAATATTGCAAAAAAATATGATGATCTTTGTTTATATAAAAGATTTTAAAAGATATTTTTTACTATTTTAAAACTTAAATAAAATTTTTTTATGATATGATTGGGTTTATTGAAAAATGTAGGTTTTATGAGGTTTATTTTTACAATTATTGCTTTGTAAATAATAACTATTTTAAATGCATTACAAGTTATAACAGTAAAAAAATTTGATTTGAAATTAAAAGTTCAATTTTAGCGTAGCTTTTTAAAGAAATAATTATTTACAATTACTAAAATTATCTAGATTTAAAAATATTGGTTAAAAAGTTTGGACATATGTCAAATGTCCCCTCACTCAAGAAAATAAAAGAAAACAGTATTTTAGATGAAAATATATCAGTACCTTATATCATAGTAAAAATAGAGGCAGTCAACGTACTGACAAATTCTCAAATTATAGAGTAGCTTCGCTACAAAAATCTCTTTGATCTCAGAACCGTAATACTTCATAGAATACTATCGTTACATATTTAATAGAACAATCATAAAGTAGTATTTGTTTTTGCATAGAATCATAACAGTTTAATATGGATGCTGTAAAATAAAATTTTATATTTAAAATTAATATAATATTATCATATAAAACTAGTGCGTTCAATAGAGGCAAATTATTTTCCATAAAAAAAGTCTGAATTTGCGAGGGATCTTAAGGGATAAGACAATTAACGATAAATTGATTCATATCCTTAATGATGATAAATAAATTTACCCCTTCTGTAGATATTTGTTGAAAAGTTTGAGCGTAGTAATAAAACTTGGGGCACTAGTGTAATTTACAGTCTAATGTCCCCTCCACCCTTAATAAGAATACATATCTAATATCAGAGAAAAATGAAAAGAGTGATAAATTCAAACAACTGTATGTCCATTGCATAACATACCAACAGACAAAAAAAACTTGTAAAGTAGTTTCGCTACGAAAAAGGTAATTTTTAAGGCTTTTAGTAACTTTTTTGCATCCATTTTTAATATCATTTTTTTTATATACTATATTACTACAAACATTTTAAAATAACTTTTTTTTTCAGGGGGACTAAAATTGACTATATTTCGATATCTAATATAATTCCTAACTATATATTATTATTAATATGTTTATTCTTTTGATTTTTTTGTATATTATCACCGTATTTTTTTTATAATTTTTGTTTGTTAACATTTTTCTCACTCGTAAATCACTTGAATTTTTTTTCTACACATTTTCTTGCGTTCGGGGTTTGAAAAAAAACAAAATTTATAAAGGGGCTTAGGATCGAATTATTACGTATTTTATCAAATGTTGGAGCCTATATGGCATTTTTGACATTATTTCACCTTCCCCCAAAAGTTTTTTGAATTTTTTTTGCTGTGTTTAGGCTTCTAGCAAATACGGGTAGGGGGAAATATTGATGATTCTTTGCTGAATTCGAAAAAAAACCGCGAACACAAATTATACTTATGATGAAGGGTGATGATTATTATGTCGACACCATTTTGCTTCTGATGATGTGAGTGTGTGTGTTGGTTCAAACCCTAGCAAAAGTGGTGACCTGAAAAATACATCAATTAATTAATACTATTATATAAAGTAATAAGTTTTTTTTTTGTCTGTAGCTTAAGATTTATTTATCCATTTTATGGAAGATTCTTATATATATTATTTTAGGCTATTTTATTTACTATAGAGCTCATTGAGGCTAGGAGAGCAGCCGCTAGTAAAAATTGAAGCAAGAATAGTTTTCATGGAAACTTATGCTTTTTAAATTACATAAGAGCTAATAATTCTGGTTCTTTACCCCAAAGTGTCCATCAAACAAATGAGACCCCTTCTAGTGTTTTTTAAATAAAAGAAAAATAATTATGGACCGATGGACAGAATGAGTGACAGACATACTAACATTTTAAATTATAGAGCAGTCTTGTTACTTAGAACTGACAGAGAGAAGGGGACAATGCCAGTTCAACACAAGTCCCCTCCCCCCAACTAATTAACAAACTACCAAAATCAGAATTTGACACATTTGGAACCAATTATCGTCCATTGTCTTATCCCTATTACCCTGAAAAGCAGAAATAATACCTGTAAAGATCATACCCTTGCCAGCAGTGTGTCCTGATGGAACATAGCACTCACCTCCTTATCATCCTAATAGTAATAATTGTATCAGAAAGGAAGCGTTCTTTGAGTCATTCGTCGTGCTCTTTGTGAAAATCCTCATGCCTTATAAACCTTACTCCGTTGAATTAGAAAAGACGACATTTCCCCCAAATTCACCTCCGACAGTGCGGCATTTGTGTGCGCCAGTTTGTTGTTGTCTCTGTGAGCGCATTTTCCTTTGTTCATTGGAGAATGCAAGAAACGGATGTTTTGTGCCACGTAAATTAAAATAATGATAATATATGCATTTAAGTGTATATAGAAGTGCTAGAAGTGTATCTATGCCTTTTGTAGCATTACCGACAAACTGACAAAGCAAGTTAAAGTGTATGTTGGTCTTCATGAAAAATATGAGCAGTCTATCTTATATAGAAGTAGAGAAAATCCTAGCTAAAACCAAATATTTATCAACTTTTATAAGAAGAATTTTAGTAGTTATTTCTTTGTGTGTGTAGTCGTTTTTCTTCTAAATTGTGTACATTCTTGGGATACTGAGTATTTCTTTTATTCATTGGAGGGAAGGGGGGGGGGGCATTTTTTAGGGACGGTAGTTTAGTTCAATGGAATATAGTGGTGTTCTCTGCCAATATAACTATAAACCTTCCCAGGACCTATTAGAAGCTCCATTGTAAAAGACATTATAAAGGAAGACAGACACACAAAGATAGACATCCTGTTACTTTTATAATTAGGATTATTGTACCTTTTTACTTTACTTACTTATAAGTCTAAAAATATTTTATAAAGTGTTTCATCTAATTTCTATTAGGACAAGAAAATTTATGTCCATAAGTTGTTCAGCAATAGTTTGATAAAATAGTCAGTAAATTATTTTTAAATATTAATGAAAATTAAAGTTTAAACAAAGATATTTTGCAAATATTTTATTTATATTTAAGGAATTTTACCTAAGGACGCACGAACAACCCTAGTTGTAGAGTAGCTGCGCTACTAAAAAGGAAAAATGTAAGTTTTTTACTTAAGATAAAATTAGAAAGTTGGGTAATGAAGTCTAAAATAATTAAAAGTTATAAAGACCAAAGAGAAATATATAGATAAACAATTGGGTAGCTTAGTTTGTAGATATATAAGGAACAAGCTACACCCCTGGCCTCTTGAGAGCCATTTCTTTTGGGAGATTGATCTTCACTCCCAAAGGGTAAAAAATTAAGAAATGAGAAAACTCTCTTACGTTCTTTTTCAATTTATTCTAAAAATATGTTGGGGGGGGGGGGGGGGAGGGGGGTTGAATTTCAGAGCTCAATATGCATTTTAAGGGAAGACACTGATTATCACTTTATATGGGGTGATTTTTTTCCTAATCATAGACTTTATTGTCTCTGTAAAATAGCTTAAAACCTGACCTAGGATTTATACAAAATCATATACCATAATTTCTTGGATGAGATCTTACTGAACACACACAGATACAAATGATACAAACATATAAAAACAGGGAGGAAGAGGATATTATGCTCTAAATTACACTAGTACCCAAAGTTTTATAACAACGATGTCTTTTTCGTTGGTGACTTTCACAAGACTTTGATTGGTCAGTTCCAAACTAAGCTGCCCAAACTTTAAAATAAATTCAATCTACAGGAGAAGTTTCTTGTTTATCATCATCGGGGATGTATTGTATACTTATTTATCGTCCATTGTCTTATCCCTTAAGATACCTAGATAAGAAACAAGTCGGAAGATTTTTCATGTATCAGCAACCTCTTCCTGTCAGGAATAAGGGAAACACATCCTATTTGCATTGGTCTTTAACAGGTTTTAGGCTATTTTGCTAGGCTGTTAGGTCAATCCTCCTGATGTTAATTAATAGTTACTGGATTGCATATTATTTTTGGAATTATGGAAAGAAAACAAGTAGCGGGTTTCGTCGTATTTTCTCAGTAGCTTCAGTGGTGTAACCCTGCGGGGCCAATTCATTAACCCTGCGGAGCCATTATTAACATTTACCTAATATAACCTAAAACATTGTGAAAATGCGACAAAACCCGCTACTTCGTTTTCTTTCCATGATCCAATTTTAGGCAAACAAAAAAGAATAGGACAATCATTCATGATCATCGTTTTTATACCTAGGAAATTTTCCATTACCAATGTCCTATACCTTTAGCCCTGAATAACCTCTAAACTTATATTTAGATTTCTTTTAAATGAAACTTTTTTATTTTATTTTCTGCTCCAAGTCTAAACTCTAAAATAGAAACTAGATTACGTATACATTAAAGGGGCGTCCCATCACAAACGCTAAAATACAATAAAAAGCAAATATAAGAATTGAATAATGCCATTTTGTTGTTTTTATTGGTTTAAGCTAACTATATAGCTTTAAATATAAGCATATATATAAAAAATGGCGTTTTCTCTCAAAGTCCTTGTTGAGCCCCTGATTCCCCCCCCCCCTTTTTTTAAAACTAAAATAAAAGGTTAGGTTATGTTACATTGATCACATTAGAGACCCGGCCGCAGGGTCCTGCAGTGTTAGGGAACTTATGGGATAGGAAAATATATAAATTGAAGGGGGAGTTCAGTGCTCGATAGACAATTTGATGGGAAAGCACCGTAATTTGATAATTTTATACATCTAAATTTAAAAAATATAGAGAAATTAATTTATCGAAGCTGAAGGAACACCAGAACATGGTCATAAGGTTGAATATACAATTCATTTTACTTTTTTATACTTTAAAAATCAACAGTTTTAAAAAATGTTTAAATACAGTATTAAAAACTATTTCTAGGGCATTTGCATTAAGAGGTAAGATAAGTTTTAACCCCTTAATAATAAAAATGAGGGGAGGGTGCATTATTTTTAGGTGACCTTTTAACACTATTAAAATAGCCTAAAACCTTTCCACAAACTGCTTTGACTAGTATTGATCGGGAAATGACTTTAACTCTAAAATATGTTTTTCCTTTTAATAGGATATATTGGTGGGCATACATTACCGCTTATATATCAATATTAAAACCGCATATTATTACAACAGAACAAAGTGACCTTCCCTCCCACCCCCTCCCCTCCAATGCATCAATTTAATAAACAAAACATTCTACATCATTAATATCCTATTGTTTTTTTATTGCCAGTGATAAGACAATGGACGATAAATTGATGTATATCCCCAATGACGATAAACAAAATAAACCCTTCTGAAGATTAAAATCATTGGCGAAAATGGAATATGAAAGTTTTAACTATCCAATCAAAATTTAATAAAAGTCTCCAAAGTTTTGAAGCCATTGAATGAGATAACGTATTTATAAAACTTTGGGTACCCTCCTGCGGAAGGTTAGGCACCCTACGATATAAAACATATTATGTCAGCATTTGAGGTTGGGGAAGGGCGGGGGGGAAAATTTGGGAAAGGGGGATTAACATGAATTTTAAGGATTTAAAAATCAAACATTTTTACATTTCAATATTTTTATCAAATTTTTATGTAAACTTTCAAATTATATCAAAAATGAAAATGATTGATGTTGTATGTGTGTTGTGTATTTATGTACATTAAGGTTTTAAAACTTCTGAGTTAATCACTTTTTTAGGGAAAGCTTTTTATGATGAGCCATAACGGCTAACTCTTACCGTTAATCCAGACATGTTAGAATTATCCTATCGGTTTTTAAATTTTCATTATAGATTCTGTGACAGTTAGGTAGATTTAAAAAGCGTTCACTCTTCATAATAATTACCAGAGGGTCCGAGTGTCAATTTTAACATAATGATTTTTTTGCTTTTAATAGTTTTTATACTATAGAATTATCCAATTCTTTTGATTTTTGAAAATAGTGTTTTCCGGATTGAGTAGTCACAATGCACATTGGGGCAAATCAATCAAAAAGGGGATTTAATTATTTAGTACCCTTAAAATTCATCCCACAAAAATTTCATTTTATACTTTTTTGTAGGCAATTTAACAACGAACAAATTTGCTTTTATGTTTTTTTCTGTCATTTGAAAGAAACAGGGAGATAAAGGTCATTTAATGAAGGTAGATGGAAAATTACCGGATTAACCCCTCCCCAAAAATAGCGCCCCCTTAACTTATCCATCTATCTATTAATCTATCTATCCATCCGTTTATCTATCCATCTATCTATCCATCTATCTATCAATCTATCTATCCATCTATCTATCCATCAATCTATCCATCTATCTATCCATCTATCTATCTATCTATCCATCTATCTATCTATCCATCTATCTATCTATCCATCTATCTATCTATCCATCTATCTATCTATCCATCTATCTATTTATCCATCTATCTATCCATCTATATATCCATCTATCTATCCATCTATCTATCCATTTATCTATCTATCCATCTAATTATCCATCTATCTATCTATCCATCTATCTTACCATCTATCTATCCATCTATTTATACATCTATCTATTCATCTATCTATACATCTATCTATCCATCTATCTATCCATCTATATATCCATCTATCTATCCATCTATCTATCCATCTATCTATCCATCTATCTATCTATCTATCTATCTATCTATCTATCTATCTATCTATCCATCTATCTATCTATCCATCTATCTATCTATCCATCTATCTATCTTTCCATCTGTCTATCCATCTATCTATCCATCTATCGATCCATCTATCTATCCATCAACTATTTATCTATCTATCCATCAACTATCCATCTATCCATCCATCTATCTATCCATCTATCTATCCATTTATCTATCCATCCATCCATCTATACATCCGTCTATCCATCTGTCTATCAATTTACTCATCCATCTATCTATCCATCTATATATCCATCCATCTATCCATCCCTCTATCCATCTGTCTACCAATCTGTCTATCCATTTGTCTATCCATTTACTCATCCATGTATCTATCCATATATCTATTCATCTACCTATCCATCTATCTATCCATCAAAGTATTCAAAATGTCAAATTTGGGGTCATTTAATTCATTTCAGTAGAAGGGGAGAGGATGGTGTAAAGGGGTGGATGGGTATTCTTATTTTAGCAAGCTACAAGTTTTACTTAATAATAAATCCATTATAAATGTGAGCATGATTGACATAAATTTTTATTGGCTAATAACTATATTTATAATGATATTATGATTCTTGTTTACTGTTTATATGTATACTAGCAGTTTCGCCCCTAGCCTCTATGGGCTTTGCTCCAAGAGGTAATTAAACAAGGATGACAACATCCATAGAAGCGAAGCTCTGAAATGGAAGGACAAACGAACACTAACACTTGTGAAGTGTCAGAACTAAATATTAATGCATGTCTATACAAAATTGTAATTAAAACTGATTAAATACATGTTACTGTTTAAGGACATACTGACGTTTTTAGGACTTTTTATAGAGATGCTTTGCTTATAACACTATACCTTATTGTACTAGGAATCAGTATTCAAAAATCAGATGAATAGGATATTTTTAACATTCAAAACCATTATTTGTTGTCATAAAATTAAAAAATCAGCTTGTTATAAATGGATGTATGGACTTTCTGGTAACGATTATAGAGTTTCTGTGCTTTCTAAGTCGTACCTAACTGTTGTAGAAAACGGCATGAAAAGTTTGAAATCGATAGGACAATTCTAGCCTGTTTAAATTAACTAAAAGAGCTAACTGTAACAGACGTACGGACGGACCGATCCTAATTATAGAAATATGAAAAAATTTAGAGGATTTTTTTTTGTAAAATAGCTATAAACCACCACAGGACCAGTAGATATATTCCCTGAAGAGTAGAATATAATCGGTTTAGTGGTTACCGAGATCTTAAGGGACGGACGGACAGACAAACAGACATTAAGCTATTTTTTATTATAGATTAACGCCCAGGGATCTAAGGAACTAAACAATAACCGATTAATGTATGTACATCCCCAATATTGATATATAAAATAATAAATTATATTACAAAATTGATTGTCTGTAGATGACAATTAGTGGTTGAAAAGTTTTGATACTCATCTTAATGAACCAACCAATAAAACATCAATCAAATTTCCTAAAGTTGTTATGCCAACGAATATAAAAACGTTATTATAAAACTTTGAAGTTTGGGGACTAGTGTAATGTCCTCTCCCTTTCTAAATAAAACTGCTGATGCTAAACATAAAGACCATGTAACTACATAATTTAAAAACAAAGCATTACCAATAGACAGACAGATAGACTACTTGCTAATTCCAATTTAGTATGATTATTAGAACACTTCGTTATTTGAATATTATCTTTACCTTTCCGCAGTGAGAGAGGGGACATTGGGCTGTTTATAAAACTAGTCCCCAAAGTTTTACAGTTGTGTGTTCAAACGTTTTAACTACTAACTTTAATCTACACAAGGGGTAATTTTGTGTATTACCATTGGGGATGTACATCAATTTATTGACCTTTGTCTTATCCCTTTAGATCCCTGATATTTGTAATAATCCATAGAAACAATTATTCAGTTACATTAAAACATCGAACATAAAGAGGTTTAGATTTAGGTTTAGCCCCCCCTTCCTCGCCTCTCAATCATTTAGTGCAATAGAACTTGAAAATATTCATTATCAACTTTAATTCAAAGTCTGATCAAATAAATATTTCTCATAACTATGTTTTTGCGTCTTTTATTTATATGTATTACATCTCACATTTTGACTTTAAAAGCGCATTTAAAAGATTTTTCTAACAAACTTTTCGTGCACCCAACCTCAGAAAACGCGCTAAAAACCAATACGGGGGCGCGGGGGGGTAAATGAGACCAGTACAGGCGATTATAATATGTCTTTGGGTAATCAAATATCGTATTCTTAGCCGGTGGCAACCAGTGAAAACATGTTTCCTCTCACTGTCTACTGAAATGTTGATTATAAAACAAACAAAAATAAACTAAAATCTTAACTTCAACTAGAATTATTTAGGACTAATATCTTTAATCTGTGTTTTTTTCTTTTATATTGTCAAAATAAATGTAGTGCATGACTCACCTGAAGTTATTTTGTCTAATTACGTTAATTCTAAGAGATTTTATAATACTTTTAAAATTGTTGGTGAAACACAAAATATATGCCTTTTTCTGTAAGAAAATTTTTGCATATCTTGACTTTCAGACTTTAGAAAGCTTACTTAAAAAGCGTATTTTTACGATTCCTTTGAAATCTGATGTACATTGGGTATGATAATACTCATAGAATGATTAAAACTTTATTTGGGGGTGGTGAATTGAATCCCCTTGTTGCCCCTATGTGCAATGTAAGAGCGAAGTATTTCTATACTATCTTCTATCCAAATTATTAAGTTAATATAAACTTGTTATTACTCCATCAAAACAGCCAAAAAAATATAGACGATGGTTACCTCTAGGGAATGTGAACTATTTGTTCTATAGTTGGAATGTTTCTGGAACTTACCTCTAGAGAATGTGAATTATTGGTTCTATTGTTGGAATGTTTCTGGAACTTACCTCTAAAGAATGTGAACTATTGGTTCTATTGTTAAAATGTTTCTAGAACTTACCTCTAGGGAATGTGAACTATTGGTTCTATTGTTGAATGTTTCTGGAACTTACCTCTAGAAAATGAGAACTATTGGTTCTATTGTTGGAATGTTTCTGGAACTTACCTCTAGAGAATATGAACTATTTGTTCAATTGTTGGAATGTTTCTGGAACTTACCTCTAAAGAATGTGAACTATTAGTTTTAGTGTTAGAATGTTTCTGGAACTTACCCCCAGAGAATGTGGACTATTGGTTCTACTTTTGGAGTGTTTCTGGAACTTACCTCTAGAGAATTTGAACTTTGGTTCTATTGTTAGAATGTTTCTAGAACTTACCCCTAGAAAATGTGAACTATTGGTTCTATTGTTGGAATTTTCTGGAACTTACCTCTAGAGAATGGGAACTATTGGTTCTATTTTTAGAATGTTTTTGGAACTTACCTCTAGGGAATGTGAACTATTACTTTTAGTGTTGGAAGGTTTCTGGAACTTACCTCTAGAGAATATGAACTATTTGTTCTATTGTTGGAATGTTTCTGAAACTTACCTCTAGAGAATATGAACTATTTGTTCTATTGTTGGAATGTTTCTGGAACTTAACTAAAGAGAATGTGAACTATTAGTTTTAGTGTTGGAATGTTTCTGGAACTTACCTCTAGAGAATGTGAACTATTAGTTTTAGTGTTGGAATGTTTCTGGAACTTACCTCTAGAGAATGTGAACTATTAGTTTTAGTGTTGGAATGTTTCTGGAACTTACCTCTAGAGAATGTGAACTATTGGTTCTATTGTTGGAATGTTTCTGGAACGCTGAGGCGGTCGGCAAAGTCACACGGGAGGTCTGAAAATATTGAAGCTGTTTATAGTACCTATAAAAATTACGTTATACAATACAAATGACCATTGATAGGCCAATACACCGACTTATTTACCAATTGCAGACTAGTATACATTTTAATTGACCAATGGTAGGTCAGTATAACGTCATATTTTATAGGCACTATATCTAGCTAAAAAATATGAAAATATTTATGACCAATGGATTTCTATTTTGTAAGTAATTATATCTGTCCGTATGTCTGTCAATCATAATCTTAAAAAGGTTTCTATTGTCACAGAGCATTCAGCAATAGCATCTGTAGAATGTGGGTGGTGGAGTGTCCACAATTTAAATAACAACAAAAGGCGGATTATCCTTGCTAACTTGTGATCGTGTATCTTTTAAAAAATTATCACTAGTTATCACCAGCTTATACCAATAACGAAATTAATTCGGGAAAAAATCACGAAACCTATACGTGTTTTTCAGCTGTCGTTGGGGGGCAACACATCGTAAAATTGACGACCTCTCCATTTGCCCCCCAAATATTATTTTAAATTTATTTCGCTTGTTGGTTATACCTTATACCTGAGTTATCACTACTTTTATATTTTAACAAAGATGATAGGTAGCATAGGCGTCGCTCTCACTAGTAGAAAAAGGATTCGCCCCATTACACATCTACTTATGGATGTTGTCAGCCTTATTCAAATTAAAATGGGATTAGTCAATGCATTTTTGTACATCCGCACTCCTTATGTAGATTAAAATTATTGGTTAAATAGTTTGAACACTGCTAGTTTGAACCAACCAATCAAGTCAGTCAAGAACTATAAGCACCTGGTAAGGAGAAGAAGTTCTTCGTTGATGTGATTGTGATGGGGGCGGGTAGCCTGACTGGCCGCCACTCCCTGAAGGGGGGTAGCCCGAGGTGCCCCCACTACCTGAGGAACTGCCGCCACCGTTGAGGCCCCCGTGGCTGCTGGAAATGACTGAACTCGGACCAGAACGGGCTACGTGAACACCTGGTTGATAGATAGATAGAAAGGTGCTGTAGAAAGATAGATATTTAGGTATATAGGTAGATAGGTGTAATTGTATAAATAGATAGATATGTATGTAGACTGATAGTTAGGTGTATAGATAGATAGATAGGTAGATAGATAGTATTAGATACAAAGAAAGATAGATAAATAGATAGTAGGTAGGTGTATAGATAAATAGTTAGATATATAAATAAATAGATATGTACATAGATAGACAGGTATATAGATAGATAGTTCTATAGTAATTACATATTCTCCCCCCCCCCAAAAAAAAAAAAACTCTTTGACCCCCCTCCCCTGTAGACTAACCTGCAGAATTATGAGTAGTAGAATGTCTGTCTCTATCCTGTGGAGGCCCCCGTGTTAGTATACAAAGTTTATAAATATGATGGTTGTTTGGTTTTACATAATCTTAAGCTCAGGGGCAAATGTTTAACCTTTCAATAGAAGCGCTCGAAAGTGTTATGTGTGATGTCATAAAAAGACATCTAAATCGATCTCTTTTTCAGGGGTTTCCTTTCCCAATTCTCCTCTCATCCCTTCTTTTTTAGACGTATTGTTATGACGTCACACAGCGCTTCCTTTAATTAAAGCAGTAATAAATAATCAATTTACTAAATATGCCATTAGAATATGCTATACGGCTTTTTAGTAACGAGCTACGCTATAATTCATTTTGTCTGTCCGTCAGTCCGTCCGCAACGCTATGAGAGAAATGCGATTTTTGGCTGCTCTTGAAGAAATATCTCGGCTGCAATTTTTAGTGAAGATTCCCTGTATTAATGAGCACAAAGTTTATAATTTACTTTGTCCGTCAGTCTGTCTATCATGCATAGAAAGACATTCCAAATATTTTTATTATTATTTCAGGAAGGTTTCATTATATTATGAATTATTGCATCTTTATAGACAAAATCTTTTTTTCTATAATTCATTTTGTCTGTTTGTCCTTCCATGAATCTTTGCTACTTTTTGATTTTGTCATCCTTGTTTAAATGTAATGCATAGGTAAATCAATGGACTTTAAAACTTTTCCTGTATAGAGTTATGGGTGGTGTGATGTAGGGAGCCCTGACTGGCATGATGTACAGACCCCTGGCTGGCGTGGTGTCCACCTGTAGAGAGGTAGCGCTCCCCTTCCCGCTCCTAAATAAAAATAGCTCATTACTATCTAACAGAAAGGTTCTAAGTATTTATGAGCAAAACTTTGATTAATACACTTAAGACCAGGGATCTCAAGGAACAAGACAATTGGTGATGATTTTATCAACATTCCAAGTTACCTTTCCTATAGATTATAATTATTGGTAAAAAAGTATGAACCCTAAAGATTTTCACAACCTAATAAAAATTTCTTTCTGTTAATGCCTGGAGGTATGGGACATTGGGCTTAATATTCTACTGATACCCAAAGTTTTAAAACATGGCATTTCATTTGTTGGCTTAAATACTGTAGGTATTTTTATTTAATCGTGTCGTAATTCTATCTACAGAAGGAGTAATTTTGTTGATCATCATTGGGAAAACTGTAAAATTATGGTAAATTGTCTTTTCCTCTTGTCAATGTCATGCATCTGACAAAGCAGAAGTATATATATATTTGTCCTTGTGTCATGTTATTTGTATTTGTGTATAAGTTGATATCTAAATAACATTTTGTTGTTGTATATGAAAACAGTGGAATAAAATTAGATGTTGTCATTCCTGGATTTACATGTTTTTATAAAGAGTTTCATAACTGTCTCTGCCAAGCTGCTGTAAAATAGTACAACAGCTGTTCCCAGGGTTGACAACTTTTTCTACTTTGAATTAATTTAACCAGTTGATTAGCAAAGTATTTATTTTCAAATAATTGTGTTGGTGTATGCTCGACTATGAGAAAAAAGCCACCAATCACTTTCTTTCAATCATAAATTTGAGAGGTAATTAACATTGGTGGAAACATGTAATAAATATTCCTAGACAAAAGTTGGTCACCCTTACCAATAATTTTAAAAACAGCTGTTTGGAAACAGATAAACTAATCAGCTGTCTGCTTGTGCACACAACACAATATGCTGAAGACAGCTAAAATTCAAGATGGAAAGAGTTTAGCATGGTAAAGTAAAGCAAAGCAGTTACAGGGCTTCCTTGAATTCATTTTTTTATTTAATATTCTATTTGTTTTAGATACAGTCTGAATTATAATATACATAATAAAAGTAAATACACATATGTTTATTCTTTAGATTTAACTTGAAATTTGTATTTGAGGAAAACTGTTTCTCAAAGGTTTCTTTTAACTGTAAAATTGAGAACCTATAAAATTGAAGAAAAAAATTATATCCAGTAAGGTGTATAATGATATCTTTGTTTAAACCTACTTCGCTAAGAAGATCTCATTAAATGTTTGGCCTTATGTTACCAATTGACAACACACTTTAACACTTTTATTGCACAACCTTGATCCAAAAGTCAGTTGTGGGGGTTAATACATTTTTACTGCCCTGCCATTATTATCATGTATATAACATATTAGCAGTAAGTATTTTGGCTTGGCCTAAACTCAACAACTAGCAGAGAATGGCTTAAAAGTTAATAGTTACTTAAATATCATATATTTTAGATATGTGAAAATAAAAAAATAAATATAATATTGGTGGGCCAGTTGACTGATTGTGAAAGGTTTAAACTTGAGATTGCTGTATCATCAGTAGCCACATCCAGGTGGACAATCAAATCCACAAAAAATGGATAAAAAGTCAGAGATCTAAAGGGATAAGACAAAAATACATAAAATTACCCCTTCTGTAGATTACAATTGATAGTTGAAACGTTTGGACACTCAACTTAATGATCCAACTAATCAAAATTCACTAAAAGCCCACAAAGTTGTTGAGCCAACGAATAAGAAAAGGCTATAACTTTTGAGACTAGTTTTATTAACAGTCCATTGTCCCCCCCCCCCTGTCTCTGATAAAAGTAAAGTAAAGAAAAGAGAAAATCTATTAGATTGGGCTAATGATAAAATACAAGAGAAATGGGAAAGATTCAATGAAGACCTTAAAGACAAAATTCTAAATGAATAGAATTATACAGTCTACATATCTTTAAAACAAACTCATTGACAAGTTATTTATATGAGAACAAGAACTAAAAGTGCATACCAATATTACAATTCCATTAAAAATACTCACTTAACATTAATAAGCTTCTAAGAAACTTCTGAGTTAGTGATTGAGTAATGAATCCAATAATTTAGTCAGTCAGTAATAAAGAGGGACAATGCATAAAAAACTTTGCAGTTTTAAATAAACACCTCTAGATTTTGGAAAAATCAAGATCTATAAAAAAAATTTAATACCTATATTTAAAAATAAATATAATTTTTTAAATTTCTACCTACAGAAGTTTGTAAATTTAGGGAAAAGAATAATAAAAAAATATCTTTAAAGATTAATTGTAAAGATCTCAAACCAACCTAGACTTTTCTATAAGACCACTCTTTAACTGCGTTTAAGCAGCTTTATATACTAGCGGCTCCTCCCCTAACATATTGATGTTCTATATTCGAAGAGGTTGGGAGCTAAATTGGTTTAATAGTTATTGAAATTTTAACTTACATAAAAAACCTTACTTCTTTAAATGATTTTACAGTATTTTTTTTACATTCCTGAAACGAAAGCGTATATAGTACATAGCATGAACAATTTGCTGGCATCTTATTTTAGAACAGTTCTGCTGGGCTACTTGTGAAAGATTTTGTGCTTCTTAGAGAGCCAATTAAAAAGGCTTAACTTAACAAATGATTAATATCAATTCATGTTAAGTATGGATAGACAATAGGTTAAATTAATCTTTACACCCTTAGGGAAAAAAGATTAATATATCATCCATTGTGCTAACCCTGCTGGTTATGTTGCTAGTGTCGAATTGTTATACAAACTTTTTGTCAAACTTTTCATCAAGTAAAAAGTTGGTAGCATCCTTTTTTCCCTGCGATGCACCTTCAATCTCAAATTTTTTGTAGACAAAATTATTTCTAATCGTCTTAGAAATCATTACAACAGAAGTCAGAATAGAAAACGGAAATATCTAAAATGGACCTATATTGTTTCAAGTAAATCCCACCGTAAGGCTTAAGTTAATAGAACGATTTGAAAAAAACTTAAATCTATCATCTATTTGTAATAAGAATGAACAAACTTTAATAATTTAAACTAAGATCAGTGGGGTGGTGGGGGGGGGGGGAGCCCAATGGCAAAATACTAGAATTTCCTAAAACTTTCTTTTTAATAATTTTATCAATCAATGCTCAACAAATATGTTTGTAACAGTAAGGAATATTTTTTTTAAAAAGAAAAGCTTTTCTACATTAAGTATCAGCCTGTGTCGTAATGGATAGCTCTAATCGTTAATTTAGGCATGTTAAAATTGTCCTATCAGTATCGATTTGAAACTTGACATGACGATTCCCTTAACATATATATAGAAAGCGTAGCAACTCTGTAAGCATTAAAAGAAAGTCTGTTTGTAAATTTAAATATTATTTTTGTTTTTGGCTTTTTGATATAAATATTAAAACTGTTTCTCGTATTCATTCGAATCCGGTGGATAGGAACCGGTTCTCATCCATACGAAAAAACTATGTCTAGCATCGTATTATAAACCGCTTTCTACGAATATAAAAATGTACAATCATAAGAATAAAACCAGTTTTTTTAGCCCCGAGGTGCCGAAGGCACGGGCTAAAAAGCGCAAAGCGGTTTATAATACGATGAAAAAAATAACTATGTTCTGTCGATATACAATAACAATGGTTTATATCGACCATTTAGTATTAAATAAATGTAGTCATGGCTGACATAATAACGACATTTAATATAGAATAAACATTATTTAAGTCGACTTTAAGGGATTAAAAACATAGAATGCACAGAGTTTACAACCTGAAAATGTTGACACCCCCTCCATACCATTTTAGAGATATACGGGAGTAAAAATGAAAAAGATAAACGTCAAAGCTATTATGATAACAGTGTAAATATAATTGTGAAAATATTTATGATCGCATCGTTTTATAGTCATATTCCCGCGGATTCTGAAAGCATAAAACCGATTATAATCCAGCGGATATTAATCGGTTTCAAAGCCATTGGAAAAGTAGTTGTTGATAACGTCATTGTTATTTCTTGCAAATGTAGAAAATAGGCTTTTAATCAAGAGAATTAGTTATGTTTTTCTGATCTACTGGCTTTTGTCAAACATTTACAGTTACTATGTGTAGAAATACTGCAGAGGGGATTGCCCACACTAACTTGCGGGTCTTCATCTTAAAGTTGATATTTCAATATTACATAACAAATTAGATAATGGACGATTAAAGGTTAGAGTGGTATTCAAATAACTAAAAATGACCAAAATGTAATGATCCTCAAGAAAGCTTTTTTTGAGTGGTTATTATATCAATTTTAGTATTTTTCATTATTTCAATGATTTATCAGTAATGAACACTTTAATTTGATGTAATAAAGTCGAAAAGTATAAATTTTAATGTTTTTTTTCCCAACAAGATAAACGTTTTGACAGGTTTAAAAAGGTAAGAGTAATACAATGGCTTTTAACAGGTACAAGCCATTAACTTTTTATTAGAACCTACAAACAATGGTCAATATAGGAATTTCAGTAATACTATCTACAACAATTATTTTAGCCCGCTAAAGGTTTCACTATATTAGAGAACAAGAAAATGTGGTGTAAGATCCATATGATAATATATCCATTACTGCAATTTTTTGTTTCCCGATTTTAGACTTTAATTTAGAATTTAGATGGCCCCAAATTTTCTTTGGACAACAATTGGGGAATTTGAGCTAAAATTATTTCTCGTATTCATTCGAATCCGGTGGATAGAAACCGATTCTCATCCATACGGAACAACTATGCCTGGCATCGTATTATATCCAGCTTTCTACGAATATAAAAATGTACAATTTCGGCATCTCAGGGCTAAAAAAACTGATTTTAATCTTATAATTGTACATTTTATATCCGCAGAAAGCGGTTTATAATACGATGAAAGAAATATTTATTATAATTAGGCAGTGATCTAAAGGGAAAGACAATGGCCGATAAATCAATATACATTGTACATCCTCAATGATTTAAACTTTCCGTAGCGTAAGATTAGGTGTTGAAACGTTTGAACACTCAACTTAATAAACCAACCAATCAAAGTTCACTAAAGTCCCCAAAGTTGTTAAGCCAATGAATATGAAAACATTATTATAAAACTTTGTGGACTAGTGTAATAAATATCACATTGTCCCCTCTTTCTCTGACTTAAAATTAGAATAAAATAAAAAATGGTATCGATTTCTACAAAAATTATGAAAATTATGACACTATATCAAAATTAAAAATGGCGCCGAATTTTAATACACTCTACGTCCATACGTCCATTATTAAGACAAACTTTGCAAAATGAATTAGATTCTCCCGATGCAAAATTATGTCTGATCACTTTCACAAGAGTGTCGGGTTCTTAAAAGATAAGACAATGGACGAAAAATATATGTGCACCAATGATGATAAACAAAATTACCTCTTCTGTAGATCAGAATTGTTGGTTGAAAAGTTTGAAACTTACCAGTCACATTTAAATAAAAGTACTCAAAGTTTTTGAGCCAATGAATAATATTTTGTGTACAGGTCCAATGTCCCCTTCCTCCCTGCAAGAATGTAACAATTATGACCATTCTACGTAACGTACTTTTTGGAGTGACATAAAGACGGACATACCCTAGTTATAGAAGAGCTGCGCTAAACAAAAACAAGAACTATGGGTTAGCTCACCTGACATGAGTGCATCTCAAAATTGGATTTATGCAGTGGGTGGTGGGAGCCGCCAGGATGGTTGGAGGGGTGGTGCTGCCCCCCTCCGGAGGAATTATAGTCGGGGGCACCTACACCCCCACTTCCTCCACCGTGCTCACGTAAACTAAATAAAAAATATAATTTTTAATTGTCAGAAAGAAATTGGTAAAATAAGAAGAGAAAGATTAGATTTTATAAAAAAGATAATAATTTTAATAACTAGATAGATAGACATTAGGATACAATATATAAATAGATAGATAATAATAATTAGATGGATAGATAAGTAGATAGATGAATGAATAGATAGATAGATGGATAGATAGATAGATGGATAGATGGACAGATAGATATATATATATATATATAGATAGATAGATAGATAGATAGATAGATAGATAGATAGATAGATAGATAGATAGATAGATAGATGGATAGGTAGATTGATAGATAGATGGATGGATGGATAGATAGACAAAAAGATAAATAGATAGATGGATAATTAGTTAGATGGATAATCAATTAGATGGATAGATAGATAGATTGATTACCTGTGCACATTTGAGTAAGATCCAGAAAGTTTAGATTGTTCATACAACAAGGCAGAGGAGTCTCCTCCTAAAACATAAATCCATTATATTTTTTTTGTTTTGTTTTAAGTGCTTTCCCTCAAAGTGCATATCGAGCACTGAGACCCCCCAACCCTTATTTATAAAATAAATTGAAAATTAGGGGAGTTGTAATTCTTTTCCTGGTAGCCTTAACCCTGTGGTGCCTATACCCGCAATGCCCTAACCCTGTGGGCTACCCAGCATACTATATAACCTAACAAATGAATAACTATCCTAACTGACTTTTTAATTCATATAAAAGTCTATTCCCCCATCGACTCGTGAGCACTGGTTTTGAAACTCAAATCATTATGTTTAATCAAAGGCTATTTTAAAGTTAAAGTGCTTTTATATAAGTAAAAAGTTAAATCATGATTAGGTTGAAAGTTTAGGCTAATATCTTGGTTTCATCTTATCCTATATTATTAAATAGCATCTAGGGTTTCTGTATTCGAAGTTGTAAGAAGAGCAGAAACTTAGCCCTAAAACCATACCATTATTTGAATCTAAAAATCTAAAGTATCTGAATGAAATAACCTAAAACAATCACAGAACCTATGTAAAGCTTCCCCATAATAAAGAACCTATCTTAAGCTACAAACAAAATAACCTTACTACCTTATATAATAGGATTAATATTTTTTTCCGTCTGTTAAGCCATTGTTGAAAAAAATTCTAATTGATTTTTCCGTTATCGTAAAGTTTAATACAGGTCCTAGGATGGTTCTAGGCTATTTGGAAAAAGAAAACTATAATTTTATGCAGCTCCCTTCTTTAACACATCAAAAAATCATTGCAAAATTAAAGTTTAATAATCTTACCTAATCTGCCATTACATCGATAAGACATCTGAGGTGGGGGTGGGGGGTAGGGGGGAGGTGTGCCCCTGCTAGCATCATTCAGTCTAGATATATAGATAGATAAATATAAATAAATATGGGGGGTAGGGGGTAGGGGGTTTGGGTGCCCCTGCTAGCATCATTCATTCTAGATACATAGATAGATAAATATATACAAATATGGGGGGGAGGGAGGTGTGCCCCTGCTAGCATCATTCAGTCTAGATACATAGATAGATAAATATATACAAATATGGGGGGTAGGGGGGAGGTGTGCCCCTGCTAGCATCATTCAGTCTAGATACATAGATAGATAAATATATACAAATATGGGGGGTAGGGGGGAGGTGTGCCCCTTCTAGCACCATTCAGTCTAGATACATAGATAGATAAATATATACAAATATGGGGGGGGGGGGGTGTGCCCCTGCTAGCATCATTCAGTCTAGATACATAGATAGATAAATATATACAAATATGGGGGGAGGGAGGTGTGCCCCTGCTAGCATCATTCAGTCTAGATATATAGATAGATAAATATAAATAAATATGGGGGGTAGGGGGGAGATGTGCCCCCGCTAGCATCATTCAGTCTAGATACATAGATAGATAAATATATACAAATATGGGGGGGAGGGAGGTGTGCCCCTGCTAGCATCATTCAGTCTAGATATATAGATAGATAAATATAAATAAATATGGGGGGTAGGGGGGAGATGTGCCCCTGCTAGCATCATTCAGTCTAGATACATAGATAGATAAATATATACAAATATGGGGGGGGGGGAGGTGTGCCCCTTCTAGCACCATTCAGTCTAAATACATAGATAGATAAATATACATGAATATGGGGGGGGGGGGTAGGGGGAAGGTGTGCCCCTGCTAGCATCATTCAGTCTAGATACATAGATAGATAAATATATATAAATATGGGGGGGGGGGAGGTGTGCCCCTGCTAGCATCATTCAGTCTAGATACATAGATAGATAAATATATACAAATATGGGGTATGGGGGAGGTGTGCCCCTGCTAGCATCACTCAGTCTAGATACATAGATAGATAAATATATATAAATATGGGGGGGTAGGGGGGAGGTGTGCCCCTGCTAGCATCATTCAGTCTAGATACATAGATAGATAAATAAATACAAATATGGGGGGTATGGGGGAGGTGTGCCCCTGCTAGCATCACTCAGTCTAGATACATAGATAGATAAATATATATAAATATGGGGGGTAGGGGGGAGATGTGCCCCTACTAACATCATTCAGTCTGGATACATAGATAGATAAATAAATACAAATATGGGGGGTAGGGGGGAGGTGTGCCCCTGCTAGCATCACTCAGTTAAAAAGATACATAGATAGATAAATATATACAAATATGGGGGGGGGAGGTAGACCCTGCTAGCATCATTTAACTACCTTAAGGACCTATTTCGTCTGCTAGCAAATGACTTTCTGCTCGTGACTTGGCTGTGTTTATATTCCCGACGCTATTCGTTGATTTTCAAAGACCCAATTGAATGTCGGCACAGGGTCATCGGGAAGGGAACATACAGTTATTTTACCCCTTTCCCCTCTATCGTTTTACTCTAATGTATGACCTTAAATTATTTATTATTCATTGTCCTATCCCTTAACCCTTGGCTGTACCTGATTTTCTCGATAGAGCTGAAATGGTTAATTTTCATCATTGGCAGTTCTTCGGTTGATCTTGCTGAAGTCTAGATACATAGATGAATAATTGAATGGATAGATAATTGAAAAGACCATGGATGGATGCATGCATTGATAGATGGGTGAATGGATGAATAAATAGAAGGATGGATGGTTTAATGGATGGATATAGTGATAGATGAATGAAATAAATGAATAGATGGATAGATGGATGGATGGATATATTGATAGATAGACAAATAATAGGATAGATTGGTTGATGGATGGATGAAGTATAGATGGATATATTGATATACGGATGATTAGATAAAGAGGTGTAGGATGAATGGATGTGTGCACAGATGTTTGGGGGGGGGGGGGGTAGTCGACCTCACTATTTTAATTTTAGTTTTAAAAATAGTTTTAAACCTTCCCGGGACCTATAAGAAGCTACCCTATAAAGGAGAACCCGATCGGTTCAGCAGTTAGCGAGATCCTTCGCTACAAACAGACAGACAAACAAACAGACAGACAGACAGACAAACAGACAGATAGACAAACAGACATCGTTCTACTTTGTATTATAGATATATAAATATAACAAACTAGCAGTGATAGGTTTAAATTAGAACAGTGTGTAACCTGTCCAGGAATAATAAATAGTCTCCCCATTTTTTTGCCGTTCATAAGATCTTATTAAACACACTTAGAATTACCCACAAACAGACAGACCATTATCTACTAACTTTATATTAGAAGTAGAACATATATAAAAGGGACTAAAAGCTGAAAGGACATGTCTTATTTTACAATAAAAATATAAATATCTATCAATATCTATCTTTCTCTCTATTTACGGTTTGGCATTTGAATAACTTAGATATCAATCATGGACAACAAGAGATAAGACATTGAAAGATAAATTTATATATTATTTAGATTCTCATCATGATAAACAAAATTTCAATACTGAAATTATTAGTTGTAATATTTAGACGCAATTAGTTTCAGTAAAAGTACTCATTGTTTTTAAGCCAACAAACAAGATAAAATGTCTATAGAAGGTTGGGTACCAGTGTAATTTACTGTCCAATGTCCCCTGCCTTCCTGATATGAATGTTATACTATTAAAAGAACAAGAATGAAGGCATTCAAAAGTAGTACAGGACAAAAATTATAGCAATACCTCAGAGAGTGTAAAATATAGTGCCTAATTGTTCTAGGAATCATCACTTTGTTTACAAAATCAATGTTAACTCCGTTTCCTAGATTATACCACTTGTTTTAAGTCGATAGGGCTATTCTTTAAACTTGAAACTTTTTATACTCTCAGATATCGATAATGACAGAGAGACGAACAAATCCAAAATATGAAAAGCCGCGCGCTTTCACTCAATAGACAGGGTGAAATGGGACATTGGGCTGTAAATTACAGTGGTACCCGAAATTTGATTCCATATTTCTTATAAGTTGGCAAAAATATATGGTCCTACGACAAACGCTGGAGTCCCAAACGTCGGAGTGGACAAACGTCGGAGTGGACAAACGTCGGAGTGGACAAACGTCGGAGTGGACAAACGTCGGAGTGGACAAACGTCGGAGTGGACACTTAACCTAACCTAACCTATTTTAGACCATCTTATAGGTTTTTTAAATGCTTAATCCCTGCGGGAGGCTTATTTGTTCATTCATATCTTAACCTAACCTAATCTGTACAGAAATACATAATAAAATTACAATTTTAACACTCCTGCGTTTGTCCACTCCGACGTTTGGGACTCCTGCGTTTGTCCTGGAACCAAATATTTGATTGGTTGGTTCCAAAACCGATAGTTTTCAAATTTTTTCAATAATAATTATAATCTTCAGAAGGTTTTTTGGGTATAGTCCCTTTCGTAACATCGCACCTTATAGGGCGATAATTCGTATTTTTCACAGTAGTTTTTCTCCTATTTCTAGCCCCTGCGGGGCCAATGAACTAACCCTGTGGGGCAATCACCTAACCCAATATAACCTAACCTAACCTAAAATAACCTATAAAAAGCCATTTTAAAAATACGACGAATCGCCCCTTATGAGGCGATGCTACGAAAGGGAATATTCCCAGTTTTTTTGTGGTATGTCTATCAAATATTCTTCCATTCATCCCATCAGATCCCTGTTACCTTTCTAGTTTCAGCAAATCTGAGTGCAGAATGTCTGGAACACCGCGGTGTTGATTTAACCTAAACATTGATAGAGTTGTCCTAGCTGCTTTAAACTTTGCTTGTTTTCATTAGCATCTATTCACTGTCTATAAATCTATTTATTAAGAGGTATTTATATCTATTTACTTATCTATCTCTTTTTCTGTTTTATATCTTTATGTATAGCTGACTGTCCTTGTGTCTGTCTGTATGTATGTCTGTCTGTCTGTCCATCTATTTATCTATAAATCTATCTAACCTGATATTCCGTTGAACCTCGCCTGTCGACCAAATTCTCCTTAAAAATATTTATCTTATAACATACATATAATTAAATAGTCTAAACCTTACCAATATTAGGTTTTAAAAAGTAAATTCGCAATATTTAAAGTAAATTAATCGGTTTGAATTATATTTTGTTTGTGTGTTTTTCTTTAAATTTGTTTTCATTCTTTATTTTTAAAAGCGAAGCTTTTCTATAATTAGGGTCGGTCCGTCCGTCCGTCCGTAACGGATAGCTTTTTTCGTTAATTTAGGCATGTTAGAATTGTCCTATCGATTTCAAATTTTGTATGGTGATTCCTTTAGTAGTTAGGTACGATTTAGAAAGCGTAGCAACTCTATAATCATTACCAAAATGTCCGTACGTCCATTTTAAACATGTTTTTTTTATACTTTTTTAACAACAAATTTTTATGTGATCTAATCATCCGATTGATCTGATTTTTGGTATATTGATTCTTAGGACAACAAAGTATAATGTTATAAGCAACTCTATAATCAAGTCCTAAATATGTAAGTATGTCCATAAACATTATCCTGTATAAAGCAATTTTTCAACAAATTTACTTACAATTTTGCTTCAACTTTTATACATTTATATTCTGATTATTCAGTTCTGACACTATATAAGTGCTCATGTCCGTTTGTACTACCGTTTCAGTGCTTCGCTTTTATGGATGTTGTCATCCTTGTTTTTTTGGTTTTTACTTCAAAATTATTCCAATTTTTTTTTTAAAGAACGCAGCTACTTTATAACTAAGGTATGAAAATAAAAAAAAATTGTTGTAACATGTTTAACATCTCATTATTATATATTTTGTTCCTTTGATTCAGTTATACAATCTTTAACTGTACTGGTTTCTTATTGCTGCGCGACTTATGGCCATAATATTTCTTGTTTGTTTAGCGGAGAGATTTAGATTTCTTATGACAGGTTATCGATAATTACATCAAGTTAACAAGGATCATTAAGTTTAATAGGAGCGAAGCTTCTTTTATATGTCCTATTATGTATTTTTTAATTCGTCCATTAAGATTACTAGTCCTCCATTAAAGGGAAGCTTAACTTAGATCCCAGGATGGCTATTAAGGTTAGCAACTTTATTATAATTGAATTAAACAAAGTTATTAGTGGTAATCTTAAAAATGCCTTTTTTGGTCCTTTTTGTGTTTTCATTTTGTTACTATTGTTAATAATTAAACAATACAAAAAATCCAACTTATAGAGTAGTTTTGCTACTAACAAAATAAGTGTTATTGTATATATATATATACCAATAAAGTCTTATTGTACAAAAATATATGTATATAACAGATTTTTAAAAGCGAAGCTTTTCTATAATTAGGGTCGGTCCGTCGTACGTCCGTCCGAGATAGATAGCTTTTATTCGTTAATTTAGGCATGTTAGAATTATCCTATCGATTTCAAACTTTGCATGATGATTCCTCTAGTAGTTAGGTACGATTTAGAAAGCGTAGCAACTCTATAATCATTACCAGAATGTCCGTAAGTCCATTTTAAACATGTTGATTTTTCTACTTTTTTAACAACAAATTTTTATGTGATCTAAATATCCGTTTAATCTGATTTTTGGTATATTGATTCCTGGGACAACAAATAACAATGTTATAAGCGAAACAACTCTATAATCAAGTCCTAAGAATGTAAGTATGTCCATAAACATTATCCTGTTTTAAGCAGTTTTTCATCAAATTTACTTACAATTTTGCTTCGACTATTATACTTTTATGTTCTGATTATTCAGTTCAGACACTATACAAGTGTTAATGTCCGTTTGTCCTACCGTTTCAGTGCTTCGCTTTTATGGATGTTGTCATCCTTGTTTTTACAATCATAGAAGCGAAGTAGTTCTATAGTTGTCAGTCTCTTTCTGTTTGTCTGTCTGTCTTCCCATGAATTCTTACTGTATAAAAATATCAAAGGTTATTTACATTTCTTTTTATTTATAAATGTTTCTTAACGGCTGTGTCCCTTCCATCTCAAGAGGTTGGGGACAGTAAAATAGTAGGAAACCATCCTGACTTAAATTTAAAAAATAATAGCCTAAAAATATAGCGTGAAGGATATCTAAAATGAAGAACTTTATCGGTTCAGTGGTTATAAGATCTTAATGTATTTTACAAAAGCCTTAATACTTTATATAATAAGATACTCTGAAGCGCTTGAAATTGTCATGTGTGACGTCATAAAAATAGTCTAAATCCATATCTTTTTTCTCTCATTTCTCCTCTTAAGACGTACTTTTAGGCTAGTGTAAAAACGTTTACCATTCTGAAACTTTAATGATTTATTGATCCTACCTGCGAAGGATAATTTGCGTATCTTGAGTAAGAGTGGTTCGAGTGCGGCCTTAAGTCAGGGGCAGATTCTTGTCTGGAAATATTAAACATGTATGATAACATCCATAAGAAAATATGTACAATTTCAGTATGGCTTCGAAACAGATTAATATCCGCTAGATTAGAACCATACTGAAAAATTATGTGTCGTATTACTGACAATTTTCCACGAAAAATAAAATTAAAATCTGGAAATCATTATCAGTCTAGTTGGCCCAGGTCTATGTATGTCACCATTGGGGCCAACTAATTTGGAAATAATCTTTTTTTTCCATTTACTATCCGCGGAAAGTTGTCTATAACACGATGCGATAAATTAATGAACAATCAATAAAAGTGTAACGAAACATGGAGTAGATACAAATTGGATTCTTCATGAGTAATTTCACAGCACTGAAATTTGTAACTTTGGACAGACAAACAGACAACATGAGTTTTAGGGTATAGACAGACATATCATGAAGACATACAAACCTTAAAGCATACAGACAGACAGACAGACATACTTACACACAGACATATAGATAAACAGATATACTGAAAGACACACAGATACACGTATAGAAAAAAAATAAAGATAGACAGAAAGGCATATAGACAGACACACAGACAAATTTAGAAAGATTATATTTACCTATAATCAGGTGATTTAGTGTGTCTATGGCTATCTGGGGTACAAAGTAGCTCTTCCCTATAAATAAATAGATAGATTGATAGTCATTTAGTTAGATTGAAGGACAGATTGATAGATAGATAGATAAATAGATAGATTTAGTGTGTCTATGGCTATCTGGGGTACAAAGTAGCTCTTCCCTATAAATAGATAGATAGATAGTCAGTTAGTTAGATTGAAGGACAGATTGATAGATAGATAGATAGATAGATAGATTTAGTGTGTCTATGGCTATCTGGGGTACAAAGTAGCTCTTCCCTATAAATAGATAGATAGATAGTCAGTTAGTTAGATTGAAGGACAGATTGATAGATAGATAGATAGATAGATAGATTTAGTGTGTCTATGGCTATCTGGGGTACAAAGTAGCTCTTCCCTATAAATAGATAGATAGATAGTCAGTTAGTTAGATTGAAGGACAGATTGATAGATAGATAGATAGATAGATAGATTTAGTGTGTCTATGGCTATCTGGGGTACAAAGTAGCTCTTCCCTATAAATAAATAGATAGATATACGGATAGTTAGATAGATAGACTGATTGTTAGATAGATAGATATATTTAGTGTGTCTATGGCTATCTGGGGTACAAAGAAGCTCTTCCCTATAAATAGATAGACGGATAGTTAGATAGATAGACAGATAGATATATAGACAGATTGTTAGATAGATAGATTTAGTGTGTCTCTGGCTATCTGGGGCAGGGCACAAAGAAGCTCTTGCTTATAAATGGATAGTTAGATAGATATGGATGGATGGATAGATAGAAAAATTGATAGATAAATGGATTGATAGATAGATAGATAGACAGATAATAAGCTACATACCTTGAACCTTCCATTCTATAAGGAGGTGGGAGGTCCTTGGCTGAGTCTTGGAGATATATAGATAGATAGATAAATATGTAGATAGATAGATAGACAGATAAAAAGCTACATACCTTGAACCTTCTATTCTATGAGGGGGTGGAGGAGGTCCTTGGCTAAAGCTTACAGATCTTGGCAGGCCACTGAAACAAAATATAGAATTGTCCTTTGGACTTAAAACATTATGCATAAAATAAAGTGATAAATGAGAAACTAGTCTGTCTAATAAATGAATAATAATGAATTAAAATGAATAAAATATAAAGATAATGAATAGATAGATAGTGAGGAGTAAACTTATAGATATATACAAAAATGTTACATACAATGTATTAATCAGATTTCCAGCTAGAAAATTATGAGATGGATATTTGGACAGCTAGTTAGAATTAGATAGCTCGACATGAAATAACTAGAAAGCAAGATAGAAAATTCGACATCAAGGTAGACATAAATTGACTAGATATCTAGATAGAAAATTCGACATCAAGGTAGACATAAAATAACTAGATATCTAGATAGAAAATTAGATATCAAGGTAGACATAAAATAACTAGATATCTAGATAGAAAATTCGACATCAAGGTAGACATAAAATAACTAGATATCTAGATAGAAAATTAGATATCAAGGTAGACATAAAATAACTAGATAGCAAGATAGAAAATTAGATATCTAAGTATCTCAGTATAAAATTGCTACCTGTATGGATGTAAAGGTTTGTCTATAATAGGACTATGATCTGGTTCTGGAGGCTAAAAATATAAAAAATATTAGTAATTTTCCCCAAAAGTCCCTTCGAGCACGGAACCCCCCCCCTCCTTAATATGAAATTGAAAATAAGGACGAGGTATATGGTGGCGCTTTTTTCTATGTCTAACCACTGCTGCTGGCCCTAACCCTGCAGGGTCTATACCTTTTTAAAGTTAGGTTATATCAGGCCCTATAAGATTAAGGTTTGACTCCTGCAGGAGTTAAAGATTAGTTTCAAAAGTATGTTCAAAGATGATCCTTTTAAAGTACATACGGACGGACCGACACTTAATATAGAAAAACTTCACATTTATAAAAGTTTGTTGTACATGATTTTTCTTACGTAACGCGATAACGGAATAGATTTTAAAACTGCTGCGTAGAGAAAAATTTTATTTAGTTCATTTCTAAAGAATACCTTTGTAGCGGGTTAAACTGCAATTTAGCAAATTTTTATGTACATATATAATAATAACAACTTAAAATATATTTTTTCTTCTAAAAACAAAGCTCAATTAATCATAACATTGTAAATTTCTTTAAATCCAAGCTCTAAGATCTTAAACATTTATGCCCCATTAAGGGGATTATTTAGACTAGGTTTCAACTCAATCTGACGATTCTATCATGTCTTATTTTATGATTATAAATAACAGAACAAACATACACAATAAGAAAGTATAAACTTATTATTTGATTAAGAGTTTTTGGTATTTTAAAATCTTATTTTCATTTTGGGACAACCTTTAGCCCCGTCTCCCCCCCCCCCCCACCCATGTCCATCACTCACCCCCAACCTTCCCCCCCTTGACCCCCCCCCACCCCCACTTACCTGTGAATCTAGTGAGAAGAGCTGATACAGTAGATTAGTCACCTAAATCATCATACACAGTTTACAAATTTTATTTTTAGATTATAGTTAGATAGATAGATAGATAGATAGATAGATAGATATAGTAGATTAGTCACCTAAATCATGATACACAGTTTACAAATTTTATTTTTAGATTATAGTTAGATAGTTAAATAGATATAGTAGATTAGTCACCTAAATCATCATACACAGTTTATAAATTTTATTTTTAGATTATAGTTAGATAGATGGATAAATACAGTAGATTAGTCACCTAAATCATCATAAACAGTTTACAAATTTTATTTTTAGATTATAGTCAGATAGATAAATTTATAGATTAGGTAGATTAGTCACCTAAATCATCATACACAGTTTATAGATTTTATTTTTAGATTATAGTTAGATTGATTGATGAGTAAATTAGTAGATTAGTAGTCATTTGTATACATATTTTATTTTTGTATTATATGTAGTTATGCTGCTAAATGAATAGATGGTCAGATTGATGGTTAGATAGATAGATACACAGACAAATGAATGAATAGATAAATAGAAAGATATAGTAGGTTAACTACCTAAATCATCAGATTTGTTTACAAATTTTATTTTAGATTATAGATAGATGGACACACATTCAAATAGTATAAGTAGATAAGTGGATAAATAGAAAGATGGATAGATAGACAAATAGTAAGTTAGAAAAATTAATGTTTAAGTAGATAAATAAACAGGAAGAAGGAAAAGAAATAAAGGAATTGATTAAATAATATAAACAAAATTGTAAATGTGTGGTAATACGGCAACAGACGGACGGGTAGTTTACAGAGTTGCTACGCAGTGGCTTATCATGTCAAGCCTTCTGCACTAATCCTATTATATCACCATTCACCTCATGACCGCAGATGACCCCGTTGCGCAGCGGTCAAATTGGACTGGCTAAATAGGGGAGGGGCACGGACACTTAGCAACCCCGCGCCCCTCAGGCAACTATACAACCGGGAGATGGTGCCTTCCCTTTTACCACAGCTACCCCCACAGAATGTCTACCGCCGCGGGCTACGCCCTTGTCTCCCACACCCCCTTCAAACCTAACCTATTGTTATAATCTATTTGTATATATATAGTAACCACCCATTGTAAATGTATTCAGTTAAATATATAATTTCTGTATGAGTAAATCCTGCTAGTTTGTTTTGGTAGAATACTTCAAGGCTAGGGCTCGTTGGATTCGAACTCGCAACCAGTGAGCTGAAACGCTTCAGCTTACCACATCTTGGTGTCAGCGTGTTTCAATCGAGCCCTACAGAAACTAGCCAATTCTACCTCTGATTGGACCCTTTTGCAAGTAAGGGGACAGTCAGCTGCCAACTGAGAAGCCAACTGACCCGCGAGACGGCCTTTTTAGGTCGATTTTCCATCATTTTGAACGCATTATGTAGGCCTCTGGCCTACAGCAAGCAGATTTAGCCTGCTAAAAGCGCCAGTTTATGGCGTTTTTCCGTACCATGTGGGAGTAGCGCTAGGTGCGCAGCCACGGTAATCGGATAATTTAGCTCAGACGGCTACAGAACTGAGTCGAGATTGGCAAGTGTAGCTGGGACAAGCCCCAGGACACCCAGGCCAAACCTACGAGACGGACAGCTAAGTGCTGGTCTCCCTGAGAAGGCAATGTGTGGCTGCGAAGCTTCAGCACACAAGTAAGGCCTACCACTGCGACGGATAGCAGAATTTGAGCCAAAGGCACGGCAGGACGGGACATTCCCTGCCGCTGCCTCCCAGGATTCGAACCCGAGGCGCTGCAGGAAGGGCCATTCCCTGCCGCCATATTTCGGGATTCGAACCAGCGGTGCTGCAGGACGGGACATTCCCTGCCGCCGCCATCCATCGACCCTTGCAGGACGGACATTCCCTGCTGCCATCGCTTCCAGAATCACATCTAGAGCTCCTAGTGATAACTACACATAAGTGTTTATAAATGTCAACCAAGTGATAAAAAGAAATATAAAATTGTTGACCCAGTGATAATTGATAAGCTCTAGTGATTCGAAGCTAGAGTATAAGCCACCACCAGCAGTCTACACACACCATGGTAAGCGATACTACCATAGCTGCGGTTCGGCCACCGCCGAAGTTTCTGCCGACCCCAGCCGAGCGGGAGGCCCCCTTGTCTCAAGGGCAGGACCTCCACTTCCCCTGCCACATCAGGGTGAGGTTCCCTACTCCTGACCCTGCCCAGCATGTACAGGTTGATGCCATGGTAGATTCTGGCAACCGTGTACCAGGGTCTGCTGTCATTTCTGAACACCTCATGCACGCAATGGGCGTGCAGCAGATGTTGGTTCCAGACAACACCCAAATCCTGACTGCTAATGAGGAAGGGCAACCCCTTCAGGTAATTGGAAAATTATATGAATTATATATGGCAGTCTCACACACTCTTATACTCCATCTGTACCACGTGACTGTGGTACGGAATCTCTCACACCCTCTGAACCTAGGAGGGTACTTTCTCAAGGAGTTCGGAACTAGGCTCTGTTTCGACATGCAACCCCCCTGCTTGTGGGTGCGTGGGGAGTTTATCCCACTCCGTGGCGTCCCCATAGACCGGGAGACAGCCGAGAGAGAGCTGAGTTACGAGGGGCCTCTGCCAGGCCCACTGCCAGAGCAGCCGCGTGTAGTCGAGAAAGGCACGCACTGGGTGGATGCTGCGCTGAACGCCCACAGGGGGACCAACCTGCTAGCCATGGGAGTGCCCCCAGTACCCAAGGTGCCTCTGGAGAACCTGCCAACGACGTTTCCCGAGATTTCCAGCCCTCCAGAGCCTATCTTCTCCGCCAACACCTTCATCAACGGCCAGCCGTGTCCACCTGGCCCCCTCTACCTGGGGCCCCCAGCAATCCAACCGGCCAAGTCCGAGCCCAGGCCCGTCAAGTCGCGGTCTGATGCACTCGGAGCCACGCCCAGCCCCCAGGAATCAGCCTCTCCCGGCGCCGTGCCCGTCAAGTCGTGGCCGGACGCCCTCGGAGCCACGCATGGCTCCGATGCCTCAGCCTCTCCCGGCGCCGAGCCCGTCAAGTCGCGGCCGAACGCCCACGGAGCCACGCATGGCTCCGACACCTCAGCCCCTCCCGGCGCCGAGCCCGTCAAATCGCGGCCAGTGGCCCCCGGAGCTGAAGCTGACCCCGTGCCAGCCACTTACAGGCTAAGTGCTATCACTCCAACTCCGTACAGCCAAGAGGGTGGTCTTGCCTGGCCGCGGTGTCATGGCTGTCCCTGTTGAGCTAGTGGGACACCGTACCAAGGATGCCATCCAACTATCTGCCCCAGAACAGAGGTTTGGGGAGTATCTTGTCATCCCAGAAGGCCTGTATGCGCACAGGCCTGGCTCCGCCAGCGTGTTCCGAGTGCTGGTGGTAAATGAGGGAGAGATGCCGCTCCTGCTGAACGCCGGCCTCCCCGTGGCTGGGGAGCTGGTAAAGCCCGACATTCTGGAGGTCTCCGACAAGCCTCCCCCTCGCATCCATTCGTTCCAAGAGCCTGTTGAGCCCCCAGACATGCAGCAGCTGTGGGCAGCCCTTGAGATGGAGGAGAACGAATTTCTGCGCAAGGACCCCCTGCTCAAGAAGGAGGTCTGGACCATGTTGTCAGAGTACAGGGATGTCTTCTCAAACTCTACCCCCGGCTGCACTGATGTAGTAGAGTTGCAGCTGCGCCTCAAGCCAGGGACCCAGCCGATCCGCCAGAGATTTCGGGATCTGAACCCGCGGCAGGAGGCTGAGCTGGAAAAACAACTGGACACCTGGTTGCAAGAAGGAGTCATAGAGCCTTCGGACTCAGCCTGGAGCAGCCCCCTGGTGCCTATCAAGAAGAAGGACGGGAGCACCCGCTGGGCCGTCGACTATAGGGCCCTCAACAAGTGTCTTGAGCTGGACAGCTACCCCTTGCCCAGGATCCAGCAGCTGGTAGAACGAGCTGGGGGACACCGCGTCTACAGTGCCCTAGACGCGGTGGCTGCGTACTACACCATCCGAGTGTCTGAGGACAGCCGGCCCTGCACCGCCTTCACCACCCCCCTTATACCAATGGAAAAGGATGCCCTTTGGCCTAGCTACCGCACCATCTGTCTACTCCAGATTTATTGCAGGGGTCCTTAACCCACTGGGAACGGCCAACCTCCAGTCCTATCTTGATGACGTCCTGACCTTTCACCAAGACACCTGGGCCCACCTGGCTAGGCTCCGGGAAGTCTTGGAAGCCCACCGCAGGGGAGGAATCCGCCTCAAGCCAGCCAAGACCAAGCTGTTCCGAGCCAAAGTAGACTACCTGGGCCACACCCTCAGCCGTGAGAGGATAGCCATGCAAGAGGATTATATTGACCGCATCCTTGACTGGCCGGCCCCCATCACCCCCAAGGACCTGCTGGCGCTCCTGGGGTTCTTTGGCTACTACCGCTTGTTCATCCCCGAGTATGCCGACCTCACCTACGAGATGAATCGGCAGAAAACGGCCAAGACACTGACCTGGACAGCCGAGATGGAAGCCCAGCTGGTACAGCTCAAGGACAAGTTTCGCCAAGCTCCCATCCGAGCGCCACCCAGGTTTGACTTACCAGCTGTGTTCCAACTCACCACAGACTTCAGCAGCCGCGCCATCTCTGCCATACTCAGCCAATGCCAGGACGGCAAGGAGAGGCTCATTGCCGCCGTGGGGCGCAAGACAACCGACCCCGAAACTTGCTACCCGTCCTGGAAGGGAGAGATGGCCGCCATCATGTATGGAATTCGGAAATTTCACGGTATCTTGTCCTACCGTAGTTTCCAGATCAACACTGATTCCTCAGCCTTGCTACAGATGAAGTCACTGAACACATCCACAGGGATGGTGGCCCGCTGGCAGGAGGAGCTAGCGGCCCTAGATTTCACTGTCTGCCATCGTCCTGGCACCCAGAACACCAATGCTGACGCCCTCAGCCGCCGGGAGGATGATAATATGCCGACAGCCACCGCCGAAGAATTAGCAGAACAGGCTGAATACCTCCACACCCTTTGCCAGCTAGGGGAGCCCGCAGCTGGCAGACCCTCCGCAGCACGGCTGGATCCGGCTCGAGTCTTAGAAGCACAGACCCAGGATCCCCTCCTGCTCCGTGTCCGCCAGTGGGTGGCCGACGGAAAGGCCCCAACTAAGGCTGAGCTACGAGGCAAGGAACGGAACGAGCAGCAGTACGCCAGCCGCTTCGCAGCCCTGGGACTCGACGAGCATGGCTGCCTCACCACCACCGACCAGACCCTGACAGGGGAGAGGACAAGATACCTGCTGCCTTCGGCCCTCCAGCAGGACGCGTTTTTCCTGGCCCATGGAGCCCCCATGGCTGGGCACTTTGGGATGGACGCCACTATTGCCCGCGTCGCCATGCATTTCTGGTGGCCCAACCTGTCCTGTGACGTCCGCCTGATGGTTCAGACTTGCCCTGAGTGTGTACAGAAGGTCACCAAGGAGAGGCTGAAGTTAGGAATACACGTGCCCTCCCGACAGGGGTATCCACAGCAAGTCCTGTTTATTGACCTGGTGGGGCCCCTACCAGAGACGCCAGCCAGGAACCGCTACATCCTCACCTGTCAGGATGGGTTCAGCCGGTTTGTCAGCCTCTACGCCATCCCCAACAAGCGCACTCTCACGGTGGCTGAAACCCTACTGCACCGCCACCTGGCCACGTTCGGATGTCCCCTGAAGATTCACTCCGACAATGGGATGGAGTTCACTGGAAAGGTATTCAAGGAACTGGCCTCCAAGCTTGAGATTGGTCTGACACATCCACCGCCCTACAACCCGCAGTCCAACCGGGTGGAGAGGTTCCATCGGACGCTCAACACAGGCATGCGGCTGTTCCTGGATAGAGATGACAACAACTGGGAGCCACACTTGCCTGCCATCGCCTTCGCCTACAATACCAAAGCCTGCAGATCCACGGGCGTGACCCCTTTCCTGGCCTACTTTGGGAGAGAGGCCAAGCTTCCGGTGGACTTGGTACTCCGGCTGCCAGACACTGAATATGCCTCAGTCCCAGCCAACGTCCAAGCCCTCCTGCAACGATACCATGCCGTGTACGCCGCAATCCAGCAGCGAGAGGAGGGAACCATCTGAAGGAGCGCGGCCGCTTACGAAGGCACGGCCAAGTACGAAGTTGGAGACCTGGTCTGGTATCTGGCCCCCCGTCTGGTGCCAGGGAAGTCAGCCAAGATTACCAAGAGGTGGACTGGCCCTTGGAGGGTAGTGAGACGAGCCATGGACGTCCATTACGTCATCAAACCTGCCTCTCCAACAGCCAAGATCTCGGAAATCACCGCAAATACACCGGAGATGTCACTGCCCAGCAGATTCCAACAGACATCCAAGGCGATCTGGACGGCGACGAGGACGCCACTGAGCTGCCAGCCGGAGCTGCGGCGCTGCCAGCTGGTGAACCAGGACAACTTCCAGTGTACCAGCCGGCAGCCGCCGCCCCACAGCCTAGCGGCCAGGATCGTGACCCGGTAGAAGAGAACCTGCAGCACCAACCCAACGAACCACCGCTGCCGCCGCCAGCCCCAGAACCGCCTAGGGATGCAGTCTGGAACCCTGATGCTGACATGGAGCCCCTGCCTGCCAGCAGCGAGCCTACAGGAGAAGAAGCGGCCACTCAGATGGAAGTGGCGGCCCCAGAGGGTGAAGCTGAAGCGATGTGTCCCCTACTGATGACAGCCGTCCCCATCCGAGTGGGAGCTAAGAGGCCGAGCAACCTGGACCAGGCAGGCGCCCCCATGGAATTCTACGCGCCTTCCCCCCTTGGGAGCCTCTAGAGTGAGCCTAGGCCTCCGTGTTTAGTTACCAGCCAAGACAGAGCTAGTCCTGCAAACAAGGCCAAACTTCCAACGACGGGGCCTGGCTGTCGCCAACCCGCGGCTGAAACGCTTCGGCTTACCACAAATGGATAAAACAGATGCAAAAAATAAAAGATTAATATTCAAAAGATGGATAGGACATAATAAATATATAAATAAAAAGATAAATAGAGATGTTGTTAATAGGATAGATAGATAAATAGGTATATTACCTTGTAACAGCATAGACAGAACACCAGGACACCAAGGACTAGTAGGCCTAAATAGTAGATAATTTTTTAGAAAAGTGTTATTAAGCATTATAGAGATGGATTATATTTATAAATACCTAGAATTATTCACAGATAATCTGAAAGGGTATATTTAGTTTCATAATGTAATCTATCCTCACTTTACCTAACTATTCTACTATTTTAACTACAAATCTACCTATCTACCATTCCTACATACCTACCTGCCAACCTAAAAACCAACCTATCTACGTACAAAACTTACCTACTACTATAAGTACATCTTTCGCTATGTAAAATAATTCTGGAACCTAATATTTCTCTACCTACCTACTATCATACCTACCTATCTACCATACCTACTTACCTATCTGCCAACATAAAAACCAACCTATCAATCTAAAAACTTACCTAATACTATAAGTACATCTTTTGCCATGTAAAATAATGCTGGAACAAAATGGATTTCTACCTACATACTAACATACCTACCTATCTAACATACCTACTTACCTACCTACCAACCAACAAACCTGTCAATCTAGAAAACTTACCTACTACTATAAGTACATCTTTCGCCATGTAAAATAATGCTGGAACCTAATGGATTACTCATCAAGGAATATTAGTGGGCACCTGAAAAAAATAACAATAAATTGTAACACATCAATAAACAAGGACTATTATTTTTATAAGAATCATAGCAATGACAGGCTATTGAAGAATTCTGGTACAAAACACAAAAAAATTATTTAAAGTTCTGTCTATAAGCAGCTCAGCAATAACATAAAACATAAAAAGAGAGCAGTCGATTCTTATGCAGTAATCGTAAAAATTGAAAATCGGCACATTAGTACCGCAATAATCATTTAGAATACAGCATCGTCGCAGCGTCTCAAACTAAAAATTTGTTTTGTAAACATTTTATTTGTACTTATATTTAAAATTTATTTAAATATCTTAAGAAAAAGAATATGCTAGTTTTTTCTGTGTGTTATATGTGTAAGGACAGAAACCCTATAAAAGCATATACACACACATACACACACACAGACTCTCACACACACTCACACACACAAACACGTTTGAGAAAAGTATAAAAATGAAAAAACGTCACTTAATTTCAAATAAAATAATTAGAATTTATTTTAAAATTGGTTTATGAGCAGAGAATTTAATGGATAAGACAATAGAAACTAAATTAATGTATGCACCCAATGATGTTAAATAAAATTACATATTTTTTATAGGTTAAAATTATAGCATGAAAAGTTTGGATACCGCAGGTTTTAACCAAACAATCAAAATTTAAGAAAAGCTGAATGTAAGATTTTTTTTTTCAAACCCCTAATAAAAATAATTTGAAAATGAACAACTTTGATTTTGTAAGACAAGCAGACAAACATTCTTTAGTTGTAGAGTAGCTGCGCCACTAATTGTTCATGTTGTTTTTGTGTTATTTAGTAAAGATTACTTAATCTTTTTGTCTATCTAGATATCAGCATATTAGACAATAGGCAGCTTATGATAAATATTATATAGAATATACATTCGGTATTTTTGTATATACCATTGAATCTTTGTTATATAGATTATACATTAGGTATTTTTGTATATACCATTGAATCTTTGTTATATAGATTATACATTGGGTATTTTTGTTTATATCAGCTTATAAGATAAAAAGCAAAGAATAAATCTCATATAGAATAAACATTTGGTATTTTTGTCTATCAAAGATATATTTATAGTAGACAATAACCATAGAATAAATATATCATATAGAATAAACATAAGGTATTTTTGTCTATCAAGATATCAGTATTTTAGACTATAGTCAAAGAATATATACTTTATAGATTTTCTATGATAATAACAAATATAACGCATGGGGTTTAAATTCTACATACATTTTTCTATGTTATGTAATTGTATAATATGATAGCATCCATACTTAATGGTGTATTTGTTTATAGGCTTTATACATAACAAATATCCTTTAAATTACAAGCAGAATAACTAAAAAAGTTTCAACCGTCTAGTACTTTTTGATTGGTTGGTTCCAAACTTTTTAACCAATGTACAAGAATGACAACATCCATAGAAGCAAAGCACAACAGTTAATGAGATTCATACTGCCTAATTTTCATGGAAATCACCTTTTTAAAAATTATTTTAATAGGACAACTACACGATAAATAAGTGTATGATAATTCATCTTAAAAATCATTATGTTTAAACTGGACATACAGAGGTTTTGGTAAAAATTATAGAGTTGCTACACTTTTTTTTAATTGCACCTAGCTGCTTAAAGAATTATCATGCAAAGTTTGAAGTCTATAGGTTAATTCTACCATACTCAAATTAATAATAATTTTTGAGGTTAGTTGAGCTCTTGGGGACGAAGCCCAACTGTCCTACTTTTGATTCCTGTGACGTAATAAAACTGAGGGATTATCCATCTCTTTTTTAGGGGTTTTCTTTCCCACTTCTCCTCTCATCTCCCTCATTTTTAGGACGTCACAGGAATCAAAAGTAGGACAGATTGGGCTCCGTCCTCTTGGGCTACAAAAAAGGGTGTGGGGGTGGTTATGTATGGCCCACTAGTTGATTTAAGGGATCATACCCTGCTTTATATTTTCAGCTATCAACATAACTTATACTCTAACAAATACATTCAAATATCAAAAACTTTTCATAGATTTCTTAAAGCAAAACTGTCTATAAAGAGATTCTTATGTCAGTAAATCACCAATAATCAGATTTCATTTAATTGGCATTTAATAATATTTTTAAAAAATCACTATCAATATATTTTTAACAGTTAACTTAACGCTGGCTTTACATACATAGTACAACAAAAATACATTGAAAATAACAAAAAATAAATAAATTGTTTTATAACTAAAGGCAAATATTTTTTTGTCTTCTTAGACAGAGCGAATACTCCCTTAAAGCCTCTAGTTGCACTCTAATAGAAGATTTTTAAAAGTAAAATAAATTCAGGGGGGGGGGCTTTCATTTTGTTCTAGTGGTGATTTCTCTTATGGGAGTACTCTTTCCCAAAATATATTTGAACCTTGCCTAGACCTAGACAAAGCAAAAAAGGAGAACCTTATCGGGGTTTGCGAGCTCCATAGTATAGACAGTTTTATGGCCAATAGAAATATAATTCTTTTAATGCAATATTATAAACTAGCGGCTTCGCCCCTGGCCTCTAGTGGCTTTGCCCCAAGAGGTGATCAAAATAAAAATTAAAGGAAATCTTCAGCAAAAAAAAGGACGAAGGAAATCTTTTACAAAAAAAAGAAAAAAAAAATTAAAAAGAAAAAAAAATTAAAATTAAAAAAAAAATTAAAAATTAAAAAAAGAAAAATAAATTTTTTTATAAAAATTAAAGAAAAAAATTAAAGAAAAAAAAATTAAAGAAGAAAAAAAGTAAAAAAAAATAACAAAAAAAAGTAAAAGAAAAGTAAAGAAAAAAATAAAGAAAAAAAAGAAAAAAAAAATATGGGGGGGATTTTTTTGTTTTTTGGGGGGTTGGGGGTGTCCCACCCCCCAAGAAAATAGCTTAAAACCACCACAGGACCAATAGGTATATACCCTCAAGAGTAGAATCCGATCGGTTCAGTGGTTACCGGGATCTTAAGCTTCAGACGGACGGACAGACAGACAGACAGACATCGTACTACTTTGTATTATTGATAACAAACCTTTTAATTGCACGACCCATTATTGGAGTTTTGATTATGAATTATGGTAGGAATGCATCATAACCCTAAAACATCGGGAATGGGAATGTGTGTGAGTGGGGGGGGGGGGGGGCATCAGGGTTTTTATTTCTCATTTTCTGTAAGTTAAGGATACAAAGCAGGTATCTAAAGGGATAAGACAATGGCCGATAAATGATGCACATCCCCAATGATGATATACAACGTTTCCCCTTCCATAGATTAAAATAAGTGGTTGTAACATTTAAACACTCAACTTTATAAGCAAAACTAATCAAAATTCACAAAGCCCCCAAAGTTGTCAGGGCAACGAATAAGAAGACGTTACTATAAAACTTTGGGAACTAGTGTAATAAACAGCCCATTGTCCCCTCTCTCTCTCTTGATAGAAAACCTTAATTAAATGACTTCTTTGGTTTAGCTATCCCAAAACAGACCCTAATTATTGAGGAGCTACTCTAATAAAAAAAATTAGCCAAACCCGATAATTATATATCCAATAATAATAATAATAATAAAGATTGATATCCGGGCAGGGAGGGGACATTTGGGCTACTAGTCTCCAAAGTTATATAAATTAACGTTTTCTTATTCGTTGTCTTTAAAACTTTAGAGAATTTTGTTGACTTTGATTGGTTGGTTAATTTAGTTGAGTATTCAAGCGTTTCAACCACTAAATATAATGTACAAATGAGTTATTTTTGTGTATCATCATTAGGGATACGCATCAATTTATCTTATCCCTTTAGATCCCTGTTGATATCAATATTTCTATATTTTTATTTACCTTATTTATGCAATAATAATATTACAAACAAAGAACAATTATGTTCATAGGCAGCAGTAATTATCATGGAGGGATTGGACACTGGACAGAAAATTTCACTGATACCCACAGTTTTAAAAAAAAACAATGTCTTATTTGTCGGCTCTAAAAGTAAGGGTACTTTTATTAAATTTTGATTGGTTGGTTCCTAATTAGTAATGTCCAATCTTTTTAACTAATGATTTTAAACTACAGAAGAGTGGATACTTTGTTTATCATCATTGGGGATGTAGTATATCAATTTATCGTCCATTGTCCTATTAGTGGCTAAAATTACTAAATGTTTTGTTTTAATAGTTAAGTCAATTAAAGATTTAAAACAAATATTAGAATGACTCTTAAAAGTCAAAATTTTCCATTTAAGTATCTAATGCATCATATGGATACACAGACAGACATTTGTTTTAGGATAGAGTAGGTTCGCTACAAAAACAATAACATTATCGGAAAAAGACTTGTTTTATATATACTATCCTATTATTTTAAGTAGTAATATTTTTTGTTTGTTTGTTTGTCAGTTAGTAACTCGGTAATCACTGAACCGTTTTAGTTCTTAATTTTAGGGAAGGCTATCAAAATTTTAAATATAAATCTAGAGATGGTTTAAGGCTTTTTATTACTTTTAAATTTAAGTCTTTGGATGTTTTAAAGCTATTATATTGTTCTTCCTTCTATAGATGTCATATTGTTCCTTCTCTGTTTAATTTTTGAATATAATTGTACATACATCGTTTGGTAAATGCTATTAATAAGTATATTATCAATAGTATCGCTTTTTTTGTAAGCGGAACGAAAAAGCCTCCTATAGTTTTCATAGATTTTTGTCCTCTACTTTTTACTAAAAATAAAACAAAAAATCATTATTCTAAGATATGCTTGACAGGCGAAAAAAGTGGCTTAAGATGGGGTGATAAAGGCCAATACACAGACTAAATTACCAATAACAGGTCAATATACATTTTAATTGACCAATGGTAGGCCAGTATGACGCCATTTTTATACACACCATAAAAAGCTTTCTACCATGAACTGATATGAGGGAATGAGGACAGTCTGACAGTATAACGGACTAACTAACTTTTGTAGTAGATTCGTTATCAAGGGATGAAGGGTTGGCATCGCGGTGATCCTTTTCCAAATGAAGAGATTATTTCCATTATTCTATGTTTATTCTGCATTGCAGTAATATCAGATTCAAAACCACACAAAATCAACCAAAACAGAAACCGAAAAAATCTTTGAAAACAGAAACCCAAAAATCCGTGAAACGTTGGGAGGGAGGGAACATTGGGATGTAAGTTCCAGTGGTATCCAAAGTATTAAAATATCATTCGTTGGCTAAAACTTTGGTATATAAGATTTTAATTGAATGGTTCCTAACATTTAAACAAAAATAAGGGTTTATTTTGCTTATCATCATTGAGGATGTATATAATTTTTCCCTTAAGATTCCTAGTTAAATGAAAAGAATAAATCCAAAAGACAAAGCCCAAATTGTGTTAAAATTGTGTGACGTAAAAAAATTAGGGAGATGAGAGAAGAAGTGGGAAAGAAAACCTCTAAAAAAGAGATGGATTATCCCTCTTTTTTAAATTACGTCACACGAATAAATTTTGACACAATTTTAACACAATTTGGTTTTTGTCAATCCAAAATATAGCAATATCAATATCAAATACTATACTATAGTCAAACTGCTATAAATAAACTATTCAAGTTTAATCCCAGGGATATAAATGGATAAGACAGTGTATGATGAATTAATATACGACCCTAATGATGATACAACATAATTACCCCATCTTTAGATTTAAACTATTGGTCAAAAAGATAGGAGACTGTCAGTTTTAACCAATCAAACCAGAAAATGTAGGACTTCTAGCTAGACAAAGGCTTTAATATTGGCTAATTTATGGAAAAATAGCTGAAATACGAAAACATTATTCGAATGTTATAATATATCTTATGAATAAAGCTTAACTAATAGCCCCTACACAATATAATACAAGCATATTTATATTCATATGTAGCGCAGCAATACAAAAATCAGTTAATTTTTCCATAGGAAATAGTCTAAAACCATACTTGGTTGAATAAAAATAGTAGAAGGATGAGACAAGCCGTTTAAAAGATCTTATTACACATTCTTAGTTATATAGTAGCTACGCTTTATAAATATGAATTGAATCTTATATTATCTTAAAAGGTAAACAGCATGGTATAAGAGGTTAGAACCATTATAAAGACATTAATATCATTACAGTTTTTCCAGTATGGCTTCCAAACCGATGAATATCCGCTGGATTAGAAACAGTTCCGGGCTATACTGAAATATCATGTACAATATCGTATTACAGACAATTTTCTACGAATAATGAAATAAAGATGATAATATTGATAACAGTTTTGTTAGCCCGGCCGGTCCTTTGGCCTCTGAAGGCTAAGTAAATATTTAATCTATGTTTTAGGTATTAAATAATTGATCTATTGTTATTAAACCTAGTCAATTTAAATAAACAATGATTAGGCATAATTCAGTTAGCAAAGCAGCTTTTTAATCCTAACCAAAATTGTCCACAGGTTTATATTTAATTTTTATAAAGAATTTAGCATACCAAGTGTTAATTCGATAGAATCCCGAATGATAATACACGAATTACCCCTTCTGTAGATTAAAATTAGTAGTTTGAACGTTTGAACACTCAAGTTAATGAACCAAACAATCAAAATTCACTAAGGTCCCTAAAGCTGTCGAGCCAACAAATAAGAAAACGTTATTATAAAGCTTTGGGGTCTAGTGTAATTAACAGCCCATTGTCCCCCCTCTCTCTGTAACAAAACTGTTTTTATAGTATTTTTTCTGTTTTTTTTTCGCCTGTAGAAAAAAAACAAAAGCGTACAATTATTACTACACATATTATGTAATAAAAACAGGTAATGATAATTGCTTTTTAATTATAGTATTTTTATCAGTTATTTACTTTGAAAAATGTTATAGGAATGATTATCTACAATAGCAGCCGAGCTTTTGATTTGAATACGCCAAAATGCAATATTGTATTAGAAAGGGAGAAGACATTGTCTTTTTATTACACTAGTCCCCAAAATATTATTAAAACGATTCTTTTTCTTTGATTAACAACCTTGTGGAATTTTATTAAATTTTGATTGGTTGGCTCATTAGTTTAGTGTCCAAAGAATATCTTTTTTTTGGAGGGGGGTGCGTAATTAACAAAAGTCTAAAAAGTGACAGTTGCCAAACAAATCTTAGATACAGTAGTTCTTAAAATCTTAATGGTCAAATACAAATACACTAATGCATATATCTGTGAAAAACAAGATATAATAGCAGAGACTGACAAGGTTTGATTGAGGAGACGCTACGCTACTTAAAAAACAAATTGTGTATAGTACATACATTAGGAAAATTAATAATGATATTTTTTAGTAGCGAAGCTACTCTTAATTCTGGTGATTGTTCTTTATTATATTTGAACACAGGTATTATTGCTCAATCGAAAGCTAAGAAAGAAAAAGAATGAAAGATTCATAGAAAGAAAGAAAGAGAAAGAAGAGAGATTGAGAGAGAGAGATTGAGAGAGAGAGAGAGAAAGAAAGAGAGAGAGAGAGAGAGAGAGAGAGAGAGAGAGAGAGAGAGAGAGAGAGAGAGAGAGAGAGAGAGAGAGAGAGAGAGAGAGAGAGAGAGAGAGAGAGAGAGAGAGAGAGAGAGAGAGAGAGAGAGAGAGAGAGAAAGAAAAGAGATTGAGAAAGAGAGAGAACCCAGATAAATTAATATATAAATAGATAGATAAGAAAGACATAATTACAACAGAAAAACATGAATAATTACAAAGTAGCTTCGCTTATTTGCATAAAAAGAAACGTACGGACGTACCTACCCTAGTAATATATCAGCTACGCTGGAAGCCACATTATCATTAACTTCACATAAACATATATCACTTCATTTTTGGCAAACATTAACTCGTACCCAGCTAAACTTGATGATATTAAGTTGACCTATCACTCACATTAGCTTTGAACCGTTACTAATTCGACATTATCCTAGTAATGAATCTAATGATCTTCTAGTTAATTATCCTAGTAATAAATCTAATGATCTCCTAGTCAAAATATGTTTTTCTTTTCAGGGAAGTTTCATAAATGTTTTTTGGTTGGTTTTAGCCCATTTCCTGATCTACTCCCGCCCACTAAAGACTAGGGGCGTAGCCGCTAGTATATAGTCAAAGGCTTTGCTTACAAAAATGCTTCTTAATATAAAAGGTTTATACTATTTTTGGTTGAGGGTACATCTACAAAGAGAATTAGCCCCTGGGAAAAATTGCCCATTTCCTTTTTTTACTTTTTTTCTCTTCCTACCCCCCCCCCCTCCCACACCCCAAAAAAAATCAACCTACCTACCAACAAGTTGACGGACGGACGGACATTATACCCTAATTAAAAATAGCTATGCAATTAATACAGTTTGTTGATATAATTATAAATGTATTTAATGCAGGGAGGTAGGGGACAATGGACTATTAATTATCCAAGTACCAAAGGATATATAACTACGTTATCTTAATCGTTGGCTCAAAAACTTTGGGTATATTCTACAGAAGAGGTAATTCAGTTTATCATAATTGTGGATGTATATCAATTTATCGCCATCTTTGTCTTATCCCTTAAGATCCCTGATTTTAATGAAATATAATAAATTTCAATACATTTATCAAACTATCTATTTATAATTTTTATACATTTATATTACTAATTATTGTGCAAAATAGGATAAATATGTCAATGAGTTGCGCTGCAATAATAAATTGCTGCAGTTTATTACATAAAAAAGAAAGTAAATTTTGTGAAATTTCTTTAAAAATTATTTGTTAGATTTTGATACTCTGGAGGAGATACTTATCGGCATACTCCAAGGCAGCTGTCTGGGCGTATTAATGTTTTTGATATTCATTAATGACCTAGACAGCAGCTGCAGAGAAGCCATTTTTAACCTTTTCTGCGATGACACCCTAATCTTCTTAAAATCTGACAATTTCACAAATTTAATCCAAACAATAAATAGAGTCCTACCTCAAGCAAATGACTGGTATGCTGCCAATAAATTAATCATAAACTCCTTAAAAACAAAAATTATCCTTTTTAAAACTCCTAGACAAGTTATTCCTGCAAATGAAATTGACCTTCTTAATGAATTTCCTGTTTATATTGATTCTAACAACTATGGGGAAAGGGATCCTGGCAAAATTGTCAAGCTTGATAAAGTCGACTGTAACCATGAAAATGAAAAGAATAGATGGGCTAAGCACTTAGGTATTAGGTTAGATTCTAAGTTGAAGTTTACTTATCACTGGGGGGACCTTCACAGCAGGCTGCAGCGCGCAATCTTTAGCCTCCGTGTCATGAAGAACGTGCTCGACATGCAGCATCTTAAGATGCTGTATTTCGCGTACGTACATAGCATTATCGAGTATTCAATAATAGTTTTTACAGGTGTAACTGACGGACAGGCAAGTATTATACACAAACTACAAAAAAAGTGTGCTAGAATAATCACAAACAGCTCCAGCACTGCACACAGTGCTCCTTTGTTCAAACAATTGCGTATTTTACCATTCAAAGAGCTGAGAGATTATAATATCATGCTTTTTATGCATAAATATATTAACGGCCAACAGCCGGACATTTTTGATAATACTTGGCAATATAGACGTCAATTACACTCCTACAACACACGTCATAGAAATGATTTACATGTGGACAGTACAACAAGAAATTTTATATTCAATTTACCTTTAATTCAATTTCCAATAGTTTATAACTCTTTACCAGAAAACCTGAAAACTATCCAAGATTTTAAACTTTTCAAAAAAAGAGTTTTTAATTACTTACTAAATAGAATTGTGTAAAATGTCAACCACAAATACGTTATTTTAACTTGTTTTAATTTAACTTTCATTTTCACTTTCTTAGCTGCATTTGAATTAAACTTAAATTTAATTTTTTATGACGTGTGACAGATTAATATTATTCCAATCAATTTATTGACTACTTTTTAGTCATTCTTAATTTATTTAACTCGAAGCTAAGTTTGTCCGGGGGCAGGGATTGCGGGTTGCGGCGGCGGATGGAAGAATATTCTTAATATTCTTAGTTTTATAAACTAAATTCCTGGTTATAATTTATCTTTCCTTCAACTTAAGCTGTTTACTAATTCTTTCTGTTTTAGGGGGTTGTCGTGAGCAGGGACTGCGGCTTAATGCTATGGGGTTGGTTGGAGAGAATTGTGGTGAGTGACTCCAGCCGCGACAGTAGCAGCGTTCTATGCCATTTTTCCGAACAAAATGTGTTATTTTTCTCGCTTGAAGACTTTTTGTCCTTGTTCTGTCAAAATTGAATTTTGACGCAGTTTTTTGTTGCAACAAACAACACGTTTTGGAATATTTAATTTTGAATATTCTCTGTTGCATTCATGAATATTGGAACTCTTCCAATTTTCAAATTTTGTTAATTTTATTCGTTTATTCTTCATGACACATGATTTTTGACGCATAATTGTTCGAACCTTGGCAGGTGGGGCGCGGCAACCCGAGCGGGGGGGGTCATGGGCACACTTTTCTTCAACTCTTCTACGCTTGAATATTCATGAATATTCATTGAATATTCGTTTATTAGGATCGGACCAAAATAAAAAACTTAATCAAAGCCAAAAATTTTCAAATTAATTTATTCTTTATGATTTATTTCAATTTTAACCTTTCTTTTGTCCATATCACTCAAAACTATTTCTCCATAGCGTGGTTATTAGCGTGGTTACTGCAAGCAGAATTCTCTAGGTACCTATTCTTAAGTTTTTTAAGACTTATTGACTTTTTAATTTTATTTTTATTTTTTGTTTACTTTTTTATAAATAGGTACCTAGTCCTACTGAATATAGACGTATGGGATAAATTATGGATTGTTATTACGAGTTGCGCTTCTATCTATTTGATAACCTTGTTCCTTGGTCCTAGGACCAAGGAATTGTATTAACTTTACTATTTAGGAATCACATTTGGAGGCATTGCGCGGCGGTGGGGGACAACCAAAGACGGAGGCGGACAGACTTCTGGGGGTGTAGCAAGCATATTGAAGCATAATTGCGGAATTTTATCATTATTGAACTATAACAGCAATGTTCAAATTCACTAGTCCGACTATGCCGGCCAGCAATAGCGCCTGAACGTCATCAAGGGCGTGCTCCAGCCTTAGGGCTACGTACTGCACCTGGCTAGTCAGACATGGGCATTATCCGCTATCATTATTAAATTGTTTAGTCAATATTATCGCTAATAATATGTCATAATGATTGGATGGGAAATAAAAATAAACCATCATATAATTATAAGTAAATGTGATAATATGTAATTAAATCATATATAATAATCTAATATTATCATTAACATGTATTTTATCATGTAAAATCTATCATTTTATTTTCCCGGTGGAGGATAATTGTCCAAGATCGGGGTTTGTCGGATCTATGGTTAATAAATTGAATTTGAATTTGAATTTGAATTTGAACAAGAGTTGTTTCATCCTTAGCCTCTAGAAGAGGGCTGTGGAGATCAGGAAAATAGTATAAAGCCCCATTTAAGACATTTATGAAGCTTTCATTAAAAGTTTAATAAACTTTAGTTTAGATTATTAATAAATCGTCCAATTGATTTAATTTTTTTGACGCCTTGTTTCTAAAGATCTAGAAAACAATAGTATTCAATGGGCTCTGGGCCTCTTTTTGATTATTTTTTAATTGCTTACTAATGTAAATTTTTCATCATTAATGTATATTTGAATTGAAGAAAAAACCATCAAATTAATAAGTTATTGGTTAAAACATGAATAAAATATTCTAATTATCTAAAGCAATACTTTTATGATAAATACGTTAACTTCAAGGATCTATATTAAAAAAACATTTTTTGTTGATTTTGACTTTTGATTTTAATATTTTATCAAACCTCTAGTGGGTTAAATGGATAAAACTAAAAAAGGCAGATTAAGGACGTCCAAGATTTTTTGTTTTAGGGGGGTAATCTAATGTATTTTGTTTCAAAATTTTCAGAGGGGTAAAATAAGAGGTTTTCAATGATTTGAAGGGGATAATTTAATGTATTTTTAAAATTTTGAGAGGGGTAAAATGAGGGGTTTTAAAGGTTTGGGGTGTGTAAACACCCCTTCACCCCTCCCCCTCTAAACGTCTATGCTTGCAACAGAATATTGTAAAATTAAATGTTATACATAATTTTGTACCACTTATTTATACAATTATCTAGCAGGGTTAACTAGTGCAACATTAGCTACATAGACATAGATCTCATGGACATAGCTACCTGACCATAGATCTTTAGTAATCTATGGGCTTAGTCTTAACTCCTTGATACCTGGCTCTAGATCTCTAATAATCTATGAATCTAATCTTAATACTTAGCTACATGACCTTAGATCTCTAGTAATCTATGGACTTAGCTACCTGGCCCTATGTCTCTAATAATCTATAGACGTAGCCTTAATACTTATCTACCAGGCCCTAGATCTCTAGTAACTTATGGACTTAGCTACCTGACCCTAAATCTAATGTAATCTATGAACTTAGTCTTAATGCACTTTTGCCAGGAATACAGGGATAGAACAATAGGTATTTATTTCTTCAATTTAGCATTTCTATCTTTAAATGGTTTTAATAAGAGATCTTAAGTGGCAACTTTTAGAAGAAAATGAATTTAGTGAGTGGATGTTTTTTTTATTTTAATTGTTTTATTTTAAAATATTTATTAAAATATTTTTAAGGTTATTTTAAATACTTAAATTTTCATTTTCTTATTTAGTAAATTCTACTATTTTCAACTGCACAAAAAAGTAAATATGAGTGGCTGCTTTAGCTTTCCACCCAAAAATAGTTAGACAAACTAAAATATTAGATTTAAGGTCTTTTCCCTAACTTCCTGAATTTTGTAAAAGAGGATATATGGTAAAGTTTGTATATTTGTTAGGTAGTGAGAGAGAGAGAGAGAGAGGGAGAGAGAGAGAATGAATTAGAGAGAGAGAGAGTAAGAGTAGCTAATACATTATACAGTAGTGGAGATAAACATACTTTTCTTCTATTTAAGAGAAGCATCTTTTTAATGAAGAAATAAAAGGAGATTTTTTTTATAGGGAATCCACATATAAATTTCTAGCCCTCTGCTGAGCAAGGAGGGGATTAGAGATCAACACCAGATAGAGAGAGGGGACGATGAGCTGTTTATTACACTAGTCCCTAATTTTAAGTATCATCATTGTAGATGTACATCAATTTGTCGGCCATTGTCTTATCCCTTTAGATTCTTGGATCGACACACCTAATTCGGCCCAAAAAGGTCCAGAAGTGGCCCATTTTTAAAGTAAAGTGAGCACTTTCAACCACTGCACTTTTATATATATACTATAGTATAGAATAATATTACAGTAGTATAGGATATACAACTTATTTCTCATACAAACAAACAAATTTTGTCCTTCAAAATAGCAGTTTTAGTGACAGAACTTTAAAACATACATCATTTAATGCTTAAAAAGTTTTGGAATATTTCTTATATATCCAATTATTAGAAATTGATAAAGAGGGTCATTTTTTGCTTAATTCCGTAAAGGTGGGTATCAAATGCTCTTATTAAGTCAAAGTGTTATTAATTATAACCAAATGTATATATATGAAAATTACGGAATCATGCGAAAAAAATAATCCTCATTAATATATTGAAGTAGTGCTATTCCAAAATTCTGCTAAATTGTTGTAATACTTTAAATGCAGTTTGAAATACACATTCGAGATACAAAGTAACTTTAATCATTTTAAAATATAAATTTTATAATTATGATAAAATAAAAGCCAAAATTTTGGGTAAATATATAAAATAAGTCCACAAGGCCATAGAAATGCCGAGAGAGCATTGAAATTTTTTTTTTGGTTTTGTGCAAGAACCTAATACTAGATGCTTTTTTGATAAAAATAATAATTACAACGTCTAGAAGTAGCAAATCACAGCAACAAAATTAAATTGGCTTTAAAATCATATGGACTTAAAAGCAATGCTTTATAATTTAGGGAACGAATCATATAAATTTTAGATGCTTATCTTATGTATTATACAAAAGTATAATGTTGTTTACCATCGAACCCTTTTGATTTATCCTGGTAGGAAAGCTTAATTCAGGTCCAATTAGGTTTTTAACTATCTTATTTGTAAATTAAAAATATCCCTTGAGGCTAGGGGTGTTACAGATTTAAGTAACAGAATGTCTTTCTGTAGCAAAGGATTTGAAAATTCCTTCCTTAGTTATAGAACAGCTAAGCATTAATAAATAAGTTTTACCTGTTTTATTTTGAAAAATTATTCCACCTAAATTTCATGTTTCTTTATATCAATAAACTAGCGGCTGCTCCCTAGCATAGCATTTAGTGGAGCTGTATTCAAAGTTATAAGGAAAAATAGCTTTAAACCTTTCCAGAACTTCACGGCTATTAATGAAGATAGAAGGTACAGGTTATTTTTTGACGGTCATGCTACAAAATACTATTTGATTTATAATAATCTTTTCCAGTGTGGCTTCGGTTAGATTAATATCCAATGGAAAACAACCCGATGTCATCATGTATAACACCGTATTAAAGACAATTTTCAACTATTAATAAAATAAATATTATGAAATTAATACCAGTTTTGTTACACCAGGCCTTCGTTCCCTCGGGCCTAACAAAACTATTTTTAATCTTAAAATTTATCATGTTGATATCCACAAAAAGTTACTTAAGATACGATGCGATACATAACATTAACTGATTCTACCAAAGGATTGCCCTATCCTTATATCCCTATTTGTACAGCTGATGCTAAGAGGAACATGCCTAAATTATTTTTGTTGTGTAGAGGGTTGTTCACTTGCAAAACTAATAGGAACATTCAACTAAAAAAAAATAATTTATTCAATTTTTGTTAATAATAATGTTATAAAAGTAACAGAATGTCCGTCTGACCCCGTATATGTGTTTCTCGGTCCTAGGACAAACGCAGGAGTCCCAAACGTCGGAGTCCCAAACGCAGGAGTGGACACTTAACCTAACCTAACCTATTTTAGACCATCTTAAAGGTTTTTTAAATGCCTGCGGGGGGCTCTTATTTGTACATTCATATCTTAACCTAACCTAATCTGTATAGAAATATACTTAATTAAATTAACATTTTAACACTCCTGCGATTGTCCCCTCTGACGTTTGGGACTGGAACCTGTTTGTCCTTTACAGTGAAATTTCTTATAAGTTCATTTAAAGTTTATATTTTTTTTTGGGGGGGGGGATGTTACATTCACCCTCCCAAGAGATTTCGCACCTAGAATTTACCCTCCTACCCCATATTTTTCCTTTTAAATCTGAAGTGGAGGGTAGGAATGCTTTGAGAGGTTGAAGTTTTACTAAAAAGCGGGTAGCGAGATCTTTCGGTGCAAACAAACACACAAACATCCTGGTACTTGACCTTGAAACTATAAATATAATGTGATTCTTAAAAAATCCAATTAAATAATTGGTTGTATTTGGCCCATTAAACAATGAATCAATAGAACATTTGTTTCTTTTGGTTTTGGTCCATAGCGGGGAGGGAGAGGCCATTTGGAGTAAAATTAATCTATATCCTTCTACAATTTACTATAATTAGCTGTTCTATTCATGGACATATTTCTCCTTGCTTATTTGTATTTTTTTTGCAAATTTTTCTGTCCGTCTATCTCTGATAGTGGCCAAGAAAAAGTTATTTGTCATAATTATGTCAGGCTATATACACAGGGAGAGAGAGAGTTAGAGAGAAAGAGAGAGAGAGAGAGAGAGAGAGAGAGAAGGGGGGGGATAGAGTACAAAAGTAGAGAGAGAGAACAAAGGTAGCTTGAATGAGAGATAGAAATAATTATTTCCAAAAACCTAAAAAGGACAATTTTGTCCATAAGCAACATTTTCAATTACATGATCAGAAATAACAATTTATAACATGTATTCAGGGCTCGGCAACCGCGTGTCAGCCGCCGCAACTAAGCCTCAAAATTTAACCCGTTTGGATGCTTTGAATAATTTGTTGAGTAGAGGGATTGCCATATTTGGAACAGGTTTGGACTTCCAGGTAAATTTTAAAATTAAAACAGGTTGATTTCCCTGAGGATTACACTCGGCTGCTTAGCCCTCTGCATGTATTGTCATTAAAGTGCTTGAAAATAGTCAATAAAGCTAAATAGAGGTTACATCCAGCCGTTTTAGATATCTTTAACGACATATTTATGTTTAGTAGATTAGCTCCTAGAGAAGGGTGTGGTTTAATCAACCATTCTCCCCTAAATAAGAAACATTTAGTTTTGCTTATAGAAAGTTGTTTATTTAGGGCCAAATCTACTTTCGCACGGGGTTTATATACCCCACGCTAAAAAGCCTTAATCCTGCCCTGAACCCAAACAAACGATCGTCCGAGCTATTTTCAAGATTTTAATGGACATACCGACAGACATCCTGTTACTTTATTATATAGATTAATTATCTCCATACCTGGTTGTAATATTTGTTTGATTATTATTTTCTACTTCGTTATTTTTTATTTTCATTAATATTTATTTTATTCACTGCCTCACTAAAATAGTATATCTAGTTTATTCATTTATTTATAGATAGATAGACTTATTTAGAAATGAATGGATAGATAGATGAATTTATAGATAGATAGATTGATAAGGGAAATGTTTATTTTATTCACTGCCTCACTATAATAGTATATTTCGTTTATTCATTTATTTATAGATAGATAAATGGATAGATAGATTGATAAGCAAATATTTATTTTATTTACTGCCTTACTATATTAGTATATATAGTTTATTCATTTATTTATAGATATATAGACTTATAGATAGATAGATAGATAGATAAGTTCATATATAGATGGTTAGATAGATAATATAATAATTATACATCTATTTATTCATTTGTAAATAGATAGATTGATAGATAGAGTAACTATTTATTATTCTATTAAGTAGATGAGTGAAATTTGTTTAGATTTATAGATAGACCATTAATCTTATTAGATATACAGATAGATAGATATAAATAAAATAGAAACACAGATAGATAGATAGATATAAATGAACTAGATATACAGATAGATAGATAGATATAAATAAAATAGATATACAGATAGATAGATATAAATAAACTAAATAACTATTCCTGTAGTTAGACATTAGCGCCAACTGAACGTACATTTTAATATAAATTAACCTTTTGCTATTTTTTTTTATCTGAAAAAAGTTAAGTCTGATATACATTTTTAAGCCGTTACTCTAAAACTATAATGTTTGTCTGTCTGTCTGTCCCTTCCCTCTAATATTAGATTCTTGGCTGGATTTAAAAGGTTTCCTATAACTAATAAATTGGAAATCTACTCTATAAGATACTATATCCATTTAATGGTTCATTTTCCCTAGTCAAACTAAAAATATATGATATGTTTTATTTATATTGTATATTGACTATAATTGCAGGTTTTAAACTCTTTTTTTTATTAGGGAGGGAGGAGACATTTGACTGTAAATCACACTGGTACCCAAAGTTTTTAAATTCTATTCCTCAACTCAAACACTCTTCGTATTTTTATAGAAGTGTAATTGGTTGGTTCCAAATTAGAAGTGTCTAAACTTTTCAACCAACGATTTTACTGTACAGGAAGGGGATCCCTCCTTTTTTATACTAAATTAAATTATAGAGTTGCTACGATTCTAAATAACTATTATATAATCCTTATGTAATTTATATTAATTGGGAATTTTAGGAATTTATGTGTCATTCAAAACTGCAAAAATATTTTCGTCTGTCTGTATTTTTTTGTCCCTCAAATGTATCAACGTATCTTTAAATTCTAAAGATAAGATTATATAAATTACCAAGTTAAGTTTAAATGCTAAATATTATAAAAAAATTTTATTGAACCCAGTAAAAGTGTCGGACTGATTATGACGTAAAAAAATAATTAGCCAATGAGAGGCCACTATAAATTTTACCATTGGTCAATAATGGCCTCTCATTGGCTATTTTTTTTTGACGTCATTATCAGTCCGACACTATTACTGGGTTCTTTTAATTGTGGTGGGTTGGGGGGGGGGGGGGGGGTATCTTTTTCATTAGCCTAATTCCTAAGGGGGGTCATAACCCATGTGTGGCTTATTACGGAAGTACCCTACTTCTGCAGTTCACAATAAACCAAATGAAAAGATAGAAAATCTACAACTAATATCTTTTAGGAAGAGTTGAATCAGTAAATTATAATCCAGGAATTGTAATTGTGAGTTTATAATAATTAAAGGGAAGCTTAAATCATCCTCAATTGACCTCTCACTGAATGCATTAAATAATTAGTAAATATTTAGCTAACTTTTATTTTTACCAGTTTTGGAAAATAATACACAAATTTTTATATCATTTTATATTAATGTATTTACCTTAAATTGCTATTAATATAATTCATAAAAGTATCTTCTGACATTTATAACAATATGACAATAAAGAAGAAAAATATATAAATTAATCCAAAAGACTTTTTTTGGTACTAGATATAAAAGTATCTTGTTTTTATGAATTGACGCCTTTCTTAAAAGTAGACGTTAGTTAAACAGTTTAAAAGATATCAAAAAACATACATAAAGACAAAAAAAACATTGTTATTTTGTTTAACCATCTACTAAATTGTAAAAAAATAATGTTTTTCCAACCATTTTCTAAGCAAAAAAGTTTTTGTTTTGTTTCTAAAAGTCTACCAAAAAGTTTTGTGTCAACAATAATTAATAGAAATAAAAGTTTAAATGTACACTCCCTAATGGGGCCAATAGGAACGCAGTGTAGAAACAAGAGGCATAATTAATAGATATAAAAAGTCTAGATCTACAATCTCTTATGGGGCCAATAGGAACACAGTGTATAAACAAAAGGCATAATTAATAGATTTAAAAGTCTAGATCTACAATCTCTTATGGGGCTTATAGGAACACAGTGTATAAACAAGAGGCATAATTAATAGATATAAAAAGTTTAGATGTTCAATCCCTAATGGGGCCAATAGGAACACAGTGTATAAACAAGAGGCATAATTAATAGATATAAAAGTTTAGATGTACAATCCCTAATGGGGCCAATAAGAACACAGTGTATAAACAAGAGGCATAATTAATAGATATAAAAAGTCTAGATCTATAAACTCTTATGGGGCCAATAGGAACACAGTGTATAAACAAGAGGCTTAATTAATAGATATAAAAAGTCTAGACCTACAAATTTTTGTGGGACCAATAAAAAAACAGTGTATAAACAAGAGGCATAATTAAAAGATATAAAAAGTCTAGATCTACAATCACTTATGGGACCAATAGAAACACAGTGTATAAACAAGAGGCATAATTAATAGATATAAAAAGTCTAGACCTACAAATTTTTGTGGGACCAATAGAAACACAGTGTATAAACAAGAGGCATAATTAATAGATATAAATAGTCTAGATCTACAAACACTTATGGGGCCAATAGGAACACAGTGTATAAACAAGAGGCATAATTAATAGATATAAAAAGTCTAGATCTATAAACTCTTATGGGGCCAATAGGAACACAGTGTATAAACAAGAGGCATAATTAATAGATATAAAAAGTCTAGACCTACAAATTTTTGTGGGACCAATAGAAAAACAGTGTATAAACAAGAGGCATAATTAAAAGATATAAAAAGTCTAGATCTACAATCACTTATGGGACCAATAGAAACACAGTGTATAAACAAGAGGCATAATTAATAGATATAAAAAGTCTAGACCTACAAACTCTTATGGGGCCAATAGGAACACATTGTACTGTATTTTAAATTAAATTGGTACCCAACGTTTCATAACCACGTTATCTTATATGTCAGCTTAAAAACTTTGGGTACTTCTAATTTTTGAGTTTTTATTGTTTGGTTACAAACTGGATGTGTCCAAAGTTTTTAACCAATAATTAAAATATAAAGAAAGTGTACTAAATGATCTCAATAAATGCTGCTGGATTACATGTTTCTCCTTTACTTAAGAAAGCTTCAAATGAATCTGAGCAGAAACATAGGGTTTATATTAATATTTATCCATTAAAAGGATTCTTATAAAATTTGAGTACAACTTAAAAAACAATGACAATGTCCATAAATAGAGCAGCACGAACAATCAGAAAAAACACAGTAAATTGTAATACAGTAAGATAGAAGAAAATGATTGTGAAACACCAACTCTCAGGCTAGCCTTGTCTAGGAAATTTTATCCTAGATTTTGGCTTATTGTTAATTTATAACAATTTAAAGTAGAATATTCACTATTACAAAATAATAATATTTTTTGTATAGAATGTATTTGTAATGATTATTATAATATTCCAGCAGGCTGTTTTATTACAAGGATAAACAGATAAATAAATTGAAAATTTTCAAAAGATTTGCTTTTTAAATTAAAGAAACTTTACTCTTTTGATTTAAAAAAAAAAACTAACTGTGTCTTCATGTACAATAATATAAGCAAAAAAAAATTATAAAATTAGAAAAAAACTTTTAGAATCCATTGTTTAAAAGGTATTTGGGGACCATAATAATGACGAGAAAGACCTCAAAACAAAATTTTCATTGATCGAAAAGGAAAAGACCAACATTTTTTTTTATCTAAAAGGCATATTTCTTTATTTTCAAATTATATACATGTGTTATCATTGTGGATCAGAACATATTTTAATCTAACAGAAATGTATATAATTCCAACTCTATAAATCTGGGTTTATTTTTTTTTAATTTTCAGATTTGTTAAATTTACAATTTGTCTTTTTGTCTACTTATTTATTTCCTTAGCTCAACTTCTATCATACCTATAATCATAGAACTATTTTATATCTTAATAACAGTAGAATATTATACTGAAATCCTATTGTTATTGTAATAAAAAATGATAAAAGACCCGGGTACTAATTAATTAGACAAAGCAATGAGGGAGAAAATTATTTTTTTTCTTTCTTTTAGATAGAACAAACAAATTCTTTTGTGTGGAGCAAAGCTGCTCTACATCTTATTGTGTCTGTTCCTATCAAAATTTGGTGTGTTTTTCCTAAAAGTGCCTTGTTGAGCACACAAACCCTTCCTTATTTTGAAATAATTTGAAAATAAATGAGATAGTATTTTGTTTTTTGGACAGGTTAAGTTAGGTTATATTAGTTACTGGGCCAACCATGCAGGTTAAGTCTCGCAGGGTTAGGCCCCCCACAACAGGCGTTATGTATAGGGAAAAAAACATTTCAATAAAAACATTATTTTGAACATTAAGAAAAAACGCTATTTGTTAGATATAAAAATCTAATGGTTATGGTTATGTTAGAAAAAAATATATTTTAACAACTGCTTTTTTATAGACTACTTTAAAGTAAACTAGTGAGGGTGGGGGGAGTTAGGAAAATATCCTAAAACCTACCCAAGACATTTACAAGCTTCTATGAAAGATACAACTCATTTAGATCATTAATTTATGAGATTCTTAGCCTCAGTCCAAAAACCTTACACGGAAAAATATAGACAATAAAATATCCCAACAAATATTTAGTTTTAACAGGAATTATTGCTGCACTACTATTGTATTGTATTGATCTTGTTCTGTATGATGATGAATAAATAATTTTCTAATCTATTGTGAGATTATAATTATTAGATAAGCGTATATATCACAAGAAGAGTGTTCATACATACATATGCACAACTCAGAGAGAGACAGAGGACAATGGGCTGTTTATTACACTAGTCCCTAAAGTTTTATTTTCTTATTCGTAGGCTTAACAACTTTGGAGACTTTAGTGAATTTTGATTGGTTGAATTATTAAGTTGAGTGTTCAAACGTTTTAACCACTAATTGTAATCTACAGAAGGGGTAATTTTGTTTATCATCATTGAGGATGTACAATACATCCTTGTGCACAACAACTTGAAGTAACAGTTTTATGTTAGACATTGAACTTTCTGTGCATGGCATTTAATTGAACCTGTTTAGGGGCCAAGGCAGTATACCTACTCTCCATTTTATAATCACGAATCTGACATGACAGCAGTAAATATCTCATTTTTAATGTCTTTGATTATATGTGGTTCAGCTCTTTAGGTTTTTAACATTTTGAATATGACGGCGTTTTGATAGAGACTCGAAATAACCAATGGTTTTCAAAACAACCTACATTTTGCAATGTCAAGCATATAGCCTTACTAAAATGGTAATGGCTGACATATTATCGTCATTTTGATATTCTAATGAAATTTTGACAACAAACTTAAGAGGACGCGTAAAATTTGGTGCTATAAAAATTCTTTAAAATATTTGCTGTTTTATTTGAAAACCTTTCAGATAAATGTGTTGCTTTTCGGGTATTAAATAAGAAGAAATTATTCTCCTATATATATATTCTTTTTATTTATCTATCTGTCTCTCTATTTATCTATTTATCTATGTGTCTATCTATATGTTATTTATCTATCTAAAGGTGTTGTTTTGTATTAGATCAGTTGTGATCTAGTTTTCAAGCAAGCAACACATAATTAGTTTGACCGCTATAATCCTATTCATGTGAATTACATTTAACCAGTAGGGTGACACAAAATTTTTGTTTCTAAAAAATGGCCAAGAAAGTTGATGTCGAGGTAGTGAAAGATGTATTGAAGAAAATAGGAAGAGAAAAGTGTGAAGTTGATATTAATAACAACAAAGCACTTTTAAACTACCTATTTATTGTCTGCCAGCACATAATTTCCACTGGTGGATCAGAGTGGAAAACTGTTGGCAAAGATGGCAAATCCACAAATCTGAAGGATGATGTGAAAACTGCTAAGGCTGAGGCTAAAGAAGCATTGAATACGGCAGATTACTCATTGCAACGTAATCTTAAGGGCAACTTTTTACTTACTAGCCCACCTAATGTTGAAAAAGGATGGAAAAGTCTCTTTGAACCCCATGATGATCAGGACACAAGAACTCTCACAGAAAGGACATTAGATCTTGTCCATGAGTGCTATGGAGTCAGAATTCCTGAATCTGACATAACAGCAGTACATGAACTGAAAAACAACTCAGTCCTGCTAAAAATATGGAACAGAAAAAATGGGTCAGCCTATTTTGATTTGGTTTCCGCTGTGAAAAGAGGAGGAGTAAAGAAGTCAGATATGCCGAAAAATGGAGGCGGGGATATGTCTGGGGAGGGGGGCAAGAAGGAGGGGGATGGGGACAATAAGGATTGTGAGGGGGACAAGAAGGAGGGGGAGGATATGAGCAACAAATACGACTCTACACTTCCGGGACAAAAGGTAAAATCAAACATTCCTAGGCAAAGATTCTTTATAAACTTTCAACTAACCAAAAATCGTTACAAGATTTTAGGTCATATCAAAATTCTGAAGAAAAAAGGCATCATTCACAAATTTGATACAAACCAAAATGGTGACATTAACATGACTGTCAAAGAAGGAGAAAAACCTGTATGGTTAACTTATTATCCTAAAAGTGAAAATTCATTTACGTACACCATAAGTGATATCAACAGCTATCTGCCTAACCATGTTGGTGTTAAATCTGATATAAAGCCAAAATATGTGAAAAAGAATTAAATAGAATCTTATTTAAAAATCATTCTCTGATATCAAATCTAATATATGTTTAAACTAACGTCACCACTCTACACATTATCTCTATTGTATGTCACTAATCTTTTACTATATGCTAATCAAGTTTACTATTTTGGGGTTAAATAGTAAAACTTATCAAATTAATTTTCCAAATAGGCAATTTTTAACAGTAAAATTTAAACTTATCTGTTATTATAAGGCTTCGATGAAGATATAGAACTAATTTCAAGTAATGGTCAGAATGAGCTTATATTAAATAGAGATTTTGGGCACAGCTGTAAGTATGTTGATCAAAATGAATTTAAATCGCTAGTTAGTAATAAAAGTGAACAATTTTCCGTTTTAAGCTTAAATATACGTAGTATTTCAAATAAATCAAAGGATTTTAGAGATTTGATAGAGGAAACCAAAAACCTAGACTTTAATTTTTCTTGTTTATGTGTTCAGGAGACGTGGGGAATTAAAATAAAGATTTAGTCTGTCTAAATAATTATAATCTAATCTCAAAAGACAGGGAAGAAAAGAGAGGAGGGGGTTTGGCTATTTATTTATCTAACTTAAAAAACTATGAAATTATTAAAGAATTCTCGTGCTTTAATGACAATTTTGAATCTCTAATAATTAAAGTTTACATTTCAAAAAACAAGTTTAAGATAATCGCAAATATTTATAGAATACCAAATAGCAATATACAATTTTTTTCTGATTGGCTTAACACAACTCTAACATCTCTTAAAATTATGAATGCAGAAGAAATAATTCTTTGCTCTGACTTAAATATTAATCTGCTTAAATATAATGAACATTCTCCAACCAACGACTTTTTAAATATGTTAATCTCTCATTCATTTTTACCAGTTATTACATTACCTAGCAGAATTACACCAACAAGTGCCACTTTGATTGATAATATTTTTACAAATAAAAGGATGGATAATTACAATGCTGGACTTATTTATTCAAGCCTATCTGACCATCTTCCAATATTTTACTTAAATGTAAGTAATCCTAAGCAAAACAAAGATTCTTCTTTACAAAAAAGAAATATGTCTAATGAAAATACTGAAATATTTAAGCAATCCTTATCTTCTTTTGATTGGTCTGACATAACTACAGATTCTAGTCCAGAGAGTGCTTTTGAAAACTTTTCTAATGTTATCAACGAAAACTTTGAAAAATGTTTCCCTTTTAAAACTATAAAACCCAACAAAAGAGTTATCCCCCAAAATCCCTGGATGTCACCAGATTTACTAAACCTAAGAAAGAAAAAGGAAATGTTATTAAGAAAAAAATTTAAGGATAAAACCGTTGATAGCAATAGAAAATTTGTCACTGCAAATAATATTTATAAATCTGCAGTTAGGAAAGCCAAAAAAGAGTACTATTTTTCTAAATTCAATGAATTTTCGTCTAACATGAAAAAAACTTGGTCTACAATTAATCAACTCATTAACAAGAATAAAAAAACGCATTCTATCCCAAATCTTTTTACAGATGATAACAGATCTTATGAAAACTTTCAAGATATTTGTGAAGGTTTTAACAATTTTTTTATTAATGTTGGACCCAGACTAGCGGATGAAATTCCATTTTGCGAAAATGATTTTAATGACTACCTTGGGGTTCCAGTCAATAAAAATTTTGTGTTTCAAAAAATCACCCCTCAAATAATTTTTTCTACTCTCAATAAGCTAAAACCTAAACTAAGTTGTGGGCCTGACAATATTTCTACTAAACTTTTAAAAGAAATTATGCCAAGTATTATAGAGCCTGTTGTACACCTATTTAATCTATCTTTTAAACATGGCTTTGTTCCAAACAGTTATAAACGCGCAAAAATTTTGCCAATCTTTAAATCAGGAAGGAATAATTCATTTGATAACTATAGACCTATTAGTATATTAAATGCCTTTTCTAAGCTTCTGGAAAAAATAGTTGCCTGTCAAATGTTTAAATACTTAAATAAGTTCAATATTCTTTATAAACATCAGTATGGATTTAGACCCAAGCACAACACAACCCAGCCCTTAATTCAACTATTGAATAAAATATACCAAGGTCTTGATTCTCAAACACCAGAATACACACTGGGATTCTTCATTGACTTAAAAAAGGCATTTGATACTTGCAATGTCCAATTCCTTTTAAACAAACTAAATCATTGTGGTTTTAAAGGTTTATCAAATAAATGGTTCCATTCTTATTTAAATAATCGTACTCAATATGTAGAAATTAATGGTATCAAATCATCTATTCAAAACATAACCCATGGAGTCCCACAGGGAAGTGTTCTTGGTCCTATACTGTTTTTATTATATATAAATGACTTGCCTAATGCAATTGATATATTTTCCTCACTTTTTGCTGATGACACAATTTTTGCACATAGTGATAGCAATTTAAAAAGATTAGAGGAGAGGGTAAACATTGAACTAGAAAAAGCTAAACTTTGGTTTCAAGCAAATAAACTTTCACTTGATGTTGCCAAAACTAAGTTTATGGTTTTTAGAACCAAAAAAATGCAGTGTGTTAAAGATTCATTAGACATAAAAATTGGCGGTGAAAAAATTGAAAGAATCGGGAATGATTGTAATATTAAATCTTTTAAATTTGTAGGTGTTCATTTAGATGAGTTTATAACATGGGAACACCATATAAACTCAGTTATTAACAAAGTATCTAGTGCTAATTTTGTATTAAATCAATTGAAAAAGTTTGTACCCACTAAAATTCGTAAATCTATATATAATTCCCTTGTAAAAGCGCACTTGGAATTTTCTATTATAACATGGGGTAATGCTAAATGTGAGGGAATGAATAGATTATTATTAAAACAAAAGCAAGCTGTGAGATATGTCGCTAATGCAAAGTACATTGCTCATGTAGATCCATTACTTGAAAAGCTTGAGTTACTTAAACTTGAAGATATTAAGATAGTTAATATAGGTAGCTTTGTAAAAAGTTTCCTTGCAGGACAAATGCCAGACTCATTTAATAATATTTTTGAACCAATGTTATCAAACAGAGTAATGAAATTAAAAGTACCTTTACCTAAACATAAAGCCTTAGAAACTTTTCCCAATGTCTGCTTTGTTAAAACATGGAACAATCTAGACACTGCTATAAGGTGTGCTAAAACTAAAAATTCCACTAAAAATCTCATTAAAAAGAAATCATTAGAAAAGTACAAGAGTTTTAACTGTAATAAGCAAAAATGTTTTGTCTGTAAAAATAATTAAAATCTGCCTAAATTTGTTGTAAAACTTTTAACAACTCTCTAACCCCATTGTATCATAGTGTAAATACCATTGCTAATACCATACTATTTATTTATTTATTTGTTCTGTTTAAACCTATTTATATGTTATATGTATATATCCAATATGACTATCTTATTAAAATTCGATGTAGCTAGAAACCTTATAAAATCTTTTTGAATATGTTTGTCATGAACTGGTATTTTCAGCTTATGCAACGGCCAACCCAGGTTATGAAAGTACCAAACTATGCATAAAAATATGTGAATATGTGTAATAATCTTATTATTATTATTTTGTATGCTTATGTTGAAATACATATCTATCTATCTATCTATCTATTATATTCATATATATATTACCTTTTAATTTATGAAACATATGTATCTATCTATTAATATATTTTTATTATGAAATATAAATATATTACTATTATATTTATATTTATAGTTTTACAATGATATTTTCTCTTGAAGTAAAATAGCCTAAAAAATTAATAAGACAATAAAGATAACCTCCCTATTTTTAGAATTAAATTGAAAATAAGAGTGCTTTTTTAGGGGGGGGGGGGTTGACCTTGAATTTTTTTTTCTGTGCCTTATCCCTGCGTTGAGACCTAACTCTTCGTAGCCTATACTTGTTTTGGAATAACTCTGCATGGCTATCCAGTATCTAATATAATCTATAACTTAACCTAAAAGTAAAAAAAAACATTACCACCTATACGGTCTCCTACCCCTTCTTAATTTTAATCTTTAATAAAATAAGGGGAAATCGGGATTAGCAGTGCTCAACAAAGTACTTGGTGTAAAAACGGAAACAAAAAAAATCTTCTAAAATTTAGGCTAACATTTTATAATTTTATTGGCTCTAATCTCTCTCTCTCTCTATCTATCTATCTATCTATAACTGAATATTGGATAATTTACTGCCTACTTCCTAGACAACAACTATCAGCATTAATTTATATTTTCAGTAGCACAGCTACTCTATATATAGTGTAGGTCTGTACGTCACAGAATAGTTGGATAATATGTATTGTGCAAAATATTAACCATAATAGATATATTCTATTTTTCTGAAAAATCATTTGCTTCGTCTTTAGCTTGAATTGGCTTTACTATTAATATACCAATTATTTTAGAAATGTATTAATTATACACTAACTCCTCCTAATTGATAAAAGAGTGGAAGATAAACTCCATGATGATAAACAAAATACCCCCCTTGTAGATTTAAACTGCTGAGGTCGGTTCTTAAAAAAAATTTGCCCCACTAATCGCTTAGTGGGGCAAAATTGATTTCGTGAAAAATCCACCAAAATCACATTAAAAATCTACAAAAATTAAACAAAATCATAGAAGGGTTATTAACATAAGATTTTATTTAATTTTTGTAGATTTTTTATGTGATTTTGGAGGATTTTTCACGAAATCAATTTTGCCCCACTAAGCGATTAGTGGGGCAAATTTTTTTTAAGAACCGACCTCAGCAGTTTAAATCTACAAGGGGGGTATTTTGTTTATCATCATGGAGTTTATCTTCCACTCTTTTATCAATTAGGAGGAGTTAGTGTATAATTAATACATTTCTAAAATAATTGGTATATTAATAGTAAAGCCCCACTAAGCAATTAGTGGGGCAAATTTTTTTTAAGAATCCACCTCTGGTTTTATCCAACAGATTAGGATATCGTGATTGTAAAAGTTTAGTATAATTTACAATCCAATTTCTCCTCGTTCCCTGACCACATATGGACATAATTTTTCTTGTCTACCGTGTACAAGGGGAAAATTTACACCATTTTTGATCATTCAATTTTATCAGGAATCTGAAGTGATAAGACAACAGACGACAAATTGATTTACATCCCCAACGATGATAATCAAAATTACACCATTTGCAGAATTAAATTATTGGTTGGAAATTTTTTAAGCTGACTAATGAAATATCTTAAGACTTAAACTTTAATTTTAAGAGACAGAAAAAAAGCCGCCTAAAACTATTCTAAGATATACGTATAATGAAAATTTTTTTCCCATTTAACCTCTAACAGTCGGGCCCCTAGCCGCACCTTTATCGGTCGGTTATGACCTGGAGGATCAGAACCTTCAAGATCATACCTGGAACCTGAAATTGTCTTGAACACTTTCATTTCATATAAGGATGATAGATGGCTAGATGATATTTTGGTAAGATAAAATGATTTGTTTAAGTCAAAAAATATTTTTGCTCTTTACATGGATGACCCTGCCAGGTTTGCTGGCATCTTGTGCCCACCAGGATGGAAATATTAAAAAAAATTCAAATCTCAGTATGTGTCATACCTATATTTAAAAAGTCACTCAGTTATATCCCTCTATCTTTCACACACAGAAAATGAGAAAAGAACCGTTCAACGCCCTTTTCCTCCCCCGACCGTTAAGGAACTCAAGTTGTTAAGGAGTTGAAGAGATCTGAAAGGACAAGAAAAACCTTACTAAATACTTTATATAATAGGATAATGTGATGTTAATAAAAGTAATACATTAAACAAAATTTATAGATAAAACAAACATTATACAATTAAAATGTTTAAGAAAATATTAACACTTCCTGCCCCCCACTTAAACAAATGAAATGTTCAGGTTTTTGGCTATTTTGCAGAATTGTTTTCAGTCAAAACCTTTCACCAAAAGAAGTTCAACCTCCTACCAACCACTACCAATTTTTTTTCTATCCATTTATCAAAAAATTTTTTTGGGGTATTTTAAACATTTCTCTTTACTCTTATACACTGTCCCCGAACAATAGATGCCAAACAGGCACTATTAACCAAATAAAATCCTAATCTTGTTATAGTTTTATATAAAATTGGACACTTACTATATACCCAGGGAGGGAAGGGATATTGTGCCGTAAATTATATTGCTAACCAAAGTTTTTAAAAGCTAATTCATTCATTGGTTGGCTCAAATACTTTGGATACTGGTGATTTAGTTTTACTTTATTAAGCATGTACATCAATTTGATGTCCATTGTCTTATCCATTTAGATCCATGTAAAAATAAAACTTAACCATATTATTGATGCTTTTCTTGCGTTAGGTTTTGTATGCTACACATTAAATCGAGAGTATATAAATGGATATAGAATATATACGTGGATATTATGACAGGGGAAAATTTGTCGTTAATTTAGGTTACTAACATGAAAATTATTTATTGGCTAGTTCATTCATCCAGTAAGAGGGGATTGGAGATATCTTTATTTTAGCCCGCTGCGAGTTTCTCTACACTGGAGAAGATGAAAATCTGGTGTAACATCCAAGTAATAATATATCTATTTAAAGTTTTAAGAAATATAACTCCGCTAGTAATGGACCTCTATGTACTTGCTTTCATAGTAGTATAATTAAGTTCTCAACAACCAAACTTAGAAATTCTGGATCTACTGCAGTTCATGGTAAAATATTGCTGGTAACGAATATTGCCAAAAATTTATGAATTTTAAAGGCTGCTAGCTGTCAAACGGCTTAACGTATAGATCATACCTGCACTGCACGCCATTTTAAGTGGTATAAGAAGGCCTACAAATAATCTGGAATAGCCAAGATCCAATGATGCACAGGGAAAGCTTCACTGAAGAAAAAACGCGTAAAATAGGCCTTTTTCGCGTATTTCTCTGCACTGCAAGATAATTATGCATTATTGATTTATGACTATTCCAGATTATTTGTAGGCCTTCTTCTGCCGCTTAAAACAGTGTGCGGGCATGATCTGTACATTCAGCCGTTTTGCAGCCAGCAGCCTTTATAATTCATAGATTTTTGGCAATATTCGTAACCAGCAATATTTTACCGTGAACTGCAGTAGATCCGAAATATTATATCCTTATAAAAAATTGACTGTCAGTATGTGTTTGTTGCGATGGATCTCGCTAACCGCTGAACTGATATGGTTCCCCTTTAAAATTGAGCTTTTTATGGTTCAGGGAAGGTTTATAACTATATAGGGGGGGGGGGGGGGTGTGTAGGATATCCACCCCTACCTACAAGTTAACCTGAAGCCACTAGTAAGACTTATTTTGTAGTCATGATGTCATTAGAATACCATTATGTTGATAGATTATCAGCAATGACCACTTTTATATAATCCCATTTAGTCGACATTGACCTAATTACATCGATTTTAAACATTTATTATTGTGCTTAATTTTACTTTCAGACACTTTACATGTTTATATTCATAATTTAATTTGTTTTTTTGCTGCGCTTCTTATGGACATAATTCACCCTTGTCTTTATATTTATTTTTGGTAGACAAAAAACTGTTTTGATTATTCCTAGCAATTTTTTCCAAGTTTGGGCGAAATTGTAAACTTTCATAGGAAATCATTTGCTTTTTCTCAGGGATCTTAAGGGATAAGACATTGGAGGATAAATTAAGACACATTCCCAAAGAAAAGTACCCCTTCTGTACATTAAAAAATGGTTGAAATGTGTTGACACTACTAGTTGGGAATAATATTTCAAAATATCCAAAGTTTTCTTTTCAATGAATTAGTTAATGTCATTTTAACAAGGATGACAACATCCATAAAAGCGAAGCACTGAAACGGTAGGACAAACGGACATTAACACTTGTATAGTATCTGAACTGAAAAATCGGAACATAAATTTATAAATGTCGAATCAAAATTGTAGGTAAATTTGTTGAAAAACTGCTTAAAAACAGGATAATGTTTATGGACATACTTACATTTTTGGACTTGATTATAGAGTTGCTTCGCGTATAATATTGTTCTTTGTTGTCCCAGGAATCAATATACCAAAAATCAGATCAAACGGATAATTAAAACACTTGAAAATTTGTTGTTAAAAAGTAGAAAAATCAACATGTTTAAAATGGACGTACGGACATTCTGGTACTGATTATAGAGTTGCTACGCTTTCTAAATCGTACCCAACTACTACAGGAATCATCATGCAAAGTTTGAAATCGATAGGACAATTCTAACATGCCTAAATTAACGAATAAAAGCTATCTATCTCGGACGGACGGACGGACGGACGGACGGACGTACGGACGGACGGACGGACCGACCCTAATTATAGAAAAGCTTCGCTTTTAAAAATTCCAATATCCCCTCCCTCCCTTGTTTCTATGAAATTAAGCCCCTAGCCCATAGGGGAATTACCTTGAATGGGAGGGCAGTTATCCCCCTCCCCCACAAAACATATATAGTTTTAAAATAAATTTGCGAAAGTTTTTTTTGGGGGATGGGGAGGATTTTTTTATGGGATTTTATTCTGACCTATCCCCTCCTAAATAGCTTAAAACCTACTCGGGTGCACAATTTCCTGAAAATACTTACATATATACACCCAAGTGCTTAAAACAGGTAGGATATATGTTTGTTTGTCTGGCTGTAGCAAAAGATCTTGCATACTGCTGGCCCGACTAATTCTTTTTCAGGACATTCAATTTTATGACTAGGAGGGTTTTAATTTATTTTTTGGGAGGTAGTTCAACCCTAAGAAATAGCTTACATCAGACGTAATCGTCCTTGTGGTTTTTTTGTATAAAAATATTTTTTTTTCTTAGTTGTGTAGTAGGGTGGGTTCATATCGGAATTAGACAAAGCGGGGATATGCAACAGATAAAATTAACCTTAAAAACATTTCTGACCGAAAAAGAATTTTAAAAAATTGAGTTTTAAAACACGACCACTTAAAAATATAATTCATTACTTATTAGTATGCAAAGACGACATTCAAATTTTTTTTTGAATCAGAACTATGGCTTCATGGTGCTCCCTGGAAAGGCCTTGAGGAGCTGAATCAGGAACTTTTGTCCGTTTCAAAATATCTCGTTCCTAGCCTTAGAAATCACTAAAAAACCAAAATTCTTTAAGGTTTATTGAGAATTGTCCAATTTGTAGAGGTTTTTTAGATTTTCTCAGGCTAGGAATGAGATTTTTTGAAACGGACAAAAGTTCCTGACTCAGCTCCTCAATGCATTTCCAGGGAGCACCATGAAGCCATAGTTCTGATTCAATAAATTTTTGACTCCCATTTACAAATAGCTATACAATTGAATGTCTGGTCGTCAGCGGTTATAAGACTTAGGATAAATTTTAAATCATCCAGAGGTGTATTATATCTATATAAATTGAGTGCAGATCACCGCTTTGGCCTCGGAAAAAAAATGTCCAAAATCGACCCACCCTATTGTGTAGATATTGATTATATTTAGGTGTGATCGGCATAAATTATTTTTTTTTGCAGGGGAGCTGCTCTATAATTCAAGGAAATAAAGGGATAAGACAATGACCGATAAATTAATATACATCCCCAATGATGATAAATAGAATAACTCCTTCTGTAGATTGAAATTAGTGGTTAAAACGTTTGAATACTCAACTTAATTAATCAACCAATCAAAGTACACTTACGTCCCCAAAGTTGTTAAATCAACGAATAAGAAATCGTAATTATACAACTTTGGGACTAGTGTAATAAACAGCTTTGTAGCTTAAGATCTAGCTAACCGCTCAAATGACATGTTACCCATTTTGGGTAAAGCCTCTTAAAGGTTTAGTGTAGGTTTATAACTATTTTGGAGGAGGGTACCTTCATCCTCCCTATTTAAATCGCCCCATGAAATCAAATACCAACCCTGGAATTTTCAATTTTTCATTTTAAACTAAAGGAGGATGATCAAACCTGTTACTAGAGAATTCTATGGATATAGCAGCTAATCACTTGAATAAGAAAAGGTAGAATGTCTGACTGACTATTTTAGAATTTTTAAATGTTATAGCAAACCAGCTATGGACCGATGAGGTTCAAGAATCTATATATTAATATTTAGATGTTGCACCAGATTTTCATATACTTTAAGTAATTTTCGCAGATGGCTAAAATACTTATTTAATCGTTTTTTCACCAGTGAATTTTTCCCTGTGCTTTATGGGATTATGAATATTCCAGATTATTTGCAGGCCTCCCCATGCCGCTATACACGGTTTTCGGGCTTACTATGTACATTCAGCTGTTGGCATTTGGCAGCCTTCAAAGTTCATAGATTTTTGGAGCAAATAATAGTTACCAGGAACATTTTACCGTAAACTGCACTTGATCCTTATACCAAGCTGTAGAAAAAATATTTTATTAAAAGATATAAGCAGATATAAATAGAAATAATTAATCTTAATTATCTTTATATAGGAATGTATATAGGATATATTTATTACATAACATAAAAAACAAGGATTATAACATCCATAAAAGAAAACAAAATTTACATCCATCATAAGGTATAGAGATTTTAAATTATTGGGATGAAATTATTATTTCAAAATTTTAACGAAACTTCGATGTAGAATGTAAAAAATGCTTAAATATATGATATTTAATATAGCTAGTTACATCTAATGACTTGATTATGGGAATGTTTAGATTATATCAGGGTGCCTCATAATTCTAAGAATCACCATTTCAAAGGGAGATGGCTAAACTGCCTTATATAGCAAACATTTTTGAATGTCCAAATAGTTTTTGGGAAAATAGTTGTTCATTAAAACACTCGCCCTTAAATTGATAAAATTGAAAACTTGCAGGTTTTTTTCTAGAGAGATATAAACCCTGTGGGGCCTATACCTGCAATGACATAACCATGCAGGGCTACCCAATACCCAACATAACCTAACCTAGCCTGACCTAAAGTAATAAACAAAAGAAACTTATTATTTTAATGGATTTTTGAATTTTTTTTCACTTGACAAAAACAAAGTAATCGTAAACAAGCTTTTGATAACGTGCTGGAATTCTATTAGCAAAAGTAAAATACAAAGAAAACGTTTGAATAAAATAATTAATCTTTATCTGTCCATTCCCTGGCTAACTATAAGCCTCTACAAGTTGTCATAAAAAGTCCGAAAACTTTCACCAAAGATGACCAAACAGCTACAGAGACTAGGATTCTGCAAAACTAATGATTTTATTTATATAATATTGTAGTAAAATAAAGAGTATATTGATATAACTAAGGACAATTATATCAATATGCAGCATAGAAGTAACTGAAAAGAATAGTAAAGTATAAAAAATTTAAAAAGAAATCGTAGCCCACCCCCTGACATGAACTCATTAAGGAATTCTATTATTTGATGTTCTTTTTTAATATCAGTCAATAAAGAAATATTAAACTGGTCAATTTTATTGTCAGTCGCTCCGTCCAAGTGAATTATGGCAATGAGCCATTGGTTAGGTTATTGTTACTTACCTTGTACAAGATGAGATTTTAAATATTTAAAAATATAAATATCTATTGATAAAATCATAAACATATTGCATATATGTCTTATTTTTTTATTTTCTGACATTACCTATAAAATATTACAGTGCAGTTAGCTATCTAAGCTTTCATTCAATTAATAAACATGATTGCTTAAAATCTATTAGGTTTCAATTGCGCATTTATTTCTTCAGAAAACGAATTCTATGTAATTACTTTATTACATTTGACTGTTCCTTCATTATTCTAAACTTTCTAGCTTGTTATTGATATGCTACTAACTGGCATAATTAATATTATTTTTAATAGTATCAATCTATGTCCCCCCATGTTACAAACAAAGTTAATATACTTTTATTTTGTTACTTTCCTTAATTTTCTTGATGTCACAAGAGCGTTTGACTCTGTGTGTCATGGCTTAACAAATACAAAATTACAATAAGAGTCACTTCAAAATTCACTTTTATTACATAAAAACATAGTTTAAAAAATCATAATATAACATAAAATCACAGCTACTCTTGTATAGGAGTTATACGTCCGTAGGTCCTCTGGACAAGACTAGAGAAACCATACTGTGGTCCGTTGAGCCTGCCATACTCCACAATAGAGGACACACACACACACACACACTACCAAGCCGGCTGGATGATATAGTCATACTCTCTTCAACAGAATTTTTTCAAATTTTCCCAAAAGTTAGCTTTCCCAAAATATTTAAAAAAAACACAAACGAAAGCAAAGCAATTAATTCTCATTGATTTGAAAAAACAATTTTTCATTTAAAGAACTAAGAGTCAGCTTTAAAATTGTAAAAAAAATGTGGGAAAAATTTGCATTAGCTGGCTGTCCTCTACTTGATGATAGACAATCAATTTTGAACTGTTGTAATATTTTGACGAAATAACTTGTTATAGCCAGATTAGAAAATGATTTGCATATAGGTAGTTATAGTTTTAGGTATCCATATATAGAAAGATATGATGTATAATACATATATGTCTATAAAGAAAACATGTCTTTGAAAATAGGTATACTTATATCTTTTTATAAGCAAGGCTTCTCCATAATTAAAATATTTCCATCCATCCGTTGGTAGGAATACTTGTAAGTTTAAAAAGCGTCTCAAAAATCAGCCATGTGACGTCATATGAGGGAGATGAGAGGAGAAGTGGAAAAGAAAACCCCTAAAAAAGAGATGGATAATCCCTCATTTTTATGACGTCACATGGCTGATTTTTGAGACACTTTGTAAAGTTACGGAATACTTTCAAATATTTTTTATCTCTACATTTCATTGGCTTAAAAACACATTACAGTTAGATAATACTTGACTATTTTATATTTAAACATTACATTTACTGAACATATGATAATTGCTTTGTTAAACCTTATTTTATTCTTAACAATACATTTTAAACCTACTTTTAATTCTATTGAAGCATGCTATCTTATCCCAAAAACTTTCTAATTAAAAAAATGTAAAAATCTTCAAAAATTATAGTTTTTATGTGTCTCTGTTCAGTAAAAGCGACTATCCAAAATGTATATCTGCATTATTATTTTTAAAAGCTTTGTATTTACGAACGTTTTATACAATAATTTTAATTCGGACAACATAGGACAATTACGTTCAAATATATAACTTCAATGAATTCTTATTTATGGTTTATAATGCAAAAATGAACCTAGTAATAGTGTCTAACTTTTTATCTTTGTGACGTAACAAAAATCCATCTCTTTTTTAGGGGTTTCCTTTCCCACCTCCCCTCTCATACTTCGATTTTTGTTACGTCACAAAGATAAAAAGTTAGACACTATTACTAGGTTCTGCAAAAATTTAATTTAAAAACTGAAACACTCATTAGCAAATAAGAAGAGATTCTACAAGAAAAAAAAATTCCAGAGGTTATTTTCTTTCCAGAGGCGATTTTTGATATGAATGTGGTGGTACTCTCCCTGAAAATAGTTACAAACCTTCCCGTGACCTATGACAAGCACCACTAATAATGTGAATCATATTGGTTTAGCTGTTCTGCGGATCCTTCGGTGCATACATACATACAGACACACAACCTGTTACTTTTTTATAAGGTTTGCTTATGGTTTTAATATTACATTGATAAAATATGACAAGATTTTAGATTTTTTATATCAAAAATAACCCAAATTACGACGACATTTATCTTAATCATTGGATACGTTATATTTAATAGCGCATCTACTCTATGACCTAAGTTTGTTTATATATCAATGCATGCCAAGACAATGCATATGCAATACTAGCAGCTGCACGCTTAGCATGCAGGGGTCCTATATATAAAGGGATAGAGAAGAGCAGAAAAGTCTTAAAGACTTAAATATAAAAATCAGATAGCCTAAAACCATCCCAGGATCTATGTGATGGTTTCCTGAAAAGGAGAACTCCTGAAGAGGAGAATTTTTAACTTCAGAAAAAAATTCACTGCTATATATAATAGGATGTGTGCAAAATATTTGCTACTAATTTTTGTAATTGCCTTATTTATTTTACTATTGCCTCTAGGACCCGTGGAAAGTTTTTTTTTACAAACAAAGAAAGGTGCACTGCATTTATCTATACTTAGTAAAGCGCAGAGCCCAATCGGTTCATTGGTTACTGAATTCTTAAGATTCAGACAGACAGACGAACGGACTGACAGAGAGATATCGACATTAAGATTCCTGTGGCATTAGGGTCCTAAACTCTTCTTGTCCGAACTGACTGTCTGACTGAAAAACCAGACAGAAATAGAAGCTTCGCTGTAGAAATTAACTATTCAGTCAAACATATTTTATTGACTAAACGTGAAGCTGTCTTAAAGGCCAAAGTGCATTTAAAGTAGCAAATGCTACTCAATAAGTCAAAAACATCTGTCTGTCTGTCAGTTTATTAGCAATATTAAGGGTGGTTCCCTAAATTAACTGGGTACTTTCACTCATACCTAATTTTGTACCTTACCCGTGTACGTTTCAGTCCCTTGCAGGGGTGGGGGGGGGGGGGGGGGGGGCTCCATACTTTTCGAACCTTTTCACATGGGTCTACATTACAACCCTGCGGAGTTCTTCCAACCTTTGCTTAACCTAGAATAAGTTAAGATAAAAATGACAAGAAAACGTTTTTTTTTTATTGTTTACTAGTTTCTTCGCCCCTAGCCATTATAATAGGGCGGGAGAGATCAAGAAAATTGAAGATATTCATAAAGCTTACCTGAAAAGTAAAATCTAATTTAAACCAACAATTTCCAAGATCTTTAGATGCAAACAAAAAAGCCTTACTACTTTATATTACAAAAAAGTAGAAAGATAATGTGATATGGAGAAAACCCTAACCCTCTTGTTACTAATGTTAATTGTTAATTTGTTATTGCTGCGCTACTTATTAATATACTTGTCCTTGTCATATTATTTGCATTTCAATATATTTACAGCACAAGGGGATAAGACAATGACGGATAAATTAAACTTCAATAATACAAGAATGGTGGAAGTAAGATTAATTTTTGTGTCCATAAACCTTTTCCGTCTTAGAGTTCCCAGTCAGGGAAGGGTTATTTAGTACTCAAAGTTTTATCAACACTTTCTTTCGTCTGTTGGCTAAAAAACGTTGGGGACTTTTTATTAGATTTTGTTTGGATGGTACAAACTTCTTAACTAATAATTTCAATAATTTACAGAGGGTAAATTTTGTTTATCATAATTTGAGATGTACACCAATAATCTGTTTGTACCAAAGGATCTCGCTAACCGTTAAACCGCTATAGTTCTCCTTTACAGGGTAGCTTCTCATAGGTCCTCAAATTATATATTTAAAAAATAAAATAAAATTAAAGTGCCACTAGAGACCTAGATAGGGTTGTAGCTGCTAGTTCATTAATATTCATGTAAATCCCTTTATCATTATTTTAATAGCTATTCTTAGCGGGTAGTTTATTAATTGATATAAGTTATCGACAATCTACTTTCCATTTTATTGGGAGGGGGGGGGGGAGGAAGCGTTCATCTTAAGAAGGTGTAGGTACCTTCCCCCAAAATAGATGCAACCCTTCTTTACCTATACTAAGCTTCACATTAAAGGAGAACCATATCAGGTCAGCGGTTAGCGAGATTCAGGACAACAAACACAGTGATACACACACACCTACACACATACATCCTTTTACTTTTATATAAGGATAGATAGATAAATATTATGCAGAATTGCTGCAGTGCAATGCTAAAAAATCTCACTTTCAAAAATGCACCATGAGTTGTAAAACTAAACTCAAGGATCTTAAGGGAAGAGACAATGGGCGATAATTTATGTATACACTCAATAACAATGAACATAATATCCCCTTCAGTTTTTTAAAAATATCGGGGGAAAACTTCATTTTATCAATAATTAATTAATTAATATCTTTACATAGTGTATCTTTTGGTAATAGTGCAATATAAATCTATGTTTTGTAAACTTAGACAAATTTTACTTAAAGTACCCAAAGTGTCTGGGCCAACAAACGATAACATGTTGATAAAACTTTGGGTACCAGTATAATAATTTACAGTCTTATGTCCTCTACGTCTCTTCTAAAATCAGATGTATCAAAGGTTTATGATGAATAATAAAACTCAAGTTTCACATTTCTTGCATTTACAATATACAAGGACTTTTATGTTCATAAGTAGTGCTGCTAAAAGAAAATTAAAAGGAGCAATAATCTTATTATATAAAGTAGTAAAGTTATTTTAATTTCTCTGTTAAAATCTCGCTAACCACTGAACCGTTCTGTTTTCAACTTTAGGGAATCCATACATAATTTTCAAGATATTTTATTTTTAAGTATTTAAATGGTTTTATGGCCCCTTCATAACCATTCAAATACAGATCCCCTTGATAATAATTTTATGATTGCAAAATGTGAAAAGTTCAAAAATTTAAATAAACAATGTTTATCAAAAAATAGTTCATTGCTTTATCAGTTAACATAACTAAACACTTCAAATTATCTTTATAAAATTTTTGAAGCCCCCTATATATATATTTTAGATTGTATGTTTACCTTAATCTTAAATGAAGTCTCTCAAACCTTCAGCGCGCAATCCATGGAAGATTTGAAATGAATGTCTCATGAATATACAAAAAAAGGAAGACATCATTCATCAAAGCAAATTATACAAATCACACATAGTTAGAAAAAAGTCTTTCTTTACTAATACAATTGATTTTTACAAAAAAAGTTCCAGTTTTTACATATATATCTAAAATTGAATATAGAGTTACTTCACTATTTCCATAGTGCCTTATCGTTCTCTTAATCACCATTATTTAGGAAATATAAGTATAGTATCATGTTAATTTAGTTCAAATATATAATTAAAGACGTAAATTATTTAAATGGATGTACAAATTTCTTTCAATCCTAATAGAGCTGACACTCTTTCTAAATAGTGGAAAGGTTTGAAATCAATAGAACGGTTCTCATATGCCTAAATACCGACTTACGGACAAGCAGATTGACCTATATTGCAGAGAAAGCTTTACTTTTGAAAAATTTATGTGAATTACAATTTTCCGTCTTGTTCGCTTTGCGCTCCGGCGAGGTCAATAACCTCTTGGGGGTACACTGTGGGACAATACTCATAATAAAGTAACAGGATGTCTATGTCTATCTGTCTGTACCGAAGGATCTTAAAAAAATGTGTTTTGTCTAAGTCTATAAATCAAATTTAAACTTCATTTGTTTTAAAATCTTTTCTAATGTATTGTTTTTTTAAAAGAAATATGAAAAATCATTATAAAGAATGCCTTTTAAAACATATTTTTCGATTGTTGGAATATGCAGAACTTGGAATTTTTATTGAATTTTGATTGGTTGGTTAATTAGGTTTAAATGTTCAAACGTTTCAACAACAAATTATAATCTACAAAAGAGGTAATTTTGTGTTTCATCATTGAGGATATATGTGGTATTCGGCAACCGTGAGCCATGTCTATGGCACCCCTGATCTGGGGTTCGGTGTAGGGTCAATGGCCCTCCCCCGAGTCCTGGGGAAGGGGTCTAGTGACCCCCTCCCTACGCTTAGAATTAATGATTTGAATCTGTCATGTTTATTATGGTTAACTGTATTCTTAATTCTCCCCCACCCTTTCCAGGGATGGGGGAATCATTATTGCCCAAACTGACCATTGTATATGTATTATTTATGCTTTTATGTTATGATTATTTATTCCTATCCATGTAATTATTGTTTGTTGTATATAACTGCAGTATCTCTTAACCCTTCAATAAAGTGACAACTGAAAATAGATGTTGATCATTATCTAGTGAAAGCTAGAGAAGCGTAGCTTCTCTATAGTAAGGTGTCCACGTCTGTCACACTGCCGTAATCTAATTGAACTCCGGTGTCTGCCCTTTATCCTCGGCGGATACCACAACTTTGGTGACAGCTGTGTGAGATTACGGCGAACCACAAGTGTAGAGCAGACGCGCATCTGAGGCTAAGGTACTCCCAGCAGTGAATCTGGCAAAACTGACGCAAGCAACCTGAATTACCCACCCTGGACAGCAAAGTTTAACTCTGCATCCGGCAGTTGTGGAAGCGAAACAGCGAAATCTGACGAATAACCGCGAGCAGCGCCGATATCTAACGGAGAATTGAGCGCCAAAAGGGCTGAAACAGGCCTGCGGACCGGCTGAAACAAGCCAAATACGTGTAGACGGCTGAAAATAGGCCAACCTTACTGCAAGAAATAGCAGGATCCGAACCAGTGGCGCTAGCAGGACGGGACATTCCCTGCCGCCGATAGGCTGAAACATGCCACATAGCTGCAAGCTGCGAGCTAACATACGGGTGTAGTGCACCAGAACAGAGAAAAACTACGTCAACCCCGAGTATCCTGAGAAGCTACAACGCAGCCACCCATCTAGAAGACAGATATTATATCACATTTGCAGGGATTACCACCCTAATGTGATGGCCAAACAATAGATTTATGAGCAAAGCTTGGCAAACAAATTGTTGTGTTGTGATAAATCTAAGAATAGAACAGGCTTGGATTACTGTGTATTGTGATAACAGCTAAAAATAGAACAGAGTTGGTCAACAAATCTGTTATGCAATTGTGATAAGGACAAAAATAAAAGCTAGATGTAATATAATCAAAACAATCTCAAGCCCACAGCACAAAAACAATACACCCCTTATTCCAAGGGAAGGGGAGGGGCCCCTCTCCATTGAAGGCAAATACAATCAGGGTGATATAACAGATAAGCCTAAGATTAAGAAGCAAAGGCCCCATTACACCAGCACACAGTTACCCCCCTCCCTCACAGTGGGAACGGACGGAGTTACCCCCGTCCCCTCACGCGCTTCCCCCCTTCCTACCCACACTAGACTAAGTCCGTCTGTAGTGTGGAGCTAGCGATCGGATACACAGAGCGCCATTCACGGGTAGCGCAACAGAGTGCGGAAAATATCATAAATCCAACGGACGAAGCGGACCAATGAGAGAGCGAGCTGAGGGGTGAGAGCGCGTTTTCCCCGGGTGCGCGGATTTGACGGCGCGAACGCGCGTTACAAGGACAGAAGATTCCACGCACACACACACACACACCTTCACACCAGAGCGGAGCTACTCCATAGCATTTAACAGGGGTATTTTTAGCAAATAAAGAATTGCAAGTTTCTTTCCTCCTAGCTCTAGTGTGATAAGGGAAAACCCAATCAGTTCCTGACAGCAGTTCCGACCCTCAACATCTATCTACCTCAACACCTAACTATTGATAAGTACAGCTAAGTTATATCTTTGCAACTAAAACTCCCAACCTAGTGATACAAACAGTGTTGGCTGTTGGGCTAGGAAGCCTTAAGTGACAACCCATTCATTGTAGTACTGTATAACTTTGTGCCCGCCGTTTCACCGTTGACCCAATGGACCAGCATCAAGTCCCAGGAGGTGACCAAGCCCCAGGATGGCTCCAGGATGACCCTCAGCCGGCCCCAGCCGAGTACCGCAAGCTGATGCTGAGCAATCTGCCGGAGTTTAGAGGGCCGCCCAAGCAGTCCTGGTCGGCACATATCCGCCGACTGGAGATGTCATGGGCGGCTTACCGCGTGCCACCTCATGATTCCCTCAACCGCCGCAACGCCCTACTACTGTCATTGGTAGGGCAAGCGGCGGAAATGGCGTCCCATCTGTTTGGCGAGGCAGGCCAAGCCTTGACCTACGAACAGGTCAAGACCGAGTGTGAATTGCTATTTCGCCCTGCTTTTGAATCCCAAACGCTTAAACAAGCGTTTAGGGATTACAAGCAACACTCGACAGAACCTATACAGGCGTACATATCAACAAAGTGCGCCTTGTATAGGGACGCCTACAACCATGAGGATCTTGAGTTGTTGGTGGACGAATTAAATCGTGGAATTCGTAACGCCAATGTAAAACGCCTCATGATGAACCATGAAATTGCGAGTGTACCTGAGTACACTCGCAAGGCCATGTTCACCGTGACCATGGTTACTAAGCAGCTGAAGGAAGGTGTGTGCTTAGTGGACTCGACCGACGGGCTGACTGGATCTGCCTGCATCCAGTTGCCCCAATATGACGAGTCGGAGCCAATGGAGATTGGCTCCTTGGCTCCGGGTCTCCACCAGATGGGGAAGGTCGCTCCAGATGACAAGGTTCCAGGCCGCTGCTACCGCTGCCAGGGGAGAGGCCACCGAGCTCGAGACTCTCCAACGCCTGTGGAAGTTAGCCTAGAGGAGAGGCGCACCCAGCCACGCCGTGACCGTTCTGCCAAGTGTGAGCGTTGCCACTATGACGGTCACACGGCGGCCGATTGTAGAGCTGACTGGGCCCAGGTAGCCAGCCGCAGGCGCACCGCCGACAAGGGTGCCCCTCCAGGGAAGCCCAGCAGAGTGGCCCATATGGAAGGGAGCGCGCCCCCAGCACCACCACCGCAAGCAGCCGCCCCCAGAGCTGCGGACCGAGCCGATGGGATGCCGCAGTTCGGGACTGTCCCAGCTAGGATCAACGTACTGGGCGGCGCGGCTGAACCCAACCGGGTTGGCCTAGGCTTCAGTCTTAACCATCTGGGGCCAGAGCTGGTACAGCCCAACAACATAGCCGAGCCAGAGGTGCTGAGGCCCCAGCCTTTCAGCCTCAACATGATGGAACCTGCCCGACTGAGCCTACCCAGCAAGAGTGGAGGGGCGCTGCCCAGCGTCCCTGAGACAGTGTATGGGGAGGCCCTGGCAGCCGCTGAACGAGAGAGGCAGGAGGTGCTAGCCAGCACCTCTGCATCGATGTATGGGACGCCACCCGGCGTCGCCACCTGGGATGATGGGGGGGTGCTATCCAGCGCCTCCCACCTTGTGCCTGGGGCGACAACCGTCGCCGCCACCGAGATACCTGGATCCTGGAACGAGCCAGCCTCCAACCTGATGTCTGGGGCGACAACCGTCGCCGCCACCGAGAGACCTGAGTCCTGGAACGAGCCAGCGGTCCCAGGGGAAGGGGTGACACCCGTCACCCCCAGCCAGCCAGCGCCACCAGTCTGCAGGGAGAGCCCAGCTACATGCCAGCCAGCGCCACCAGCCTGCAGGGAGAGTCCAGCTACATGCCATCCAGAGCCCTCTACCAGCCAAGGGAACCCAGCGGCTCACCATCAGGATAAGTTGAATTTGTTAAATGTGTTGTATCCAAAACATTGTAAACACCCAGCCTTGCCTGTGCCCCCTGCACCTGAGGCTGGGGAGATTGAAATTTGGGAAAATAAGGACTTGCCTGTGCCACATGCACCTGAGTTCCTAGGGCAGGGGAGGGCATTGAGTAAGGGCGAGCCTGTGCCACATGCACTTCAGCCCCATGCCACTGGGCATGCCTTGGACCAGGGAAGGGAGCACTTAGGGCTAGGGGAGCCGACACCCAGGCAAGTGCCAGTCGCTTGCCAGTCTGTCATTGGGGAGGGTATCGGGGTGCCTCGGCCGCATACAGATAACGCTCAATGGAAAATTGTATCTAGCCAGGAGCAGCCCAGCCGTGTCCAGCCCCAAGAAGCAGCCGTGACCAGAGCCGGAGATCCCCAGCCGCGTGTACGAGGAAGATGGTTACCTGGAAGCCTCTCCCATTGGTGGATGGTCCTGTGGGGCCTCCTGCTGGCAGCCGTGTGGCCTACAACCAGCTACGTCCTGGTGGGGTGGGACTGTGCCAACCCCACCCATGTCACGTCTTACAATAAAGAAAAGATGTGTGACACGGAGCCCCTACACCAGGAGGTGCCCCTGGGCCATGACGTCCACGTCCTGCAGCAAGTCAAGGTGAGGGAAACCACTGGGTTCAGCTGTCAGCTCACCGTGTCCCAGTGGACATTCAGGTGTGGGGTATGGGGTCACCTCAAGGTGACCTCGGTCCCCACCCTCATGAGGCCAACCAAGATAGACCCAGAAGCGTGCCGAGACCTGGCCAGGAACCGAGTATACACGTTGCCAGGCAAGACCCAGCCACTGACGTTCCAGCTGAACCACCCCCTGTTCTTCACCATTGATATGGTGGGCGCCCTCGTCAACAGCCCCGAGGGGGTGGGTTGCGAGGGGGAGGACGTCCACTTTGAGGGCCAGCTCTACCGCAATGAATTAGTGCTCCAGGAGCGGCGGCTGCTGGTCAAGGAGGAGACCTATGTGGTGGAGGATGGACGGGTGGAGTCCCAGTCTGACCACCTGACCCTCGAGTGTCCCCATTCTGAGCTGTCCTGTATCACTGGGGAAGCAACCTACGTGTGGGACCACCTGGGAAGAGATTGCCCCTTGAGGCTGATCCGCAGCCTCCAGCCCAGCCTGGTGAGGGATGCATATCTGGTTGACCATCAGGCCCAGTTTTTCATCAACATGACCAACCCCACCTCAATTGTGAACTGCGACTTCGAGGCCCATGCCACCAACCATCCAGCATTGTTCGTGGCAGCTGACCCAGCCGCGGCTGCGCTGCCCAGAGTGTCGGCCAGGGATGTTGACGTTCCCCTTCAAGCACAGATCCATGCAGGTTATATTGGATTTACCCTGGAAACGCGCATGAGAAGCACTGCAGCAGAAGAAGTAGCGGCCAACTGCTGGAAGCTCCAGCAACTAGATCCGGCCCACCCGGTGCGTGTCCAGGGGAGCACGTTCTCGGTACTGAGGGGAGACATCCTGCTGCAGCTGACCTGCCAAAGGCACAAGTATGTTGTCCGCGAACACAAGGAGTGTTGGGACAAAGTGCCAGTGGAGCCCACAGGTTTTGTAGACGCTGTGACACGGGTATACAGTGAGCACGCCACCAAGATTCCCTGTTCCTCCACCTACCCCCTGACTGTGCACGCGGAGGAAGGCTGGATAGAGTTAACCCCTGCTCCCAAGAAGAGGCCACCCCCGCTGGATACGCCTAAGCAGTTGTTGACAGAACCCTTAGATGACTTCAGTTCAGGTGGTTTGTATTCGCAGGCTGAGTTGAATGACTGGCAACAACTGCTGGCATTCCCAGCATACAAGAGTGCCATGCTGACCGGCCTATCCTATGGCTCCTGCGTTCAGCAAGGCAGCTGTTCGGCCACAGGAGACCATGGGATAGTGTCCTACAACATTGACCGACTGGCGGAGGAAGGAGAGGCAGCCCTGGATGTCTGGGCAGGATTTAGACAAGCCATCCACGAGTGGGGAGATGGCGCCGCCATCCTGTGCTTGCTGTTGCTGATCCTCAAACTGCTGGGGGACCTAACCATCATTTCTCTGGCAGCAGCACAAGGAGGAGTCCGGGCAGCCCTGAATGCGATATCACAAGTGTTCCTGTACCATCCAGCTTTGTATAGGAAGGCGTTGGCCAGAGCCAGGCTCAACCATGCCAAGTCCCGGGACTTTTCAGTGGACTGGGATGCCATTCCCATCGGCAGGGAAGCAGCCGAGGAAATGGTGTCTATGAAATCAACTGACAGCGGGCATGACCGCCCAGGTAGGCCAGGACCGCCCTCTGGCAGACCCCGCGGCCCCTCAGGAGGACAGGCCGCTGCTCAGACAATCAACCTGGCAGCCAGTGCCCCAGCCGCTGCCAACAACAATCCGCAGGCCCCACTGCTGACCGTTCCAGCAACAACTGTGCCACCAGCAAACCTGATACCTGCCGGCGCTGACCAACGTATCCAACCCAAGTCAGCCTCTGCCTTCTATCCCACATTGGGAGCCCATCAACCCTAAGAAGATACTCACCACTAGGATTCCATTGAATCATTATCGTTTGTATATATATTTTAGTCCTAAGGAGCGGGCCGAAGGCCTCAACCACTGTCGGAAGTCTGGTAGGGAAACCACCTCCCAGCCTTCCGAGGGGAGAGTTGTGGTATTCGGCAACCGTGAGCCATGTCTATGGCACCCCTGATCTGGGGTTCGGTGTAGGGTCAATGGCCCTCCCCCGAGTCCTGGGGAAGGGGTCTAGTGACCCCCTCCCTACGCTTAGAATTAATGATTTGAATCTGTCATGTTTATTATGGTTAACTGTATTCTTAATTCTCCCCCACCCTTTCCAGGGATGGGGGAATCATTATTGCCCAAACTGACCATTGTATATGTATTATTTATGCTTTTATGTTATGATTATTTATTCCTATCCATGTAATTATTGTTTGTTGTATATAACTGCAGTATCTCTTAACCCTTCAATAAAGTGACAACTGAAAATAGATGTTGATCATTATCTAGTGAAAGCTAGAGAAGCGTAGCTTCTCTATAGTAAGGTGTCCACGTCTGTCACACTGCCGTAATCTAATTGAACTCCGGTGTCTGCCCTTTATCCTCGGCGGATACCACATATACATCAATTTATCGGCCATTGTCTTATCCTTTTAGATCCCTAGTGCTATGTGGTAATAAAGACTAATATATGTGGCAGTATCAAAAAGATATTCACCTCCTGCTGTTTTGTTAACCTTGTTTCTACTAGGGAAGATTTTCTATAATTAGGATCAGTCCGTCTATTCGGGATATTTAGTTCTTTTCTTTAATTAAAATTGTCCTATCGATTTCAAAATTTTCATGATGATCTCTATAACAGGTAGATCGTTATCAGTAAGTTAGTGCGTCCATTTAAAACATGCTGATTTGACAATTTTGTTTTGTACAGATATAATTGTCATATTGATCTGATTTTTGGAATACTGATTCCTATTACAGCAAAGTACAATATTAGAAGCGAAGCATCTCCATTATAAAGTCCTGAAAATGTAAGCATGTTCTTATACAGTATTCTGTATTTAAGAATTTATGCAAATTAACGTACAATTTTGTTTAAACTTTTATATTTTGCTGATTGAATTTTGACACTCTACAAGGGATAATGTTCGTTTGTTTTACCGTTTTAGAGCTTTACTTTTATAGATGTTGACATCCTTGTTTATGAGTATAGTAACTACATTTTGAGTACGCCCTGTCCATATAGTCATTTTTAAAATTTATATTTCTCAGCTGCTATAAAAGATAGATTTTACTAGTTTTTAGTGTGTAGATTCCCTAATTAGTGTTTAAGGGAAATTGGACCATAAATTTCACTGGTACCCAAATAAATAAACTTTCTCATTTATTGGCTAAAAAAATTTAGGTACTTTTATTATATTTTGATAATTTGGTTGTAATAGTGTTGCTATTTTCAACAAATAATTTTAATGTACAAAAGGGATACTGTACACATATAAGAACATAATCTATTTTTAAAAGCAAAGCTTTTCTATAATTAAGGTCGGTCCGTCCGTACGTCCGTCCGTCCGAGATAGTTAGCTTTTATTCGTTAATTTAGGCATGTTAGAATTGTCCTATCGATTTCAAACTTTGCATGGTGATTCCTGTAGTAGTTAGGTACGATTTAGAAAGCGTAGCAACTCTATAATCGTTACCAGAATGTCCGTATGTCCATTTTAAACATGTTGATTTTTTTTACTTTTTTAATAAAAATTTTTTATGTTATAAAATCATCCGATTAGTCTGATTTTTTTATTACTGATTCCTATTACAACAAGGTACAGTATTATGAGCGAAGCATCTCTATAATCAAGTATTAAAATGTCAGTATGTCCTTAAACAGAATTCTGTATTTAAGAAGTTTTGCAACAAATTTACGTATAATTTTGTCAAACCTTATATTTTCTAATTCAACTTCTGTACCAACACTCTTTCTAATTCAACTTCTGCAACTAGTCCTCATGTAATATATTTGAATTTGACAAATCTCTGTTCCTGCAAGCTTGTGGCACAGCCATGGGCACGGCTTGTGCTCCAAACTATGCAACAATAATGATGCATAGTATGGATGTCAAGATAAAAAATCTAGCAAGGCAAGTGGCAGCTGGCAGAAATCCCCTAATTTTGCTGAAAAGATTCTTGGATGACCTGTTTATGATCTGGAGAGGCAGTGTGGAGAATCTACAAATGTTTTTAGAATTGGTCAATACACTCCACCCCACAATTAAATTACAAGTTCGTTCACCTGTCCTTTCCCTTGTACCTATCCTGCTGGATTTGAACATGACTGCTTCTGCCACTTTAGCCGATCCATACCTTTCCTGGACACATTAGTTACCATCAAAAACAAAACCTTGGTCACAGATATCTATAAAAAACCTACAGACCGTTGCCAGTACCTGTTGCCAACATCAGCACATCCTGCACACATTACCAAAAATATTCCTTTCAGCTTATGTTACAGATTAGTAAGAATATGTTCGGAAAAAAAACACACTAATCCAACGACTAGATGAACTTAAACAACTGCTTCTTTCTAGAAACTACAACCTACAGATAATCAATGGTGCTATTGCCAAGGCTCTAAATATTGATAGAAATGCGGCCCTGGAAAAGAAAGTTAAAGTATCAACCAAGAGAATACCATTTGTTATTACTTTCCATCCAGCTCTACCTTCAATCAGCACAATCCTAAAACAAGGGTGGAAAATAATGGTAAAGGATGAGAGACTGAAAAAAATATTTCCAGAACCACCTTTAGTTGCATATCGTCAGCCTAAACACAGCTCTCTCCGGGAAAAATTGGTGAAATCAAAGCTACCTGAACGTGAAAAAAGAAGTGTCAAAGGTATGAAGAGGTGCAACCTACCTAACTGTCCCTCCTGCCCTCATGTCCGTGAAGCCAAAGTTGTCTACAGCTCAGCAAATAATTTTAAGGTACCTATTTTACACCAGTCAACTGCTCTACAAAAAATCTCGTTTATGTTATAACATGTGATAGGAGAGAATGCAAATACACACAGTATGTAGGAGAAACGGGGAAACAGCTTAAAGAAAGATTCAAACAACATTTAGATTGTGTCAGATCTCAAAATGAAAACTTGAATAAAACTGCAGTTGGGAAACATTTTAATCTTCCTGGACACAGTGTTGCCAACATGAAAGTATCTGTTATAGAAAATTGCAGGCAGGAGTCAGCCGTGTACAGAAAATGTCGAGAATCCTTCTTCATCAATAAATTTGAAACAAAGCACCTGGGGCTGAACAGAAAAATGTAAAATTATTGTTATTGTTATATATTTTTGTTAATGAAAGTAAATTTTGCTAATACATGTTGTTTTTTCTTGTAACATAATTTATACCTATTTGACTTGCAAATTGCAATATTTTTTTAAAAATGCTAACCCAACCAAACTTATGAATATTTTCTTCCTTGTTGTTGTATAAATTCTTACCACTGTTGAAAAGTTTGACCGCCAATTTTCATCTGCTAACCCTTCCCCCCCCCCCTTCCTTTACAATAAATAATTCAGTTGTACATAAACTCTCAAACAATTAGGTACACCATATTTCAAAGTAAAAAGATTTGGATTTTATTTTGTTTTAAAAATTCTTTTTTTCAAAGTACTTAATATTGTTAACTTGTTTTTTTGTTAAACTTATATTAATTTTAACTAGTATGAAGCTTGTTGTTTTCTTAAGAATTTTTGCAAATATGGTTATTATTTTATAGAATTAAGAAGGCTTGAATAAAGCGAAATATATTTTCTACAAAGAAGTTTGTTCTTTCATGTGTAGTTAGCTCTAGCCGCGCGTTTTTTGAGATTTATATTTTCATATTTTGTATATTCAGTTCTTACACTCTACAAAAGTTAATGTTCGTCTGTCATATCGTTTCAGAGCTTTGCTTTTATGGATGTTGTCATCCTTGTTTATGATTTAATTATGCTTCGCTTATAGAATTTGACCTTGTTGTCCTAGGAACATTATCATTAAATTCTGATAACTATAAATGGGGTAAAATTGCTTTCAAAAGAGTTCCCATAATAAAAACAAGCTGTTTTACATAGAAGAACAGCACAGTAAATGGAAGAAAAAACTGACAGATGTAAGTGTAATGTAGAGTAGAAGCTCACTGGTAGCAGGCAATGAATATTCATAAAACAAATTCCCAACTTTATATTAGACTTCTATAAATCCTATGAAATCACATTTTCACATAATATTGTATATCTATCATACGTACAGACAAACCTTTATATATATAGAATAGCTTCGCTACTACTAAAAAGTCCGTGTATCAAATGAAATAATATTGGTGGGGAGAAAGTATCTTTTTTTTCTCTCCCATGACCTAACTCCTCAGTTGGGTTTTAGACGCTCACAGTAATGGACGATGAAAAAAAGAATATAGTAAAGCTACTCTATAATATAAAATTTCTGTCAGAAACGTTTAAGAGCAAACATGAATTTCTTAGCTGCTATTGTGGATAGATGGCTGATTTTTTTGTGTGAAAATCTTGCTGACTAAACGCAACTCTACTCCATACATCACTTTGTCTGTCTGTAATGCTGTAGAGTTCATCAAGCGTGGCGAGAAATTTTTTTCTTTTCTATTGCTATTTAAGTTAGACGGCTGATTTTTGGTATGGAGATTCCACTGATTCAATGAATATCCACTCTATAAATTGTTAGCAGGGAGGGAGAGGACATTTGGCTATTTATTACACTAGTCCCCGGCCCAAAGTGTTACATCATAGTTTTCGTGTTTGTTGGCTTGCATTTTGATTGGTTGGTTTCTTTATTTGAATGTCCAACCAAACATTTCCACTAATTCTCATATATAGAAGGGTTAATTTTGTTTATCATCATTGGGATTGTACATCAATTTATCAGCTATTGTCTTATCCCTTTAGATTCCTGTTTTGCAATGATTTTGGGATGTGATTTTCTTGGCGGCTATTTTATATAAACTTCTCGTATGAAGATTTTGCTCACCATTAAACATTCCATTTACAAATGACTTGGTCTGTCAGTCTGTAATGCTCTAGAAGACAAACAATTTATATGTGTATTAATATTTCTTCTTTATTGCAGAAAGAACAAAATGAAAACGTTAAAGGTTTGTAAATTTAATAATAGAAATCAGACAATACAAAGCTAAAATTTCAGGGAAAAGTCCCTTTCGTAACATCGCCCCATAAGGGGCGATCCGTCGTATTTAAAAATGGCATTTTATAGGTTATTTTAGGTTAGGTTAGCTTATATTGGGTTAGGTGATTGCCCCGTAGGGTTACGTAATTGGCCCCGCAGGGTTAGAGCCCCCCGCAGGGGCTAGAAATAGGAGAAAGTTAATGTGAAAAATACGAAGAATCGCCCCATAAGGAGCGATGTTACGAAAGGGACTATACCCAAATTTCCTTCTCAAATAAAAAAGCATCAGTTTTCATGAAAACTATTCCTATTTTCAATTTAGATATTTGTCCTGGTAGCAGTGGTGATGTTGTGCCTTAATATTCAAACTTCTTTGTCCTGCGCGGAAAGTTCATTTTTCAAATAAAACTTTGATGGAAATAATTATTTATAGCATCATATTATAGACATGTTTCCGCAAATATTAGAATTGAAAATTATTTTAAATCAGTTTTGTTAGCCTTGAGGGTTCAAATGCCAAGACTAACAAAGCTAATATTCATAATATGTTTTTAGTAGGGAAGCTACTCTATAATTCACTTTGTCCGTCCGTCCGTCCGTCTGTCAGTCCGTCCGTCAGTCCGTCAGTCCTTAACGCTATGGGGGAAATGGGATTTGCTCAGCTCCTATAAATGATAGAATGCTGAAATTTTTTGACAATATTTCCATCATGAAGGAGCACAATTAAGTACAAAACATCGATGACGGTGGGACCGCTTTTTAGCAGGTTTTATGCTACTTTTGTATTTTTCACATTTTTCTCCATATCTTCAGTGGTCCGATTTTCAAAATTTTTTCAGTTATAGATATCAAAATTAAATTTCCTGTTCTTTAAAGAAAACAACTATGACGGCCAGACTGCCTTTCAGCAGGTTTTAGGCTATTTTTGTATTTTTCACATTTTTCTCCATATCTTTGGTGTTTATGGTACAATTTCCAAAAATTTTTCCGTTATACATGTCAAAATTAAATTTCCTGTTGTTTAAAGAAAACAACCATGACGGTCAGACTTCCTTTTTGCAGGTTTTTGGCTATTTTAAAATTTTTCCATATCTTTGATGTATATAGTCCAATTTTCTAAATTTTTTGAAGTTGAGGATTTAAAAATTAAATTTCCTGTCGTTTTAAGAAAACAAGCATGGCTTTCAGACTGCCTTTTAGCAGGTTTTTGCTATTTTTATATGTTTTACATATTTCCCTATATCTTTGCCGTTTTTGGTCAAATTCTAAATCTTTTTTGGGATATCATTATTAAAATAATTTTTCCTATTGTTATGAGCATCTTTTATGTAATTTACTTTGACCGTCATTATTATACAAAATAAACAGGGTTTTATAAATTAATAAATTAATTAATAAATACACTTTAAATCTACTTGTACGTATTACCATCTTTGATTTTATTTTTTGTGCTTCGCTACTTATGGATGTTGTCATCCTTGTTTAATTTCCATATTCGAAGAATAGTGGCTTTAAAATGATACGACACATAATTTTCAGTATGGCTTATAACCGGTTCTAATCCAGCGGATATTAAAGATTTGACACCTTTCGAAGCATAGTATTTTTCCTTGTACTTTTAAACTCACGTACATTCTCGGACTACTGATTGTATGTCATCTAAAAAATTTAAAAATGAACTTTATTCTTAGTGCCGATATTGTACTGCTAGAGGAAGGGTAAGTTTAATTGCAGAATGCAATTTTTTTTCTATAAAATACGAATGCCTTAAAACGACACCATGGGATTTAATTAGTTTGGGGGAAGGGGTTTTCACCACCCCCCCCCCGCACCCCCAATAAACATATCGTAGCCGGTAATATTTTTTTATGGGCAAAATTGTTTGTAAAATAACTGATATTTTAAAATAACCACACTGATTTTTAAATATTTTCAAAAATGAAAGTTCATGGAGTAGACTCATCCCCTCCCCACCCTCTTAAAGGTCTCAAGGGGTGTAGCCGAGCCGAAAAGAACATTTTAAAAACATATAGTTTATTGTTGATACTTCAATATGTATGGCTACTTTATAAGTAAGGTATGTACTAACGAAAATCTTAATTTCCATAAGAATTTTACAAGATTTCATGTTTTTTAAGTACAGTTTTTCAAAATTACAGTTAAATATTCATTTCCATTCAAGCCATCGACTTCCAAGAGTGAGTGTAAAGGGGTGTTTACCCACCCCTCTGAACTATACCCCACAAAAAATTGTAAAAATACATATATATACTAGATTACCCCTCTTAAACCTTTAAAAACCTCATTTTACCCACCTTAAAATTTAAAGCTTAGACGTCCACCTTATAATGCTGCGCTACTTATTGTACCTAATTGTCCTTGTTATACTCTAGAGCTTTGGAGTTACATCTGGAGAATCAAGGTAGATGCCTTTTTTTTATGACAGGAAAATTTATGGTAAATGTATGTTCAATTAATTTATTAATTAATTTTTTCATGTTGCCTGAAGCTTAAAATCTCGGAAAATACTGGCTCTGGTTTCGGGAACCTTTTTATATATGTCTTTAGAGGTTTTCGATTTTTTCTTGCCTATTTTACTCTCCCCTAGATGCTAAGGGCAAAGCAAAAGGTTTATTGAACAAAACATAATAGTAACTGAAATTTTAGTAGTATCTACTCTATAATAATGATACGTAAGTATGATTTGTAAATCCGTATGTCACGATGGAAAACTGCTTAACCCAGAAAGGTTTGGTGTATTTTTAGTATTAATACTTTTCTAGCTATATCAATTCAATAGATAAAGCACACGTGTACATATTGACAGGGGAAAATTTGTAGTCAATTTAGGTTGCTTATTTGGACCTCAATTAGTGGTCAGTTCGTTTATCCAGTAGGGGATGGTAGATATCGTTATTTTATCCAGCTGCGAATATCACTTTATTAGAGTACATCTGGTGCAACATCCAAGTAAGATTTACAGATTATCAGTTTAGTACCAAGTCATCTAAGCAATTGATAACTTCCTTAACTGCTGTGCTATTTATTGCCCTTGTTGTGTTATCTAGAGCTCTGATCAGCCTGTTTCCTTGCTGTCCAACTTGTAGAGGTAAGCTTTACAAATTTCAGGGATCTTGAGGAGCAAGACAAAGGACGATGAATTGATATACTTCCCACCTTGCAAAATCATATAACAAAATCTTTCATGGATTAAGGACTAATGTTTTCAAATTTTATGTATTGCCGAATTTTTTAATCTATTGAAACTAATCATCTATGTGTTTCAATCTCCACAAAATTTTGAAATTATAAAAACATATATAAGTCTATGGGTTTTAATTGGGAATAAAATTATAACTTAAACTGGCTTTTTGTATCATAATGTGTTCAATTTTAGATAATAATTTGGCTTGGTTTTCTTAAAATGGTGGAAATTTTGACCTAGTTCTAAAAGCAATATTATTTTTGTACATATTTAAATTACCAAATATGCCGCCAAAATAAACCAATCACGTGTCTTCTAACTAAAATAACAGCTTACTATTGGATGTCTTATTTACAGGATTGGTGCATTTTGGCGGCAAAATAGAAATTCGTACATATATTTATATATTAAGGAACTGGTGATACTTCTAATTTGAAAAATGACGAATGTGGAATGGTAAACCCGCGAAGGCGCAGAAGCAGCAGTTCTTCTGCTAACAGAAAGAATAAAAAGTGCAAAGGCACGAAAGAGGAGGTATTTTTGTCTTCTTTTCATTACCCTTTACAATAACAGAAATGTTTGTCAAAAAGAAAATAAAATCACTTAAGGTAATAGGTATTATTACAGATTTTTAATTTAGATGGAAAAAATACAAACAGACAAATTTTTCAATAGTCAAATTTGCTATTACTTTTGAATTCATAGTATAAACTACTTGGGACGGAATCATTTATGTTCATTTCCGTAATGTATAATTTTAAACAGCTCATTAAAAAGGAATGAATAAATTTGCCCAAGTGAATAAATAATGGAACAATAGCTCAACATTTCTTCCACAAATGTGATAGAAACATCCCATAAAATTACCACAGTCTCCAAAAGAATTCACATTTCAACCAATTATTTCGGGGGTGTTTGTCATAATAATAGAAATAATCTAGATACAAACTGTCTAAATCAGCCAATAGAAGAAAACTAAAGACACAAGTTACATCCTTATACTAAAGTAACAGGATGTCTGTTTGTCTGTGTGTTTGTGTGTCTGTACTGAAGGATCTCGCTAACCGCTGAACCGATCGGGTTCTCCTTAACAGGGTAGCTTCTCATAGGACCCGTGAAGGTTTATAACTATTTTCTTGGGGGGTGGGACACACCCAACCCCCCCCAAAAATAAAAAATCCCCCCCCGAAAAATTTATTTTTTATTTTTTTTTACTAAAATTAAAAATGAGGGGGGGGCACCCCCCCCAAAAAAAAAATAAAAAAAATTTCGCCCCCCCCCAAAAAAAAATTTAATTTTTCTTTTAAAATCTAAAATAAGAAATTGGGTTATTAAATTCGACTCTCTCCTCCTCAAGTACCCCCTAGAGGCCTCTAGGGGCGTAGCCGCTAGTTCTAATATATAAAGGAGTAAGCTTTTTTGTCTCTATCGAAGGATCTCGCTAACCGCTGAACCGATATAGTCTTCCTTTACAGTGAAGCTTCTTATAGGTTTCGGGATGGTTTTAGGCTATTTTATTTTTTATAAAAGTACGGGTAGGTAGGTTTTAGGCTATTTTAATGCCCTTCCATATTCCTTAGATATAAAGCCCCTAGATGCTAGGGGCGCAGCCGCTAGTATATAACAAAACGGTTTTATTCTGCCAAAAATCGCTTTTTAATTTGACAAAAAAATGGGCCAGATGGACCATCTAGATATATTATATCTATTATCATTATCATATTATATTATTCATTTAGAAGAAGGCCTGCAGGAATGAGCATAATGAGGTGACCAGACTTTCAGGTGGAACTCCAGCCGTTAGTTCTGTAAGTTTTATTCAATTTATAAGTAACTAAGAGTTATTTTTAGGGCATATGTCATTATGTTGCAAAGAAACTATATTTTAATAAAAGAGTTCCAAGTGTTGAAAACAAGAATAAAGGTACTATTAAAACAAGTGTTTTGGGTCATGACTGAAAAGGAATTGATAATGAATATTGTTTTCCATTTTTAGTCTGTGATAGCCATTCTTAAAAAATCTCAGTTTTTACTCCTGATCTGATTTCTGCTGGACTAAGAATAATTTTAAACCATTCTCTAAAAATTAATTAGTGAAAACTTGAATACAATCATATGTTAAAATTTTCTTACGTGAATATGCTTTAAATTATAATTATTTATTTAGACTTTCGGTAGCAAATACCCATGGGTAGTAGGACTTGTGGACAAGAGCTTTACTTGTAAGTTAACTAAAAATAATTTTTTTGGGGGGGGAATCATTGTTTTAGAGGTCTTCAGGGCCAAATTACTTTAAAGGATTAAAGAATTGAAAATGGGGTAAGGTTTAAAACATTTAGCTTTTTTCCAAATAGCATAATGCAAGATATTAAATTTAAAACTTAAGAAATCCTTACATGTACAAAATATACCCTATTCAAAATCAGAGCATAAATTTCTAATGCTTTTTTATTGCAGTATTGAAGCTTCCCTTTTGTGCTGGAACAATTATTGCATCCCAGTGGGTTATAACTTCAGCACATTGTATTTTTAAGGTATAAAAGGTGCTTTTACAAAGCACATTGTTGAGCACTAAGCCTCGACCATATTTTAAAATAGATAAAGAATAGGGGGTGGGGTATTTATTTGTTAGTTTAATAGTTAGGTTAGATTATATTGGGTAGCTCTGCAGGGTTAAGGACTGCTGGTATAGGCCCACAGGGTTAAATAAGGATAGGGAAAAAAACTAATCATCCGATATTTTTAATTAAAAAAATATGGTGTTGGGAGGTTTATCTGTGCTCAGCAGGCACTTTGTGTGAAAACCCTGGTATTTTATAGTAGTACTGTCATTTCTAACCTGTGAAAATAACTATTTATGGGTCTCTATTTGATAATACCAACAATATCATTAGAATTCAAGGGATTGGCTTAATTGAATATTTTGTCTATTAAACAATTTTTTTTATACATATATGTATAATATTAATAGTATATATTATATTTATATATTTTTATTTATTCATTTTAGTCTGCATCTGAGATTGAGATTGTTTTGGGAAATCCATTTATCATTGCTTTAACACCTAATACGTAAGTATTCCATACTTAAAATCAGAGATAAGGTAGAATTGCTGTCTTTGACTTATCTTTTATTATCAGGTATTAAAAATTCTACAAAATCATAATTGACCCACTTATCACACACAAGCTTGTAAGCCCCATGAGAAGTCTAACCCTCAAGGATTATAATTATTGAATAAGCAGTTGATCTTTCTTGAAGAAATCTAACTCAACCTAAACAAATTTTTGTTTAGAGAGACTGTTGGAGTATCAGCTATATTCAAACACACTGGCTTTGTGGATAATTCAAGATCATATATGAATGATGTAGCCCTACTTAAGCTTAATAGAGAGGTATGTTGAAAATCATGATAAACAACATAACCTTACTTAAATAGATAGAGAATATGTTAGAAACAACCATTAAATTAGGTTTTAATGTCATAGAATTCTGGAAAAGATTATAATTACCAGTTAACCTAGTCTATGATTTTCTATATTAGTTAGTAGGTCCTTTATAAAGTAGGGAAAATATTGTTTAGATTGATTTGAATGTATATACACCTGCCTGTCTACCTGAAGCTAATTTGAACTTGGAAGGAAAAATGGCAACTTCTTTGGGTAAATATACACTAATTTGTATTTGTATCCTATTAAATAAAGTAGCAAAATTTGTATGTTGATTCATTTCTGTTAGCTATGTTAATAATACACTCTGGCTAATAAACAGGTTTAGACCATGTACTACAATATAAATATGACTTTTAAAATAGAAAGTGCAATCAAATGGTTGGAAGTCTGTGGGGCATTGGTTAAAACATCATCCGGTATTATGGACATGCCTTAATCTGCTACTAAAACATAAATAAATTATTGATAAATGACCTAAAAATTAAAAATTTACTGGGTGTTTAGTCCAAAAATTGGCAAACTAATCCACAATATTTTAGGATTGCAATCTCATCTGTTTTAGGATATTCACCATATCCAGCTGACCTAGCAAACCCAGTGCCCAACATTATTATTCAAGAAGTTGTATTGCCAGTGACAGACAAGACTACCTGCAACACTGTCTATTCTGGTGCCCCATTCAACACTCAGGTAAGTGCAAACTCTCAGTTACCTAATTATTGCTATCAACAAAACTAAATTATAAAACTTATTATGATTAGAATAAGAATATTTAAAAATATTCTGCATTACCCAGAATCTGAATATAAATAAAACCTGGTTAAATTACGCTTACACAAATAAGTCTTTTTCGTGAAATTGAAATAGCTGTGCAGTGTTACAGGTTATCCTTATAATAAAGTAACAGGATGTCTGTTTGTGTGTCTGTTTGTACCGAATGATCTCGCTAACCGCTGAACCAATCTGGTTCTCCTTAACAGGTTAGCTTCTCATAGGTCCCGTAAAGGTTTATAACTATTTTCTTGGGGGGTGGGACACCCCCAACCCCCCAAAAAATGAAAAATACCATACCCATCCAAAAAATGAAAACTTTTTAAATCAAATTAAAAAAAAAAAAAATTTCCACCCCTCAAAATTTTTTTTTACCTTTCTTTTAAAATCTAAAATAAGAAATTGGGTTATCAAATTCGACTCTCCCCTCCTCAAGTGCCCCGAGAGGCCTCTAGGGCGTAGCCGCTAGTTTTGTATAAAGGATCCTTAAAGTTTATACTTTTTTGTTGAAGCAATTGATTTCATGAATATTTAGTTGTTGAAGTGTACCTAATCCTTCCATTAAACTACAAATTCATTGCTATTAGTTCATATTTCTAGATAAGAGATGGTCAATTGTACACTGGTTGAGCAGATAACTGTGCAGAATTTGTTATGCCAGATGTTTAGTATATACGACTTATCTTGCAAATTGCTAGAATCCTGTTAAGTTTTTAAAAAAAGGATATTTGGATCTTACTTACACTCATTTCACATATTACATATATCTTTTTCTAGATAAGAGATGGCCAATTGTGTGCTGGTGGTGTTGCTGGGGCAGGAGTTTGCCAGGGAGATGATGGAGGTCCACTGACTATTCCAATGGGGAATGCCAATCAACATACTCTTGTTGGAGTTACTAGCTTTACTAACGGATGTGGACAGGTATCTAACTTTAGAGATCTGAACCCTTAAAGGATAAGAACAATTCTTAATTTTACAAATGGAAGTGAGACGTTTCTGGATTTTGTACTGGTTAACTACCCAAGAAAATGCCAGTTATGTTGCTAGAAATAATATCTTTGATATTGGAAGTTGATAAGTGTCTGTTTTTATAAACTTTATCCTACTGGACTGGGTCTAAACTTCAAAGAAAACCATAAAAATGAAAAATAATTTAATTATTTAGGATGGTGTGCCTGGAGTTTTTGCTGACATTTCTTACTTCAGGAAAATTTAATATTAAAATAATAAAAAGCTTGGATTAGGGATCAAATTTAAACATGACAGAGAGCTGGACAGACATTGGTCTACTTTGCATTATAACTGACATGATTAACTACTTCTATTTGCTATAAATTCTAGAAGCGGTTTCGCCCCTAGCCTCTAGGGGCTTTGAACTGATAAAAAAGAAAACTTTTTGGGGGGAATTCTTTTGTTTTTTTTTGGGGGGATTCTTTTTTTTTGGGGGGGGGGATGGGAGTGTCCCACCCTCTAAGAAAATAGCCTAAAACCACCACAAGACAAGTAAGTATATTCCTTGAAGAGATGAATCCAATCGGTTCAGTGGTTACCGAAGGAGCGGACGGACAGACATCATTCTACTTTGTATTTTAAATATATTATTGATTTAAAACACATATATCTAATTTATAATTGATGATCAGAGACTGGATTGAGTGCAAGATGAAAGAGAATGGAGGTGCTAATTTTGTTCCCTAAGCACTTCTACCTCAATGATGAACATCAACTATTGAAATTTGCCCTATTACTGTATAAAGGTTTACTGCTCAATTGTTTTAAAGGGTGTTTAAAAAAAAACCAATCGCTCACATTTTGAACCACCGTAAGTACTTCAAATCTTGGAGATAGACCCTATAATGTTTAGAGTTTTTGATGGGGCATGCAAAAACCTTTCTTTAGACACCTTAAACAGGTTTCTACCTCAATCCTAGCCGATTTGGGATAAAAAAGGCAGACCCATCCAACATTGAGGCATGGCGGCTCTGTTTAAATCTAGTTCTTGATGTTTGTCAGGTATTTCTTTATGATGCCAAATTGGCTAGGATTGTGTTAGAAACCTAGTTAAGGTGTCTAGAGAAAGGTCTTTACATGCCCCATCAAAAACCCTAAACATTATGGGGTCTATCTGCAAGATTTCAAGTACTTAAGACGGTTTGTTCTTTTTTTAAAGAGACAAATTTGTCTTAATTTTATTATAAAATATGCACTTTCGGCGTAGGGCAAATTTCTCTGCAAGGGCTAGGTTTCGAGCTCTAGTGCTCTGGAAAGGTGAGTAGATTTAAAATTTAATATTGTTTTGTTATTGTCATTGCTTGGGCATGAATTGTACTATTTTATATTAATTTTGGACCAACACTGTAAGGTTTATATTGAAAAAAGTGAAGCGATTGGTTTTTATTTAAACACCCTTTAGTTGCACTCACTCTTAATCCTGTATCAGGAGAATATTTTATATAAAGCTTTAATTATTTGAAAATTTTTAAGTTTTGTTGTTAATCTTATTTATAACATATTATTTGTTTTATTTGTTAATTGTTATTGTTATGATTTTTAATTTGTAAATTTTTATTATTGTTATTTCTTATTTGTTACTTTTATATATTGCATTTTGAGTAGAGATGTTTTGCTAAATGCAAGTAAACGATTTTAAAACCAGTGAGCATTGTTATAATTATGAGATTAAAGCTTATAATTTTAAAATACTACGATTTCAATTGATAAAAAAATTAGACCAAAATAATATTTCTCCACTATTCACCCAAAAATGGTCCGATCATTTACAAATTATAACTATCTATAATACAAAGTAGCTTGATGTCCGTCCGTCCTTTAAGATCTTGGTAACCAATGAACTGATTCTACTCTTCAGGGAATATACCTACTGGTCCTATGGTGGTTTTATGCTATTTTCTTTGGGGTGGGACAACACCAACCCCCCAAAAAACAACCCCCCCCCCAATTTTTTTAACGAATTTTTATGAATTTTGGAAAAGAAGGTGTATTAACTTTTTTGCTTTTTATTTAAGATAGCTAGCCTGTGCTTTTAGTAAGTAGTAGATGTAAAATTTTTCATAGAATTCAGATATGCAATCGTTTTTTTTTGTAGACCTCTTATTTTTTAAGTAATTTAAGTTCTTAAAAAAATAATTAGTCGGTTTTAAGGTACTAAAACGCAACAAAATAAAAGAAGAAAATGGCCAGTATGAACAAAAATAGTAAGATCTTTAATTTGACCCCTTACTTTTAAAATTCTGTTAAGTAATTATTGAAAAAAATCTATTTTTTTAACCTCGGTTTAATAAAAACATGGTTTCATATATACCTGAGAATCAGAAAAATATTACGAATCCATTCTAAGCAAAATTGAAAAAAAGGAAAAACTTAAAAAAATAAAAATGGCCTAAAATATTATATTTTTACAGGCAACACTTAATTGTAACTTTTAAACTAGCCAATCAAAAATTTCTAAAATTGACGAATCAAGAAGCTTCACCTCAAAACTTAACCAATAGAATTGACCAAAAAAAGGATAATGTTCAAACAATATATACAATAGATACTACAAAAAAAATAGTGATACTTACATAACATGTAAAGAATGAAAAATTATGAACAAGTATGCTTCAGTCTGTTTATAAACTTCAAAACAATGCAGTTAAAAATGCATTATTGTTTCTTGTGTTTAAAAAATATCTGTTACAGTGTATGTACATTTGTTTAGGTTTTTTTCAGGTTTTGTTCAAGTCAACCCTTTAAAGCCGAAAATTATGATTCTTAAAATAAACTTATTTTTTTTATTATAGTTTTATAAAACTTTTTCAATTTTGCTTAGAATAGATTTGTAATATTTTTCTGATTCTAAAGGTATATATGAACCCATATTTTTTATGTCTGTTTGAGAAAATATTTAGGTTTAAAGTTTTTATTAAAAAAAAGATTTTTTCAATAATTACTCAACAGAATTTTAAAAGTAAGGTGTCAAATTAAAGATCTTACTATTTTTGTTCATACTGGCCATTTTCTTCTTTTATTTTGTTGCGTTTTAGTACCTTAAAACCGACTTAATTATTTATTTAAAAAAACTTAAATTACTTAAAAAATAAGAGGTCTACAAAAAAACCAATTACATATCTGAATTCTATGAAAATTTTTACATCTACTACTTACTGAAAGCACCGGCTAGTTATCTTAAATAAAAAGGAAAAAAGTTAATACACCTTCTTTGCGATTCATTTGCTTTTTTTCCGCTGGGTATTGCGATTATTTTGCATTTTTTCCGCTGGGTATTGTGATTAATTCGCATTTTTTCCGCTGGGTAGATTATAGTAGATGTAATTATACCTCTTGGGGCAAAGCCCCTAGAGGCTAGGGGCGAAATCGCTAGTATACTATAGAGTAAATGTGTCTTCTATAAATTACTTTTGAACGTATACCTTATTTTCCAGACATATTAGAAACTTTGAGGGATAAAGCTAAGGACAATAAATTGATATACATTCCAAATAATGCTACACAAAATTACCACTTTTGTAGTTAAAAATTATTGGTTGAAGGGTTTGGACAATCGGGGATGGAATCAAACAAACAAAATTTGATAAGTGTACCCAAACCTAAAAGTGTACCTAAAAGTTTGGGTACAAGTGTAATTAACATTCCAATATCCCTTCCTTCCCTGAGATTTATATATCCCAGCACTAACTAATGTTTTGATCACGTCTTGCATAGCATGTGATAAATAAATAATATAAATGCATAATATTATTTGCAGCTAATTCTAAAGGTATGCAATATATTTATATTCAGGGATTTAATAAGTTTCCATTTACATATTCCCACAAAAAAAAGATTTGCTAGATCCATTCCTAGATTTTCACATTATAAATTTGAAAGGTTTCGTGACTTAATTTAGTTTAGTGTTTTTTTTATAACTCTGCTCAATAACTCGTTTTTTTCCGGATGTCTCTCTAAAATTTTCTAGCTTCGCTACTTAGGGATGTTATCATCTTTGTTATTCTTAAAAATAAAAAAAAGTTAAAAGGTCGTCTTTTTTTAGATTAATATGAAAAATTTTAAAAGAGCATTTTAGGTTATTTTAACAGATAATTATTTTTTTTCTCATAATAGCGATTGAATTTGAAATGAAAAGTTATTTCTTAAAATTTCAAGTACATCTCTAGATAAAAAATTCGGTTCTTCCCTGGTGTACTTGTATTAAATTCAATTACTATTACATTCTTATACATGGAAAACAGAAAAATATTAATAGAATAGTAATAGGATAATTCTTGTAATATTAACGGTTTTTTTAAGATAAGTCTTATCTTATTTTTTTTCTAGAGTTATAATTGAAAAAGACGTTAAAAATTTAGAATATTAACAAAAAAAAATTCTCAAGAGGGGTCCGGGATGTGAAGCATTTATTAAGTAAACAAGGATGACAACATCCATAAGTAGCGAAGCACAAAAAATCGTAGATGGGAATACGTACAGGTAGATTTAAAAGGTTTTTACTAAAATCAAGAATAGATTTATTGGATAAAATAAATATGAAACCTTGTTTTATTTTGTATGATGACGATGGTCAAAGTAAATTATATTAAAGATGCTCATAACAATGGGAAAAATTATTTTGATACTGATATTCCATAAAAGTTTGAAAATTGGATCAAAATAAACAAAGATCTTGGGAAATATGTAAAACATATAAAAGTAGCCAAAAACCTGATAAAAGGCAGTCTGGCCGCCATGGTTGTTTTCTTAAAACGACAAAAAATTTAATTTTTAAATCCTTAAAAACTTTAAAAATTTGGAAAATCGGACCATATACACTGAAGATATGGAAAAAAGTGTTAAATATATTTATAAATAGCCTAAAACCTGCCAAAAAGGCAGTCTGGCCATCATGGTTATTTCCTGTAAAGACGGGAAATTTAATTTTGATATCTACAACTGAAAAAATTTTGAAAATCAGACTATAAACACTGAAGATATGGAAAAAAATGTTAAAAATATAAAAAAAAACAGCCTTAAACCTGCTGAAAAGGCAGTCTGGCCGTCATGGTTGTCTTCTTTAAAAGACGGGAAATTTAATTTTGATATCTATAACTGAAAAAATTTTGAAAATCGGACCATACATTGAAGATATGGAGAAAAATGTGAAAAATATAAAGATAGCCTAAAACCTGCTAAAAAGGCAGTCTGGTCTTCATGATTGTTTCTTTAAACGACAGGAAATTTAATTTTGATATCTGTAACTGAAAAAATTTTGAAAATCGGACCATAAACACTGAAGATATGGAGAAAAATGTGAAAAATATAAAAATAGCCTAAAACCTGCTAAAAATCGGTCCGACCGCAAATGATGTTTTATAGTCAATTGTGCTCCTTAATAATGGGAATGTTGTCAAAAAATTTCAGCATTCTATCTTTTATAGGAGCTGAGTAAATCCCATTTCCCCCATAGCGTTACGGACTGACGGACTGACGGACTGACGGACGGACAAAGTGAATTATAGAGTAGCTTCGCTACTAAAAAATATCTTGGCTTGTAACATGAGACAAAGTGTTTATACATATCATCAAAAATATTTTTTTTACTTTTTAAAACTTTTTGATAACCCTCAAGGGCACTCTTTACCACTGCTTAATCTAACCTAACTTCAAATAAGCATAAACACAACTGTTAAACTAAGTAGAGCTTCCAGCTTGCCTTGTTTTAATTTTTTTTGAATAAATTGAATTCTTTACAATTTGGGAATTGACACCTTTCTTAAAAGGAATTATTTCTTTTTTGTATAAATACCTATTTTATACCCAAAATTTAACTTCTGTTCTACTACATATTATTAATTGGAAAGTATTCCTTTAAAACTTCTAATAGTATGTTATGCTAGATTTTATTCTGTTACTAATAAAAGCTTTTTAAATATCAGATTTATCATTTTAATATTATTGGGGTATAATAGATGAATTCTATAAAATTAGATTGTAACTAAATGTTTAATTCTAATAATTTGCTGCTTTAGAAAAACGTTTCATTTTTAATGTTTGTCAGTTATTTCTTAAGTCAGTTTGCTATGCTGACAACTACCAAAGTGAAAGGACAAATATATGTGGAAAGAAAAACTGACAAACAAAGAAACTGAAAATCAAAGAAACCTAAATCATTACATATGTGCAAGAGTATAAAATAAATTATGATTTCTTTTTAATTCAAATATTGAAAGAATTAGATGAATTTATAGTTGTTTTATGCTTTCGAATTTCGACAAATTTAGATAATATTCATTTTATTTTAAAGTCTTAAATAAAATATTTCCTAAAAGGGCTCTTCCTTATTATATTATTCAGCTAATGATTTTATAATAAGTATTAGTTCACAATCTATGGAAGATAATTTTATTTATAACATAAATAAAGAAAAAGGAAGAAAATATTGAAATCATCAGAAGTTTTAAAGATAGTTTTTAGAATCAGTAATCAATTTGTGTTTATTATATTCTAATTGTTAATATTGATTGTTGTTATTTATATAATGGTATTTTAGTTAAGATATTTAGAATCATTTTTTCAAATTTCTTTATATTATTGTTTAAGAAGATTTTATTAAAGGAAAAGTGTTAAAGGTAAGAATAAAGGGTATGAAAGGGTAAGAAGGGAAGGGAGTATAAAGGGATTTGCCAGGGGCTGTGAGATTTTGGGATGAAAAAAGGGGAAGGGAGGCGTTCCCTATTTTAATTTCAAGGGGATAAATCAAGAAGGGGCGGGGGTGGAATGAGGAATGGGAGGGGAGTAAAAGGAGGAGGGATAGGGGGTAGATGAAGGAGATAATAGGGGGGGGGGATAAGGAAGCGGTGGGGGGTATTCAGAGGAAGGAGGGGGTACATGAAAGAGAGGTGGGGGGGGGGGGGGTAAAAGAAGGAGGGGTAGGGGGTAGATGAAGGAGATAATAGGGGGGGAATAAGGAAGCGGTGGGGGGTATTCAGAGGAAGGAGGGGGTGAAAAAAGGAGGAAATGGGATTAAAAAGGGAGTAGAAATTGATAAAAAAAAGTGAAAGGTAGTATAAGAGGAGGGGGTATATGCATGCAATAAAACTTAGAGGGGGGGGGGGGAGGTTAACACTTATTCAGGGCTTAATATTATATTTGTTATCATTTAAATTAAAAATTCTAAATGTTCATAAAATCTAAATTTAGATTTGTTTTTTTCTTTCCAAAAAATATGAAAATTATTAAACACCCCTGCTTTTTCAAATTAGGTTAGTTTTAGAAATATCCTGAAAAATTAGGATAATAATAAAACAGGTGGTGTTTTAGTTCATTTTCCTATTCCATTACTCTTCTTAAAATTTCGAATAGTCCTTATTAGTGAGAATTTCCATTAAAACTCCAACGGAAATTATTTTGAAAAAGTGTCTTAAACAGTTCGAGAAAATAGGGAAAAAATAAGACAAATTCTGTCTTAAACTTTTGAACTATTCTTAAAATTCTCCATTATTATTCCATTTTTAAGCTATATTTATTTTTTTGAGACACCAGGGTTTCCCCAAAATGGCCTGTTAGGCCCTGACCCCCCCTCCCAGAATTCTGAAAAAATTGAAAAAAAGGGGGGGGGGGTATTTTTTCCTATTCCCAACCCCTAACCCTGCAGGGCCTCTACCTGTGTAATCCAGACCCTGCGGGACTTTCCATTACTAACCCGAAATAATAAACAAATAAGCGAAAATATACCGCCCTTACCTTTTCAATTTATAAAAAAAATAAGAGTGAGGGGGTTATCTAAAATAAAAAAATAAAATATATAGAAAAGCTTTACATACAAGCAATCCTATTTTAGATTATACTGAAACTTTTAGAAAAATTTGTAATAAGAGGAATTGAATAAATAAGTTAATACTTTTACTTGAAAACCTGATTTTCTATATAAAACCTCAAACTTTAAATTTTAAGATGATGCTTTACTGTTCTTTAGTATAGTTGAGGATATTTTAAGATAATTTTAAAATTGACAATGACAATAATAGCAAAGAAATACTAAGCTTCAACAAAAATTATAAATTAAATAAATTATTTTAATCTACAGAAGTGATAATTTTGTTTATCATTATTTGGGATGCACATAAACTTTTCAACCATATTCCGAATGTTTAATACGGTGGACATTTGTATATTGTATAATCTATAATAGTTTAGCTGCACTACAAAAAAGTTTGCATTTTATTATAGAAAATTAATTAGTATTTCAATAAAAGAGGACCTAAAAATAAAGTTTGTTGAATAAATGGGCAACGAAGCAAACTATGAATAAAGGTCCGGAACCATTATTAATGGTTAAAACTACGTTCCAAATATTTGGAAGTTTATAAGTTTAAAAACTGCTGAATTTTCATTTAAATATTTATTTCCTATACGAGAATAGTTATTTCTCGCATCGTATTATAAACAGCTTTCCGCGGATATAAATTATACAATTAAAAGATTAAAACCAGTTTTTAACCCTGAGATGCCGAAGGCACGGGCTAAAAAAACTGGTTTTAATCTTATGATTGTACATTTTTATATTTTTAGAAAACTGGATATAATATATATAAAATTCACGAAACCTTTGAAAATAAGTATTTAAGTCTTTTAAAGCATGACCGATAGGGATTCTTTAGCAAAAATTTGCAGCAGTCACATTTCCATGCCGTTACGAAGTTAATTATAATAAAAATACAATATTGGGCAGCAACTTCGACTTTTGGGAAATTAAGCTGCAAGATCGACTAATATTGCAGCTGCAAAACACATACTTTAAGAAATAAAAGTGTGATCTCATGTAAACATAAGCGTGCGGACCAGACCGGGCATTTAGATGGTATAACTATAAGCACCCATATATAACAAGATAATAAAATTAGCGAACTGCCTTTCCCCTTTTTTTCAAACCTCAAGGTATCTGCACACCCCTTGCTGTGCATGCCACTGATGAAAACCTTGAAATATAGAAAACAAGGATATGACAACATATAATGAAAGCGAAGCTCCATAAAAAAAGACAAAGGAAAAGCGAACATAAAAAATGATACAATCAAAATACCAGAGGTTCCAAAGGGTTAATACAATGGCGGATGAATTGATGTACATCTCCAATGATAATGCACAAAATTCCCTTTTCTGTACGAACAGACAGACAAACCACAATTGTAGAAAAGCTTCGCTTTTTTCATTGAAATATAATTAATGAAGTGCAAAATTGTACAAAAACCCGATGTTGGCAAACTTTAAGATTACCAGAGAGGGAGGGGAATTGGGCTGTAAATTACACTGGTACCCATAGCCTTATATCTTATTTCTTGGCCCAAAACTTTGGGTACTTTTACTAAATTTTGATTGGTTGGCTCCAAACTAGCAGTGCACTGAACTTTTTGTGTAAAAATTTGTCTTATCTCTTAACATTCATGAAAATTATCTACAAAAAGTTTGTGAAATTTTTTGGGGAAAAAAAGGTTTGTCAATTCTAAACAATGATTTCAAGGACAATGTGACATCAGCTTGCCCAAACTCTGTCATAATTTAAGATGTTAACAATTGAAATTATGCGTTCCTACAAGAAGTATTAGAGTGTAAATTTATTTGGTAATAGGGCATGCCTTGGCCTTTACAAATGTATATATTTTTCTTTTTTCACTATATTTTTCCAACTCTTTCTCTCTCTCTCTACCTCTACCCCTCTCTCTCTCTCTCTCTCTCTCTCTCTCTCTCTCTCATTGGCACTAAATCTTTCTTTCTCTTACGTGTTTTCGTTAAATATCTATACTAATTTTTTTCATCATTCCCCCTATATCTCTCTTCTCTCCATCCGTTCTCTATATCTCTTCTTAATACTCTATCTTTCTTTCTCGCCCCATTTCCTTCTATCATTTCATTTCATATCTTAGTCTCTCTCTCCTCTCTCTCTCTCTCCTCATATCTCTCTTTCCCTCCCTCTTTCTCTCTCTCTCTCTCTCCCTCATACTTCCGATGGTTAAAGAGTATTCTCTGACAAAATCGGATAATATTAGTCTAAGATTGGACAGTCTTACATCGAGTCAATTAATACATAGAAAAATTCTCAAAAAAATACTATATAAAAAATTACAAATATTTGAGAAAATTTACCAAGAAAAGTGATTTTTATGTATTACAAGTTTAAAAAAGGTAATATTTTTTGTATCTATATAATCTTTAACTTTAAAATTATATATTTTTTATTAAAACAATTTCAATTGAAATCTATACGATAGCTTTTAATTCTAAAGCCGAAATTAAAAGTTATTATTGCAAAATCAATCTCCTTAAAAATCTTCTTTAGATATGTGTTATTTTTGACTACGTGATAAATATAATACTACGAGAAAAATGTTCTTTTCTAGGGAAGGGTGGGTTGTGGGTTATAAAAAACCTAATTTAACCCTCCCTTTTTTGTTTGAAATAGCTCTAAGTTATGACCATAATTAAAAAATAAAAGCATCCAGAATTAAAGCTAATAAATAAGATAACGTGGTTATAAAACTTTTGGTTTTCAATGTTTCCTCCCTCCCTGTCTGAAAGCAGAACCTAATGGGTCCAGCGGCTAAAAAGATAGTACGCCTTAAATAGACGGTGATAAATCAAAACAACGACCATTGCATTCATAAAAGGGCATCTGGAAAGAGAAAAATTTAGTTTCAATTATAGCTATCCATAGATGATAAAAGTATGGGGGGGGGGGGAGGTCGAGATATAGACGGTCAATTGTCATGTCAAAATAATCGGAGAGAAGATGTCAATGACTATTAAGTCTCCTACACCACTAAAAAATAGCTAATTGAAGCAAAACTTGTATTTTTTTGTTTGTTGTCTTAGATAATTTTCCTTTTTCTATCCTAATGTGTAATGTTTATGTCAATGATAGAAATACATACTCAATTCTAATAGATGTAATATATAATAGATAGACAATTAGAAGCTAACAGTTTATTAATTGAAGAAGTAATGGAGTAAAAAAGTCATGGAATAATGTGTGACAGAGTTACAAACTTATGGACAGGCATACAGATATTATGTACAATAGATACAGAAAATCTAAATGGTCAAACTGGCCCCGTAATCCGTCAAACTTTAAAGAATATTCTAGTAGATAAATAATTTGTTTATTTTTTCTTATTACACTATTCAATTATATGAGCTATGGAATTTTTCGAATATATAAATTCACGAAATATACTAAATTCAATTGTTAATGGCTGACTTATTATTTATGTTTTGTAATATGAATCACAATTCACAAGGGATGATTTTTACCTCAGCAATGCTTTATCCGAAGAAATATGACTATTTCTAACTAATTGAATATGCGAATGAAATGAAAAAATAACTGTCCATTCTTACTAAAATATGTACACTTTTTTACCAATAATATGATCGGTTTGTTGATTTATAATATATGTATCTAGATTATATTTATGTATATTTGTGTATATCATAACAGAATAACAGAATAACAAATTAAACATGGGGGAATAACTTTTGGAAGATAATAGTATAACTTTAGCTATGTATTGTGTATGCACTTCCGCAGATGAATCACATCATAAAATCAACAGAACATAAAAGTAAAAGAAAAGAGGAAGCACGAGCTATATGTAACTCTGCCTACTCTCAATTGGATCTTTGAATAACAGCAACAAAATATCAGTAATTGATTTGATAGCACTTTAGCGAGATAGTTATCTGGGTTATACATCTATACTGATACATTTATTATCAGAACCGCGTATTATCAAACAACACAAAATACTCCGTCCCTTTTTCCCCTCTAAACAAAAAAATATTAAAACCCTCTCTTATATTTTTTTTGTCTCTTTTAGCAATTATTAAACTCCAACTTGATATGAGATCAACTGAAAATAGTTGCCGAATGTGTACGCAGTTTCCTGGGTGTTTCCTCATCCTAGCTCAATATTTACTACTAGCTACAAATCTTCAAACTTCCCTTTAAAAAATCAAAATTTGAATGTATAAACGATTTATACATTATAAATTTGAATTTTTTAAATTTTGATTTTTTTTGAAGTTTGAAGCTTTTTTAGCTAGTAGTAAATATTGAGCTAGGATGAGGAAACACTCAGAAAACTGCGTACACATTCGGCAACTATTTTCAGTTGATCTGATATGATTATAGGCGGAAGTTGATGCATATTAACTCTGTATATAATATATAAACAATAGATGTATTACCATCGATAGTCAAATATCCGTCCAATCTAAACAAAACCTTTGTATTAAGTTATTTATGATTCAAATTCTTTGTAGGATCTAATTGACCAAAGCAATCAAAGCTTTATCCTATAAATTATACCATAATATAACTAACCAATATTGAAGTCGGATTTTTCCTAATGGTCAAATTAAAGGATTGTTCATCTAGACTTTCTATATTTAGTAGATTTCTTTTACTGATGGAGTTATCTGTGTATATAAAGTAGTAAGGTTTTAAGTCTGAACTTTAATATTTCAACTGAAACTATTGAGTCCTCCGTTTTAAAGAAAGCTTCATAGGGGTCACTGCACTGGATGGTTTTAGACTATTTTTCCGCCCCCTACGAAAATACAGCACCTAGATGCGCAGGTGCTAGTATTAAATATATAAAGAGTTCTATGTTTGTATGTCTGGTAAAACTAATACCTCATAAACGGACTAAAGAAATCTATATTTTCAGGAATGCTCTAATTTAGTCTTTGGCCCATTTTAGTCTCATAAGTACTGACGGACTTACCATGGGTACAAAGTGGCTGCGCTACATTAAAAGCGTGTATGTAAACATCGGCTACTCTATAACTGGGGTCTGTCCCTTTGTATAGACTACAAGTTTTAGTTTATTGGTGGATTATAAAATGTCTCACAAGATGTTTATGTAGTCTAATATAGTGATACTCACAGCTGACTGAAATAACGATACCTCCTATCCAATCCCTTTTACCCAATCAACTTTCCTGACCAATAAATAAGTTACATATTAGCAACCTAAATTGACGCCCCATTTTCCTTTGCCAATATATCCACGTGATCTTTATCCATTTCTCTTTCTCTCTCTTATGTATTGCTTATCGCTAGTTTTAGATTTAATAGTTATTGCTTTGTCATAATTTGTTATGGACATATTTATCCTTATTTTAGATGATTTTTGGTATTAACAAGAACAATATTACATCTTCATGAGCGGAGAATAGCCAAGCAGATTTAGAAAATGATGATAGAAGTAGCTTACACTTTATCAACACTAATTGTAGGTAAGTTTAATTTATTAGCTTTTGTTTTATCCCTTTTTCCTAGGTATATACATGAAGACAGAAGCATGTTCATCATTTAGCCAGAAAAGCAACTTTATAATTTATTGACGATACACGTCAAATATTCATCTACTTAAATTAAACTTTTGTGCTCTTAAAAAAGCCAACAAAAAAGATAAGTATAATGATATAGATAGATGTCGACATTGTAACCACTTTGAAGTGAAAAATCCTTAAACGAACATTCAACAATCTTCTTATAATGTCTTTAAAGTTAAAAACGTTTTTTTTTTGTCGGGGGAGGGGGGGGGGTGTAACTTCACTTTGTCTTCCATTGGACCACCTTGGTCACAGAAACTGTATTATAATAACTAAATAAAATGTTTAAACTGATATTCAGCGGAAATCATTGAACACTGTTACATAATCAGAGAGAAAAGAGGGTGGGGGTGCAATGCCACACACAAAAAACTGTGTATTTATACTGGCTGCTTATTGGTACAGGGAATCTTCACAAAAAATCCAGCTATCTATCTTAAAAAGAAGACGAGAAATTGACGTTTTCCCCTTTACGATTTCTTATAGAGTGCCCAACAAACAAAGTAAATAATAGAGTAGCTTCGCTATCAAAAGATGCGGAATGGTATGGACACTATAAATTTGACTACTCGCCTTTATACTTTACTAGTGAATCGGTGGTGCAGGCACCACCTAAAAAATTATATTCTACGTTATCTCACTTCTGAATATTAACCCTATTCTTCCATTGACCTATCCCCGACTATTAACCTTTTTTCTTCCATTGACCTATCCCCGACTATTAACCTTTTTTCTTCCATTGACCTATCCCCGACTATTAACCTTTTTTTCTTCCATAGAGCTATCCCTGAATATTAACCTTTTTTTCTTCCATTGACCTATCCCCACCTATTAAACTTTTTTCTTCCATTGACCTATCCCCGACTATTAATTTTCTATTCTTCCATTGACCTATCCCCGACTATTAACCTTTTTTCTTCCATTGACCTATCCCCGACTATTAACCTTTTTTTCTTCCATTGACCTATCCCCGACTATTATTAATTTTTCTTCCATTGACCTATCCCCGACTATTAATAATTTTTCTTCCATTGACCTATCCCTGACTATTAACTTTTTTTCTTCCATTGACCTATCCCCGACTATTAACTTTTTTTCTTCCATGGACCTATCCCCGACTATTAACTTTTTTTCTTCCATTGACCTATCCCCGACTTTTAAATTTTTTTCTTCCATTGACCTATCCCCTACTATTAATCATTTTTCTTCCATTAACCTATCCCTCAATATCTCTCTCTCTCTCTCTCTCTCTCTCTCTCTCTCCGAACCGTACTACAAATCAAGTTACTCATAAAGATTACTACGACTTTTATAGTTTCGTTTCTTCATCATTTTTTAAAGATTTAATGTCCCTCTCTCTCACTTCCCTTTTCTTCCGTCTTTATTTTAATTTCATTTTTTTTTAAAAACCGTATTTATAATTTTGTCTCTCTTTCTTAAAACTATTTTAGGGTCCTATTGTTTTTTTGTTTAAAATTGTCGTCCTGAAAGGGTTAAACTATTTAGCTAAATGTTAAATTTTAGTTTAATATCTGAACACATTCGGGCGCGTCGCTAGTATCATATTACATTAAAACTTAGTTTTCCTTGATTTACTATATCATAAACTTAAATTTTCTATTTTATGAATAGAAATTTAATACTTCAATATAATTTGAATAGCATAATAAAATAAATAATGTAATTTATTCTTCATAGTGTAAAATAATGGGTCTTATCATTCTGGTCATTGAGAGTTTATTATTGATTATTGAACCAGTATGAGTTTTTAACATCTGTCCTTTGGAAAACTTGAGCTCGTTTATAGACATTTATTTCCTATATAGATCTGTCATGGATCTTGATGCAATACAGCAAGCCGTTTTGTAAATGTTAAAAATTGGAAGATTTCATTAAATAAAAGTAATCGCAAATATAAGTATTAAATAAGAAGATATGAATAAATATATCCTTATACTAAAGTAACAGGATGTTTGTATGTGTGTCTGTGTGTGTATCTGTGTGTCTGTACCGAAGGGTCTCGCTAACCGCTGAACTGATCGGGTTCTCCGTAACAGGGTAGCTTCTCATAGGTCCCGGGAAGGTTTATAACTATTTTGGGGGAGGGTACCACCACCCTCCCAAGAGAAATCACAATAAAATCAAAAATAATAAATATTTCCGCCGCATAGTGTCGCTAGCATAGTCTCGCTTCGTAGTCGCGCTGCGTAGATGCATGAATTTAACAATTGATAACATAGACAAGTTATTTCTCAAATTAGATATTTAAAATAAAAAAAACATCTAAAGGCCACTAGAGGCCTCTAGGGGCACTTAAGGGGGAAAAGTCGACCTAATCCCATATTAAATTTGCGTTTCAAAAGAATAAAAAAATATTTTTTTGGAGGAGGGGGGTGAAGACACCCTCCCCAAAAATAGTTTAAAACCTTTCCAGGACCTATAAGAAGCTTCACTGTAAAGGAGAACAATATCGGTTCAGCGGTTAGTGAGATCCTTCGGGACAGACAAGAAACGCTTACTACTTTATAAAATAGGATATCATATAGATAGAATTTTAAATATGAACAGTATGTCCAAAAAGTTCAGAACGATTAGGTCCATAAAAATGCACATTTTTCATAAAACGAAAATAATTTTGTTCATAAGTAGCGCAGCAATAACAAGCTGTCAGTATTCTGATGACTGTAAGCTTGTCACATTTATACTTATACATCAATCAATCAATAAATCAATAATCTATAATACAAAGTAGAACGATGTCTGTCTGTTTGTCTGTGTGTTTGTTTGTTTGTAGCGAAGGATCTCGCTAACCGCTGAACCGATCGGGTTCTCCTTTACAGGGAAGCTTCTCATAGGTCCCGGGAAGGTTTATAACTATTTTCTTGGGGGGTGGGACACCCCGAACCCCCCAAAAAAATAAGAATATCCCCCCCTCAAATTTTTTTTTTCTTTTTAAAACTAAAATTAAAAAGTGGGGCCGACTACCCCCTCCCTAAAAAAATTTCTCCCCCCCCAAAAATTTTAAAAAAAAATTTTCTTTAAATCTAAAATTTGAAAAATTGGTTTGATTAAACCTCTTGGGGCAAAGCCCCTAGAGGCTAGGGGCGAAGCCGCTAGTAAATAAATATAAAGTAGTAAAGTTTTTCTTGTCTGAAGCTTAAGATTTCATTAACTACTGAACCGATTGATTTCTCTATTTTAGAGAAGCTTCACATAGGTCTGTTGATGGTTTTAGGCTACTTTGATTTTAAATTTATAATGGTTTCAGGCTATTTATTCAATTTTTGAATACAGAGCCCGAATATGCTAAGATCTAGTTAAATATTTATTAAAATAGAGATAGGATTTTAGATTTGAACAATACTAAATATAAGATATGTATGAAGATTTAATTTTAAATGTGAACAGTATATATAAAAACGATTTTTGAATGAAAAACGATTATGTCCATAAGGAACCTTCGAAAAATTAATAATTGTCAATTGTTAGCGCATCAATAACAAGGTCATTTCTCAATATTTGACTTCATTTAAAATTTTAAGGTTCGGTAAGTAGACAGATAATTTCAAGTTTACTGACAATTTTTCATGTAAGACATTGATTAACTAAGTTGTCATGTCTGATATAAAATCGACCAATATGATAAGTGACTACTTTTATTTCGCCTATATGGCATTAAATAAAAGTACTCTTGACTGACATATTATCGACGTCATGATATTAAAGCTTATGTTGATATAGTTCAAACAAAATTTAATGTTAGACACCCTGTTGAAAATTTGGCTAGTTTACAGGGAGGGTGGGTATATTGGACTGTTTTTAAAGTGGTACCCAAAGTTTTATAACCATGTTATGGAACATTTGGTACTTTTATTGAATTTGATTGGTTGGTTCAAAACTAGCAGTGTCATACTTTTTTACCGATAACTTTAATCTATAGAAGAAATTATTTTGTTTATCATCATTGGGGATCTAAAGGGATAAGACAATGGCTGATAAATTAATTTACATCCCCCAAGATTATACACAAAATTACACCTTCTGTAGATTAAAACTAGTGGTTGAAAAGATTGGACACCCAACTAAGGGTAATAAACAATCAAAATTTAATATGAAAGTTGTTAAGCCAACTAATAAAAATCGATATAATTATAAAACTTTGGGGACTAGTCTAATAAACAGCCATATGTCCCCTCCCCCCCTGGGAGGTATATTAATTTTTCGTTCATTGTCTTATCCCTGTATATCCCTGCTAGTATGAAACTTGAATAAATCTAATTCTGAAATGAATGGGAGCAAAAGATATGCTAATCTTCAGGAATTTAAGGGATAAGGCGAGAAATCAATCTTCTCAATTTTTTATTGCGTTTAATTGTGTACTTATATTGTACATATGTACATAGTAATTAGAATTATACAGTGGTGGAGGGGATATTGTGAGTAATGTAAATTTTACTAGTCCTCAAAGTTTTATAATAACGTTTCTTATTCGTTGGCTTAACAACTTTGGGGACTTTTACTAAATTTTGATTGGATATTTCATTAAGTTGAGTGTTTAACAAATTGCAATCTACATAATTTATGCATTATCATTGGGGATGTACATCAACTCATCGGCCATTGTCTTATCCCTTTAGATCCCTGAATATCATGTTAACCATGACCATTTTATTTAATGCCATATTACATAATAGTCGACTGATGAAAAATTATTTAATAGTGAAATGTCGGTATTATGTCAACAATAACCACTTTTACCTTTGTCGAAATAAACAATATCAATGTTACTATACTAATAGTGTTATTGACATGTCAGCCACGACCATTTTTACCATATAGATAGTAACATATAGTCGATTTAAACCAATGAAATGGAAGGTGGACTGGATGATCTTTTTCGTCTGCTAGCTAATTGCTTTTGTTCTTTTGAAGTTACTTGAATGTGTTAGTACTAACGACGATTTAGTCAAAACCCAATTGAAACAGCACACCTGCCCCCCTCTATTTTTTCACTTCAATGATCCATGGTTTATCTATCTGCCATCGTCCTCTCCCTCCCTGGATAAATGTAGGCAAAATAAATATAAGAAATGAATGCAGAGAAAGACTAATAGAAGATTATAAAAGTCTAACATTTTTAGTAAATATTAAATAGTTATAATAGCTTAGCAATTCTTTAAAAAGTGGCTGATATTCAGTTAAAAAGCAGCCTAACCGCCAAATGTCTTAAACTCTCAATTATACTTTATACAGAACTAGCGGCTTTGCACCTAGAGGCATCTAGGGACACGTAAAATTGTTTTTTAATCTATTTTAAAATCAGCTATTTACCAAAAATATTTTTTTAGCCGATAGATGGTGTTAGTTATGTTTTTAGTTAATTGCAAAAATGTCCGCATCGGCGTTTTTTCAATTTTTCAATTTTTTTTTTCAATTTCTCTGGGGAGGTTGGTGGTACATTCCCACAAAATAGTTATAAACATTCCTGGGACCTTTCAGAAGCTACGCTGTTAAGGAGAACCCGATCGATTCAGTGGTTAGCGAGATCCTTTGGTACAAACAGACCTTTCCAACCTTTTAACATTGCACCTCTTTAAATCTTACTTACTAAGACAGACAATATTTAAAGAGTAGGTACGCTACTATAAAGAAATAGTTGAATAAAGAATAAAGATTAATTAGACTTTGTTTTATCTAAATCTTTTAAGCTTATTCAGTAAATGTTATCTTAAACCGGCAATTGAATAATCTATTTATAGGTTATTATACAATATACGAAGTTTTAATTAAGATATCTGAAAATACTAAGAAATACAATTAGTTAATTAATTTTGACATCTGTGATTGGTGGATTGAAAATTATCTGCGCTCTGATTGGAGAAGCTTAAGTGTCGCACATCATTCAACCAATTAGAGCGCAGGTAGTTTCCAATCCACCTACCCTATTAGTCAAATTTTATAAAAAAAAATCCTTAAAATTTGATGCAGATTTCAAATCTCCCTCTAACATTGAAATTCCTTTCAACTTATATATCCTAATATACATAGTTAAGTTAGCATTGTTAATAATAATATACAGTATACATGGCAAGATGGATGGATGGATAACTTGATAGATGGATAAAATGATGGATGGGTAGATTGACGAATGAATGGACGAATAATATTTAAATTAGGCCTTAAGTATACACTATACATTAAGATATATAAGTTTTCCGGAATTTTAAAGTTAGGGGGAGATTTGAAATCTGCGTCAAATTTTAAGGATTTTTTATAAAATTCGTTTTTTCTATAATTCTTTATCTAAGAGCGGAAATGCATTTTAAGTTAATTAATTTTGACCAATAGGATAGGTGGATTTTAAACTACCTGCGCTCTAATTGGTTGAATGATGTACGACATCCAATCAGAGCGCAGATTTTTTAAATCCACCAATCACAGATGCCAAAATTAATTAACTTAAAATGCATTTCCGCTTTTAGATAAAGAATTATAGAAAAAACGAATTTTATAAAAAATCCTTAAAATTTGATGCAGATTTCAAATCTCCCCCTAACTTTAAAATTCCGGAAAACTTATATATCTTACTATACATACTATATACCATGGTTGTTATACATTACAGCAGAAATATATTTTAGCTAAAATCTGGTTTTAAAAGGGATAGGGAGAGTTTTATGGATAAATATAAAGAGAAAGATAAAAAGAGAGAGAGAGGGGGGGAGAGAGAGAAAAAAAGAAATAAAGAGAGAGAGAGAGAGACAGTAAGAGAGAGAGAGAGAGAGAGAGACAGTAAGAGAGAGAGAGAGAGAGTAAGAGGAGAAAGATAGGTAGAAAGAGAGAAAGAAAAAGAAAGAAAGATCGAAAGAGTAAGGGAAAAAGAAAGAGAACAAAAAAATGAAAGAAAATAATTTTTGTTGTTGTTCTATTAAAACATATATATGCTGTGCTTCTTAAGATAAGGATGGCTCACTTAATTAGGGGTATTTATTCATGTCCGCTAGAGGTTACTTTTTAGCTAAAGACTATTCTTAGTAGCGAAACTAATATATAAATAATGCTTGTTCTTTTATATTCTTTTTAAATGTTCCTTTCTATTCTCTCCCTTTCTCTCTCTCTTTCTTTCTCACTCTCTATCTATCTTTATATCTTAACTGGTACCTATCGATGCGCATAAGATCTTATAAATGGCCGTAATAATAGATCTAAAATTTTAAAGAAAGTATTGGTTCAATACAGTTTAAAGATGAAGAAATAAACAACCTCTTGGTTTTTTCATCCCTTTTTTTCTTTTGTAGATAGATCTTCTTTTAACTTACAAGAAGCTTCACTGTAAATATAAATCATATTGGTTCAGCAGTTTTTTTGATTCTTTGCTACACACAGACAGACATAAAGACAGAGATTCTGTTAATTTTACATATTTCCAGACCCCCCCCCCTAGAGGCTATGGGCAAAGCCACTAGTGTACAAAAACGTCTTACTAATTATTCCATTATACATAAAGACAAAGCTATCTTTTACACACAGTCAGTATTATATCCTATTATATAAAGTAGTAAGCGTTTTTTGTCTGTCCCGAAGGATCTCGCTAACCGATGAACCAAAATAGTTCAACTTTACAGTGAAGCTTCTTATAGATCGTGGGAAGGTTTTAAACTATTTTTGGGAAGGGTGTCTTCACCCCCGTCCCCCCCAAAAAATATTTTTTTAATCTTTGGGATTAAATTTAAAATGGGATGAGGTCGACTTTTCCCCCTCCTACCTTGAGTGACCCTAGAGGCTTCTAGGGGAGTTGCCGCTAGTCAGTAATAAAGGAATATGTTATTGAAATAAAACAAAAATAATAAAATTTGTCTGTTGGATTGTAATGCGTAAGAAATGTTATGAATAATGTGTGTGCTAGATATCTAAAACTCAAGCAAATTTTCAAAAAAATCTTGTTACATAAATAGTAAATAAAAACGTGTTTTACAAATAATCAACTTTAAATTGATGAAGTAGATTTATAAGTTTTATTGTGCTAGCCATATTTTTTATGCTAAAAGAGATTAACAAATAAATAATGATTGCCTTTAACCTAAAAGTATTTGCTGATATATTTATTTTCAGTATAGCGTCCTATATTAACTTTCTCCGAATTGAAAATGGTTCATGGCCATACTGGAAAAAATATACAATGGTATGGTTTAACAGACAATTTTTAACGAACAATAAACACAAAAATCTAGATTAATTCCAGTTTGGTTGGCCCCGAGGGAAAATATCTCAAAACTATAGAATAAATATCTAACCTTTATAAACAGTTCTCTGCGTATTATAGGTATTTTCCCTTTATAGCAAAAATAGTCCATTTATTGTAGGTTTGACTTTGATATAACATTTGATTACCAAGAATAAGAACTTTTAGTTTGAAAAGGTATCTTATGGGATAAAACAACAGATGATAAATTTATATCTCTCCCCCTGATTATGATAGAAAATTATCCATCCTGCAGATTAGAATTATTTGTGGTGGTTTGTACAACCCAATCGAAATTGATTAACAGTCTCTCAAGTTTAAAACAATCATTTTGGAATTTATATTTCATTAAAGGTTAATATTTCCTACTTGATAAACCTATTATTATTAAATTATTGCTGCACTATTAATGGACATAATTATAACAATTAGTATATAATTAGGAATATAAACAATAATTAGCAATTTTATAATTAGATTATTTCTATTTTTGTTTCTTAATTATCATACGATAAGAAAACAAAGTCAGATGTGGCCATAGGCAATATAATAAGCATTACAATTTATAAATACTATGCTTTATTAAAATTAGTATCACAACTTTAAAAAAAGAAACCGTCAGCGCTTTTGCCTTTGAAAATATGTTAAAACTGTATGATCGTTATGAAACTTGACACAATTCTTAATTTACTTTTTTTTATGGGAATTGAGAAATAATACGTGATAAGACAATGGACGATAAAATGAAGTGCAACATCTTCAAAAATGATATTAACCATTAACTAAAAAAGTATTTGGGTTTACAGCCCATATTTCTTAATGTATCACATATTCATGTTCTCTTTAAAATTTTATATCAGTAAATGAAAAACAAATTAATTTCAAGAATGTGTCATTTGAGATTTTTGAGGCCAAAGTTTCTGAAAAGCTCTTGAGAAATGTTTTTTGTTGTTTTTCATATTCATTTTTTATATATAATGTCTTTCTGTTAACTAGAAAATAATACAGGGTGGGGCAAATAAGACCGGACATTTTTCAAACGACCATAGCTCCAAAACTACTTAACCAATCAGGACGTTTGACCCCACTATAAAAAGCTTAGGCAATAACCTTTTTGCCCATAAAAATCTTTGGACGATGAAGGACATGTACTCCGAGCTGGCCGCGCATATGTTCAACAAGGCGGATTCCGAGTGCGCCCGTACAATACCTTGGATTCTTCACTATGGCCTACTAAATCTGATCTTAGTCCATCTCTAGATGAGATAGACTTATAAAACTTGCTGGAGTTACTGTTGGATACATAAGTAAGACACCAGAAAAGACTAGAGCTCTCTATCCTAGCTGGCTTGGCCATAGTACTCCGGCAAAGTGAAACGTGGCAGATTTTAAAGTAAAAAACGTCTAAAATCTTGAATATTTCTAGGTTCTTGACTTCAGAGGCCCATATGGAACTCGTTTTAGACTATGGGTTGCGCTGATAACCCTTGCTAAATCTTCATGCCATTTCCAAAAAGGTATAGAACGTTGTTATAGCTCAATTGTAGCACAAATGAGAGCCGCCGTGTCGAAGGTTAGCTTAAAGATGGGTGAATTTGGATCCTGCAGTTACTCACGTTCCGAAGGAAATGTGGCCTCCCAGCAGCCCCTATCTTAATCTAATGTACTATTGGGCCTGGGGCTACTTTAAAGCATGCACCAATAGACATGCCCATACCACAAAGACCTCCCTCATGTCCATTATTAAGGAGAACTTCGCCAGATTGGACAGGGACATGGTGATCATGGACTGCGGGCGGTTCAGGGGGCGGGCAGAGGCGGTGATTGGGGTTGACCGCAATTTTATTGAATAATCTAATAGTCTTATACCCAATTTGCTTCCCAGTTTTTGAAATTTAATAAAATCTTGAAAATTGACGATTTTATGTTCATTTGATTAAAAAATATAATTTGTCCGGTCTTATTTGCCCCACCCTGTATATAAAGAAAAACAAGCTTAATTATTTCTTTTTTTTATTCCACCAAAAAAATATCAATTATCTGTTGAAATGTTTGGTAATGATAGTTAATGAAATAAGGTTCCAGGACAAACGCAGGAGTCCCAAACGTCGGAGTGGACAAACGCAGGAGTGTTAAAATATTAATTTTATTAAGTATTTCTATACAGATTAGGCTAGGTTAAGATATGAATGAACAAATAAGCCCCCCGCATGGGTTAGGCATTTGAAAAACCTATCAGATGGTCTAAAATAGGTAGGGTTAGGTTAAGTTTCCACTCCGACGTTTGTCCGCTCCGACGTTTGTCGTAGGACCTGAAATAATAATGGTAATTTTTTGTATTCTCTTATTATTTGTCAGTTTATTACAAAGTTTCTCTTAAAATAAAAGCTTTCTTTAATCCCTAAACGTTGGACTAATATGTTTCTCCTTTGCAATTGAGCTTCTTATTGGTCCCTGGAAGGTTTATAGCTATTTTGGACAAGGGTACCTCCATCCTCACATGAAAATCGCCCAATGAAAAAACACTTCAACATTTTTTAAACTTTTTTTCTTATAAACTAAAATGGTAAGTTGAGGGTCGACTCACGGACCTTACACCCTACCTCATTTGCCTCTAGGTGCTTCAAGGGACATTAGTAGCTAGTATGAAAAAATATACGTCGAAAATAATTCCCTATCTTGGACAAGAAATAAGATTTGGCAGAAGTTTCAATGAATGCATTGTAAACCTTTCATACACATTAAGTGTGCATATAAAATGACAAAAAATGAATAAGGAACAGACTGTTATACTTCTTCAATGAAAAAAAAAAGTTTTTGATATAATCCTTTTATATAAAGTAGTAAGCCTTTTTTTGTATGCAGCGAAGGATCTGTCTAACTACTGTGTTCTCCTTTACAGTGAGGCTTTTCATAGGCCCTGGAATGGTTTTAGACTATTTTATTTTTTTAAAACAAGTCTGGTATGGATTTAGGATATTTTTCTGTCCTTTCATATCCCTTCGAATAAAGAGCCTCTAGATGCTCGATGCAGTTGAACCGATTATATTCTCCTTTAAAATGTAGCTTTTCATAGATTATAGATAATTTCTATTATACAATTGAACACAAACTTCAATATATAGAGTGCAAAAATTTGAGAATACTGCATATTTTAAAGGATAAGTGTGGTGGACGGTAAAAAGAAGAACTTGTTTCTAAAACTTTGGGTACCAGTATAATTTGGTTTCCAAAATAAATGTATACAATATGCTTTTAGAATAAATATGAATCCTTAAAAAATATTACATTACCAAGGGCATTTATTTCTTTGTATTTTCATAACTCAAGTCTTTCATTGGTTAAAATCACCCCATATTTTGCTACATCGTACAAACTCTTTTTTACATGCTCATGATTTACTTTTTGTTTCTTTTTGTCTAGGAAAAAATGAAAGAAAATACGTTGTTTTCCTCATTAGTATGGATCTAAAGAGATACGACAATAGACGATAAAGTGATATACATCCCCAATGATTAAACACAAAACTACCCTTTCTATAGAATATAATTAGTGGTTGAAACGTTTGGACAATCAACAATATGAACCAACTAATCAATATTCAATAAAAGTCATCAAAGTTGTTAAGCCAAAAAAATAAGAAAGTGGTTTACATAAAACTTTGGGGACTAGTGTAATAAACAGCCCAATGTCCCCTCCTTGTACTTATAATAGGACTGAACAGAGAAACATTTTTAAACTGATTTTTACTGCTTTTATAAATCGATAAATAATTACTTGTATGTTTTACCAAATTTTCATGTTTTTTAATAAAGTGATATTTCCAGATGTCTAAAATAACGTACCACCTCATCACCTCCTTTTACCAACCCCTCCCCTCCTACTGGATAAACAAAATGACCAATAAATGAGGTCCAACATAAATTGAAAACAAATTTTTACATGTTAATATATCCAGTCTTTTATGATATCTTCCAACAAAAACATACTGAAACATGAAAAATGTTGTAAAAGTATAAAACAAGGATAACAACATCTACAAAAGCGAAGCCATAAAACGGTAGGACAAACGAACATTAACACTTTTAGAGTGCCAGAACGGAATATTAACAGAATCAGAAAATATATTTAGAAGTCATAATAAAATTGTAAGTGATTTTGTTGCAAAACTGCTTCAATAAATGATAATGTTTAAGGACTTCAAATATAGAGCAAAGGGAAACGTGTTCTCAATTAGCGCGGCAATTACAATTTTGCTAAAAGACATTTACGTGACTTACAGACTTAAGTAAACCATTGAAGAGTATCTCCGCTACCAATATCGTTTCATGGTTGAAAATTAATTTCTTTCTCTCGATAAAAAAGTTAAATATAGCAAATTTGCATTTTTCTTAGAAGAAAATATTGAAATTTAAGAAAAATGAATATGCAACGTAGCGCAGTTACTCTATAATGTATGTATGTACGTCATTCTGTCACACTGTCAAATACTACTTTAACGTAATTCTTTAACAATTAACAATTCTTATTGTTTAATATTGAAAATTTCTTTCCAACATGGTTTCGAATTCGATTATTTCCACTGCATTAGAAACAGTTCTGAAAAAATAGACGACTTTGTGCAATTTGATAAAATAAAAATCATAATGGTAATTGTTGAGTTTTTCGTTTTATATCTGCGGAAAGCTGTCTATAATACAATGCGATAAATATCTATTCTAACATTCCTTCTAAACTTATAAACATATCTGCTTCTGAGCCATATTGAAAATCATGTATCGTATTGTATTTAAAGAATTTTACAAGAATAAATCATAAGATTAAGACCAGTTTTGTTAGCCCAGGCCTATGATCCCTCTGTCTATGGACACGAAACCGATTAATTATAAACAGTTTTCGTTGGATAAGTCAAAACTTATATTGATATAATAAAGACTCGATTTTAATAGTCTTATAGTCAGGGAGGGAGGGCGTAACAACTTTGGGGACTTTTAATGAATTTTGATGGTTGGTTTATTAAATTGAGTGTCTACACTAATTTCTATCTACAGAAGGGGTAAATTATGTATAATCATTGGGGATGTATGTAAATTTATCGGCCATTGTCTCATCTCTTTAGATCCCACAATAAAAGTAATAAAGTCTAACAGAGGTTATAATAAAACTTTTTGAATACATATTACATTTTTCCCATCAAGAACTTATCATATTAATAATAAGATTATTAATTTTATTACAAAAAAAACTTTTTTATGAATATTTTTTTTCTGTTACATAAAAAGTAAAAAAGGATGACAACATCCATAAATGCGAAGCTGAACAAATTATGCAAAAATTCTACATAAATCTATCCCAAAATTACTAAATTACAGAATGTTTTTTTATGGATATACTGTGTGGCTGTCCTGTAATTATTAAAACCTAACCTAAGCTAAAGTAATAAACAAATGGAAAACTACTCTTCCCCCCCCCTTCCTTTATTTTGAATTCATAAGGGAAGGGTTCCTGTGCTCAACAAGGTACCTTGAGGGGAAAGTCACTTTGGACGGGCAGAAAGACTTATGGACATACAGACAGGTAGACATATGAACAAACTAACAGACTCTAATTAAAGAGTAGCGCTGACACTAGAAAGTTTTTGTGGGAAAAAAATATTAATATTATCTTATTTTAGTGACTGGTCTGAATTGTACAGGAGATTCCTGTAACGACACAACAAGTACAAGCACAATCATAGCCGACAATACTCAGCTACAAAATAATAATCCATGCTCAGGAATGTTTTTATATTATTTTTCTTCTATTTCTTCTATTTTTTTATTTTTATCCCTCATTATTTTCAACCTTATTCTATCTTTATCATTAATTCTCATTAAGTTTTCCTCTCTTTCTGCTTTATTTTTTATTATCTCTATTTTTCCCTCTATATATCTATCTCTCTATTCATTTTGATCTTTTCTCCCCTTTTTTCTTTTTTTTCTGTAGATCTCTCTTTGAATCTCCCTTCTACAATTCTTACTCTTCATTTTCTCTTTTTTATATCTTTCTCTTTCAAATTTCTTGTAAGTCAAAAAATATTTTTGCTCTTTACCTGGATGACCTTGCCAGGTTTGCTGGCATTCTGAGCCCGCCAGGATTGAGATATTCAAAAAATGTAATCTTTCAGTTAAGTGTCATACCGATATATCAAAAGTGTGTATGAGAGGTGGGTTTTAAGGGTTAACCATAGAGTAGCCAAAAAAATAATAAAACATTAATACCATAGGAGGTGACTGTGACAAAATGTCTGGTAATTGTACAGCAACAGCTGGGTGTACACTTACAGTAGGGGATGGAAGTACAAACTGTACAAAGCCAGGATGGTATTCAAACCTCCAGGGTAAATGTGTACAAGGTATTGTTAATAAAGCAGCTTATAGTGCCCATAAAACATGACGTCAAACAATACAAATGACCAATGATTGGCCAGTATACATTTTACCATTGGTAAATAATATACTGGCCTGTCATTGGTCATTTGTGTTTCATGACGTCATTTATTATAGGCACTATAAGCTGCTTCATTGTTTATTTATATTAACAAATTAACATGATGTCTGCCACTTACTTGAGATAAATATAAAACAGTTGGAGTGGATGTGGAAGCATATATTCACCTTTGAAAACATTTATCCATCCATTTTTTTGATATTTATCCATTAATACATCCTTTTATTTGTTAATCCAATGATATATCCATCTATACATCTATTTCATCCATTTTTCATACGTTACCATGTCTATCCATCTATTTTTTGCTATTTATTTATCTATCTACCTATTTACATATATATTTACCTACCTATCTTTCTGCCTATCTGTCTATCTATATATCTGCCTATCTATCTATCTATCTACCTATTTAAATATATATTTACCTATCTATCTATCTGCCTATCTATCTATCTATCTACCTATTTACATATATATTTACCTATCTATATATCTGCCTATCTAGCTATCCTCCCTATTTAAATATAAATCTATCTATCTAGGTAAATCTCTGAATGAGCACTGTGAAACGGAAGCCAGCTGTGTAGCTGGTATTCTTCACTCAGAGTGTAACTCCCTTCTCAAGATCTGTATGTGCAGGCCTGGATATGAGAGGATAGGTAGGCTAGATAGATAGATAGATGGATAGATAGATAGATAGATAGATAGATAGATAGATAGATAGATAGATAGATAGATAGATAGATAGATACATAGATAGTCCAAATAGAATGAATAACAAAAGATTATTTGTAACATTAACATTAAGTTTCATGCATTAAAGCAATATTCAGTTACAAGCATCTTTTAATGCTAACAATAATATCAGCCTTCATAGATTTTTTCAAAAATTTATAGGATTTTTTTGATTATTGAAATTACAAATAAACATAATTTAAAAAAAGACTATCTTGAAACGGCAGTATCAGGTATCAATCAGAAGAAACTTGTCCATATGTCTGCACTTGCTGTTGATCTCATACCTCTTATATAGGTAGATAGATAGATAGATATATAGATATGTATATAGTTAGAAAGATAGATCGATAAAGGTTCTCATTTGAATTTTTAAATTTAAATCTTAATTCAAGACGTCAATAATGTTTCCTACATACTGCTGCTATGTCAGATGACCCACAAGATTGTATAGGCTCAAAACAGGAGCTTGGTAAAATCATGCACAGTAAGGATTTTCAGGCTAAGGCCTTTCAATCATGCAATACTTTTTTATCTCTATATTGTATAACTTTATTGGTGTAGGCAGTAATCAATCAAATAAAAGTATATAAAAGGCATACAGAAAAAAATGCTATTGTTTGTTTTATCTAAATGTTCATATAATAATACTAATTTTACAAAAAAAAAAGTGATTTTAAGCACCTTTTAGCAGTGATGTAAGACATTTTTTGGTTGATATACTAAATTTCTGTTATTTAAAACTAAATTAATAATTGAAAGTTAAGGTCTACCATGATCTTGACAAAAAATCGTTGAAAAATGTATAACGTGTTATTATAAATCATCAAATGCTTTGACACAAAACTATTCTATATGATGAAAAAATATATGTTTAGCAAAAGGGATGGTAAATTGTAATAATATAAACAGTTTGATAAATGTACTTTTGAATTTTACAGTATTTCATGATGTTTTGTCATTTTACAATGCACTTTGAACTCAACAAAACATTTGATTATATTTAATTGAAAAAATACATAGCATTTAATTTTTTTTCATATTAAACTATCGTGAAACTTATCTTATATTATTATGTAATAAATATAAGCATAGTATATTCACTAAAACAAGGATGATAACATCCATAAAAGCGAAGCTCTGAAAGGGTAGGACAAGCTAGCATTTGCACATAGTAGAGTTTCAGAACTGAATATGCAGAATATATAAATATATGAGTCTACAAAATTGTAATTATATTTTTTTGGCAAGACTATACTTACATTTATACGCCTTGATTATAGAGATGTTTCCCTTACAACATTGTACCTTGTTGTAATAGGAATCAGAATACCAAAGTTTAAATTAATAGAATAATTATATCACATTATAAATTGTTGTTCAAAAGGTTTAAAAGCAACATGTTTATTAACTGTTAAAGGAATCACCATGCAAAGTCTACATTTGATTTCATAGTCTATATCTTGAAGTCTTGGGGGGAAAATCTGCTAAAATGTAAGTACACATATTTTGGATGCTTCTGATTATTATCATAAAAAATAGAATAATATTTCTTTATACATACAGGGTGCTCATAATAATTCGGATAGTCAACTAGCTTCTTGCAGACACTAAAAAAGAACATAATTAAGAAAAAGTAGGTTTAGAATCAATTGCTTATTAGAGATGGATACTTTATAAAAATAACAGCGTGTATATTTGTCTGTCTGTAAACCGATTTGTAGCTTCTCAGAGCTCATGGAAATGATTTTAACTATTTAGGGTGAGGGGGTACCACAACCCTCCAAAACAAACAACAATTTTTTATCTTAAAAAATCCAAAACAAACAACAATTTTTTATCTTAAAAAAAATAAAATTGAAAATAGGAAAGGGGGTCGTCATTCTTTCCCTATTAAATCTTCTCTGAAGGGTTTATGCTTAAAATTTCGTGTTTGGTAACTGTTAAAGTTTGAGGATGAAAACAGTGTTGTAAATTGATTATTTTTTCTTCTTTTCACCATAAATAACACTGAATTATAAGGATATATTAAAACAAACTATTTTTGGTATAAAAAAATAATTTATCTAGTAGCCTTATTTTTCATTGAATTAAAATAAGAACAAATCATTTGAAAAATATACATACAAAATTCATTGAGGTCACCCTGTATATAAAAATATTACATAATGTCTGATTTGTACATGAAGAAATAAGATTGATATATGCATGTAAAGGTACATTAAAAGAATGAGAAAATGGGGGTGCTTTCACACAAAGTGCTTATTAAACAGTGATACCCCTCCCCTTATTTTTTAATTGAAAATTAGGCGCAGGGTCAGAATCATGAGAGGCCTATACATGCGGTGTTCTAACCCAGCAGGGACCCAGTAATTTAACTTAACATAAAGTAATAATTAAAACAAGGATGACAACATCCATAAAAGCGAAGCACTGAAACGGTAGGACAAACGGACATTAGCACTTGTATAGAGTCAGAACTGAAGTAAATTTGTTAAAAAAATGCTTGATGCAGGATAATGTTTATGAACATGCTTACAATTTTAGAACTTGATTTTGGAGTTGCTTTGCTTAAATTATTTTAATTTGTTGTCCCAGGAATCAATATACCAATAATTAGATCGATCGGATAATTAGATCTCATATTTATTTTTTAATAGAAAATCAACATGTTTAAAATGGACGCACGGACATTCTGGTAATGATTATAGAGTTGCTACGCTTTCTAAATCGTACCCAACTACTACAGGAATCACCATGCAAAGTTTGAAATCGATAGAACAATTCTAACATGCCTAAATTAAAGAAAAAAGCTATCTGTCTCGGACGGACGGACGGACGTACGGAAAGACGGACGGACCGACCCTAATAATAGAAAAGCTTTGCTTTTAAAAATGAAAAACATTCCTCAGTTTTCTCAGCTGCGCTACTTATAAACAATTGTCCTTGTTCTATGATAAATTATATTTTAATACATCAAAAGCTGAAATGTATTTAATAGTAAATTAAATAAATCTAATCTTAAGGATAGGTTTATTAAATTATCTTAACATGAACCTTTATGGCATTATTAGATTCGGAACTCCTATATAAAAGCCTTGTATGTTCGTCTTTCCATTAGTCTGTTCTTTAGTCTATAAGCCTAAATGTGATTTGAAATAGAAGGCTTGATTTTTACAAAGATTACTAGAAGGAAGTTTTAGAGGCATTTCTAGGTTTGAAATTGCAAAAATATTTTTGATTAGACAAAAACATATTTTAAAAGGTAAATGATGATTTAATAAGATGTTTCTTTTTCAGATACCAGAGGGTCCCCACCGATATGTAGGGGTAAGTTTAGTTTAAATAACAAACCTACTCTTTGAAGAGAATAAGTCTTCATGTAGATCCGTCCGATAATCAATTGGGTTTGAAATAAAGGGACAATAAATTAGAAAAGTAGGTCGTAAATTGCAATTCGAAACGAGTTTATAATGGCAAATATTGTTTTGTATTGCTTCAGAAAAGTAATGATTAAGCCATGCATTGGACAATAATATACATTTTCAAATGATTTAAAACAAAATTGCTCATTCAGTAGTTTGATATTATCTGTTTAAAAGTTTAGAAACTGCTAATTTGAACCAACTATTCAAGAATTTAAAAAAAAATTTTAAAGATAATATGTTTATGCATTTTGAGTATTAGTATATTTTACAGTCCAATTTCCTCTCCCTCCCTGATAATTAATTTTTAACAAGAATCCATAAGTAGCGAAACACAACAAAATCATTGAATGTATAAACAAACAAAGTAAGTTATAGAACAGATGTTCATAACAAAGAAAAAAGAGAGAGAATATACAAAAACAAGAGAATCACGAAACCTCAAAAGAAAAACGCTCTCAAAAAATGACCGACGGTCAATCTATAAATTAAATAAATTGACAAATGTTAAAATTAAATTAGTCACCAATTTTAGAATAGCAATTAACCCCAATATAATATAAAATGACCACAAACCAAACTGCTAAAATTTAGAATAGCTTTCCATGCTATTATAAATGTAATAAATCTTTTTCTATTTTAGTTTTGGATGATTTTGGCAAAATAGGCGAGGTAAAACTTTTCTTAGCCAATTTTTAAATTAACTCTACAAATTGCATCTTTATTTACCTCTATCTATCTATCTATCTATCTGTCTATCTATCTATCTATCTATTTATTCATCCATCTATCAATCTATCTATAGATTGACCTAGCAATGGTTTTTATTCTGTTCCTATTGTGTGCTATGTTCATTATCTATCTATCTATCTATAGATTGATCTTGCAATGGTGTTTATTCTGTTCCTTCTGTTGTATACTATGTTCATAATTATCTATCTATCTATAGATTGACATTGCAATGGTGTTTATTCTGTTCCTACTGTGTGCTATGTTCATAATTATCTAACTGTAGATTGACCTTACAATTGTGTTTATACTGTTCTTGCTGTGTGCTATGTTCATTAAGATATATAAGTTTTCCGGAATTTTAAAGTTAGGGGGAGATTTGAAATCTGCGTCAAATTTTAAGGATTTTTTATAAAATTCGTTTTTTCTATAATTCTTTATCTAAGAGCGGAAATGCATTTTAAGTTAATTAATTTTGACCAATAGGATAGGTGGATTTTAAACTACCTGCGCTCTAATTGGTTGAATGATGTACGCCATCCAATCAGAGCGCAGATTTTTTAAATCCACCAATCACAGATGCCAAAATTAATTAACTTAAAATGCATTTCCGCTTTTAAATAAAGAATTATAGAAAAAACGAATTTTATAAAAAATCCTTAAAATTTGATGCAGATTTCAAATCTCCCCCTAACTTTAAAATTCCGGAAAACTTATATATCTTAATGTTCATACTTATCTATCTATCTATAGATTGATCTTGCAATGGTGTTTATTCTGTTCCCTCTGTGTACTATGTTCATAATTATCTATCTATCTATAGATTGACCTGACAATGGTGTTTATTCTGTTCCTCCTATGTACTATGTTCATAATTATCTATCTATCTATAGATTGACCTGGCAATGGTGTTCATTCTGTTCCTACTGTGTGCTATGTTCATAATTATCTGCATTGTCTTCCAGATGTTTTCAAGGTAGGACATACAGACAGTTATTCACTTATTTATAGAGTTGCTACACTCGCAGAGGTATTAAGAAGGGATATGATAATAGAGTATAGATTGATGTACTTCCCCGATTATGACAACTATACCGTATGAAAATTAAAATTATTAGTTTTAACATATTACAGTTTGATCAAAACACAAAATCTATAATATGTGTTTGATTTCATAATTGAGAAAGCATGCTTATTAAACTTTGGGTACCACTATAATTTACAGTCTATTGTTTTCTCTTTCCCTGAGTACACCTATCTACTCCTATCCCTAGCAAAATAGCCTAAAACCTAAGTTTATTGTTCTTTCTCTTCAAATCTGCATGTTATTGCTGCGCTATTTATGGACTTTCTTGTCCTTATTTCATTACAGTTTTTCTGTCGTCCTAGGTTAACAAAAAAATACCACAATCCCTTGAACCAAAAAGTGGACTAAAGAACCACCTCCCTCTTATTATTTTGTACTTAAACACAGTTGTCAACATCATTAAATATGAAGTTACAGATTATCAATTTTCAAAAAGAAGTTGTATCAACTTTTTTTTTTATAGCTAGCCGGTTCTTTTAGTAAGTAGTAGATGTAAAATTTTTCATAGAATTCAAATATGCAATCGGTTTTTTTGTAGACCTCTTATTTTTTAAGTAATTTAAGTTTTTAAAAAAAATAATTAAGTCGGTTTTAAGGTACTAAAACGCAACAAAATAAAAGAAGAAAATGGTCAGTAAGAACAAAAATAGTAAGATCTTTAATTTGACACCTTACTTTTAAAATTCTGTTGAGTAATTATTGAAAAAATCTATTTTTTTAACCTCGGTATAATAAAAACTTTAGACCTAAATATTTTCTCAAACAGACATAAAAAACATGGGTTCATATATACCATTAGAATCAGAAAAATATTACGAATCCATTGTAAGCAAAATTGAAAAAAATTAAAAAATTATAAAATTACAGAAATGGCCAATTATTTTTTTTGTTCAGACAACACTATTGTCTTCCCTTTTTTACCCCCTCTTTACCCCCTCTTTACCCCCTTCCCATTTTTATACTCAATTGAAGAATTAAGACGTTGCCTGTACAACATAATATGATATTTTCATATAATTCCTTTTATTGTAGTTTATATACTATATTGTAAACTTTTTTTTTCAATTTTGCTTACAATGGATTCGTAATATTTTTCTGATTCTAATGGTATATATGAACCCATATTTTTTTATTTGTGAAATAATAAAATTAAGTTCAAAGTTTTTATTCTCGTGGGTTTAAAAAAATCGATTTTTTCAATAATTACCTGACAGAATTGAAAAAGTAAGGTGTCAAATTAAAGATCTTACTATTTTTGTTCATAATGACCATTTTCTTTCTTTTTTTTGTTGCATTTTAGTACCTTAAAATCGACTTAATTTTTTTTTTTTTAAACTTAAATTACTTAAAAAATAAGAGGTCTACAAAAAAACCGATTGCATATCTGAATTCTATGAAAAATTTTACATCTACTACTTACTAAAAGAACCGGCTAGCTATAAAAAAAATAGTTGATACACCTTCTTTAAAAATATAAAAATATGATAATGATATCACATAAAAATTGTTAAGATGGATGGTCTTTCTTGTAATGATAATAAAGGTGCTTCGTTATTGTAGTTGTTACTGAAATAATCTTGCAAAGTTTTAATAAATAGGACAATTCTAACATGTCTAAATCAACGGAAAAAGCTATCCATTACAGACCTACGTATGGACCGACCTTTAATAATAGAAAAGTTCCATAAAACCAGTTTAAAGAATTTGTTTGTGGTCCAATTTCGGTTTAGGGGAAATTTAAGAAAAAGTTTGACAAGCTAGCTCAAGTCTTTGAAGATTAATTTATTTCAAACTTATATTTATATATTTTCTAATAGCATGTCTACTCTATAAAATATGTTTGTCAGTCTTTTATAAAGATGGAGGTCAACATTAAACTGTAGCTTATAATGGTACCCTGAGTATAATAGGTCGTCAGCTTAATTACTTTATGTTCTGTTTGTTTATCATCATTGGAGGATGATCCCTCAAGATTCCTTACAATATACTGCAAACAGTTTTAGTTACATTAATAAACAGACAGGCTGTAAAATTCACATCCAAATACTCATTTACTGGACATGTCATAACTAATCTAAATGATTATTGTATTTCGGGATATTATGTCTTTTAACGAAAATATTACTAGCTTGTTATTGCTGCGCTAATTATGGACATGCTATTCCTTGTTTAATACTATCCCTAAGCTAAATTGATTATATTTAGGTTTATATTATAAAAATATATTAAAATAGATTACCTTTTATATCCTTGAAAACATTTAGTTTTCGAAGAAAAATTCCTGACTCAAATGTAGTTGAATATCCACGCGTGGATCAATTTTAAATGTCTGTCTGTCTATATGGTTGTCTGTCTATTCATTTGTCTTACTGATTGTCTTTATGTTTGTATGCCTGTCCGTATGTCTGGATGCTTGTCCATATGACTGACTGTTAACATGTCTGTCCATATGTCTGTCTGTCAATCTTCATGTATATCCATATGTCTGTCTGTTCATATGTCGAGTGTCTGTCTGTCTTTATGATTCTCCTTTACAAAAAAGCTTTTTGCAGGTCCCGTAAATGTATAATCTGTTAAGAAAAGGATATCTTAAGAATCCAAAGATAATCGGCACTGATAAAGTACCGCCCTTAATTAAGCACACTAATTAAAGGAAGTCTTTGTTCTTTTAAATATAAATTGAAGGGGTAGTATAGTTCAAGTAAAAGCCGCCCCTCCCCCCATCGGTTTTATTTGATTTTTAAAAGTAAAAGTATTAAACAATTTTTTGTTATAAAATGGACTTTAAAGATCAGAAATATTCAAGTCAAATTCAGACATTTTTATTCCAATACACAAAAAGGTGTGCTATAGTTTCTAAATGTGGCACTTAAAAGTAAGAAAAACGTCAAAATCAAGGAATTGATCTAGCCCCCCAATACCATACCATACCATACAAAAATCTTAATGAGTTTATGTAAAAATATGTAGAATGTAAACTCATTCAATCCCTATAAATTTCAACCGTCTATCTTGAATAGGAGATGAGAAAATCACAAAAACTTAAAAATCTAGGAAACGATCTAGCACCCCAATTAATGGGCAAATCTTGATGAAACTTTAATGAAATATGCAGAATTTGAACTTATTTATTTAAAAATTTTAGCTATCTGAATAGGAGCCAAGAAAATTACGTTTCCCCCCGTAGCTGTACGGACTGACGGACAGACAAAGTGAATTATGTAGTAGCTTCTCTACTATAAAGAAACTGTATCAGGGAAATGATGTGTTACCATTGAAATAACACTTTTTATCAAAATCTAAAGAATAGATATTGTATATCTTAACCAACAGTTTTCAAGCAAAAACGTTCCTGTAACACTACAAAAAATATTTGCCAGTAACTGTTGAGAAAAAAGAGCATTTGAGTATTATACAGTAAGTATAGATAAAAACATAATGGGAAACGATCAGATTTTAGGACAATATCCTATTACATAAAGAAGATTTTTTGTTTTGTTTGTAGCAAAGGATCACGCTAACCGCTGAACTGATATGGTTCTCCTTTACAATGTATCTTCCCATAGGTCCTGGGAAGGTTTATATCTATTTGGAGAGAGGGTAACACCACCTTCCTGAGAGAAATCGCCAAAAATCTACAAATATATAAAGCGCTGCCAAATGGAGATCTTTAGGTAAACAGTTAATCTTGAAAAGAAAACATTTTATGTGCTACTAGAGGCTTCTAATGCTAAGATAAATAAAAAAAATTAAATTGGAAGCAAAAAATGACAGAATGAGAGAAAAAAGGAACACAGTAATAGTGTCTGACTGATTATGATGTAACAAAAAAATTAGCCAATGAGAGGCCACTATAAATTTTACCATTGGTCAATAACGGCCTCTCATTGGCTATTTTTTTTGTTACGTCATAATCAGTCAGACACTATTACTGTGTTCAGAAAAAAGAGAAAAATGAAAACAAAATATGGATATTTACAAATATTGCCTGTTTAAAAGAACACTGTATATATCAGTCAAGATGAACTGAAATTTAGTTGCCGAATGTGTACGCAGTTTCCTGGGTGTTTCCTCATCCTAGCTCAATATTTACTACTAGCTAAAAATCTTCAAACTTCCCCCATAAAATCAAAATTTGAATGTATAAACGATTTATACATTATAAATTAGAATTTTTCAAATTTTGATTTTTTTTTATGTTTGAAGCTTTTTTAGCTAGTAGTAAATATTGAGCTAGAATGAGGAAACACTCAGGAAACTGCGTACACATTCGGCAACTAAATTTCAGTTCATCTCAGTCAAGCTTTTTATACAAATATGTTAAGTAGAAGCAAATACAAACTTTTACAGATAGACAGATAAACATTGAGTTAAAGAAAGTTAGATATGTAGATATAAATTCAAATGTTTGTAGATTTTAAGAGTTAATGAACATTAGTTAGATAGATTATATATTATTTTACATTTTTTTTTTTGGGGGGGGGGTGTCCTACCCCCCAAGAAAATAGCTTAAAACCATCACAGGACCAGTAGGTATATCCCCTGAAAAGTAGAGCCCAATCGGTTCAGTGGTTACTGAGATCTTAAGCTTCAGACAGACAGACAGACGGATAGACAGACAGATATTGTACTACTTTGTATTATAGATATAGGGTTATTATATAAAGATATTTAGACATTCAAATGAAATTGAGAGAAATGTAGGTAAAGTTTTTTTTTCAGTATAGCTTCAAAACATATTATCATCTGGATTAGAACCGGTTCTCACCCATACTAAAAAATTCATATCAGTGGAAATTTGACTATAATATGATACGTTAAATAACTATTACCTTATTTTCATTGGTTTTAAAAGCGGAGTTACTTTACAATTAGGGCAAATTTGACTTTTTTAATAATCAAAATATTTAAGTATAGCGCGTATTATATGTACATTTGCCGATCATTAAAAGCAATTTTTAGTTTGAAAAAATGATCTTTATTTAAGTGTGACATTAGCTTGTAATTGCTGCGCTTCGCGGCTTCTTATTGATCTTGCAGTACGGGCCCAGTTCCAAGAAAATCATACAATAATCACCACAGTTAATGAATCTAATACTATTTATCATTGAGATACGGTTCCATGAAAAATATTTACCACAGCTACAACGAGATCGAAACTAATAGTTTGTTAATTCCAAACGCTCGGTTCTAAGAAAACCGAGCAATTTTCAACACAGCAAATTCTAGGCTAAGAACCTTATATTTTATGGGGTATTTAATTTTATATTAAGGGCCCGGTTCCAAGAAAACAGAACAATTTTCAACACAGCAAATCCCAGGCTTATGAATGCTTCTTTCAGTGCAAAAGGTATTCCTTCATAATTTTATTCTATCTTGCTGTTGTTTTCTTTATATACATGTATCCTTATATTTTTCAATTGTTTTCTTTTTCATTCATCCATTTTTCCATCCATTTATTTATTTGTTATTAATTTTTCATCTTTGTCCATTTATCAATCTATCCATTTATCTATATATTCATATGCAAAATAATCAACTATCTAATAATCTATAAATATGATTCATTAATCCATCCTCCATCTATCGTATTCTCTTTTTTTTATCTTTATTATTATTTATATCTATTCAATATCTAACAAATCGTCAATCAAACTATCCCTTCATCTATCCATCAATTAATAGATCTATATAACTATGATTGGTTTATCAATATAAACAAAATCATGTATGTATCTTTCAAATTGTCTATCTCTTTATCCATCCATCTGTTCATCATCTATCCGAAATCTATCGATTTATCTATTTTTTGTATCTATTTTTTTATGTTGCAGATATAATAAACAGGCGACGAACAATTCGTGGCTCCGAGGGTTCCAATAGTTTAGGTAAATCCAGGGAGGGAGGGGACAATGGAGTGTAAATGGTACTGCCACCCATAAAGTTTATAAATTTTTTCAAACATTTGCTGGAAAAGAAGGATGACAACTTCCATGAAAGCGAAGCTCTGCAACGTTAGGACAAACTAACATTAACACTGCAGAATATAATATATGTTAAGTAAATTAATGCAAAACTGCTTAAATACAGAATACTGTTAAAGGACAAACTTACTTTCTGAGGACTGATTTAAAGATATGCTTCGCTTATTAAATTGTAACTTGTTTTAAAAGAAAAGAGTACTAAAAAATCTGATTAATCGGATAATTAAAAGTTTATTTAAAAAAAAATAAAAATCCGCATGTTTTAAATTGACGTGATGGAGGGATTCGGGAGGAACACCCCATCCGAGATTTTTACCTCTTAAATCCCCTGGCAAATACATGTACACGCCACCGTCAGAATGGCCCTATTATTTTGAAACTTTCAGAGGATGTACGGGAGGAGCGACAAAGAAAGATTGAACGGATTCGTGGGAAGCAAACTGAACAGGACAGTGAAGAAGTTTAGTACAAATTATTAACATTTTTTGTGTTTTTTTACACCAGGAATCTAATGGGATAAGGCATTGAACGATAATTTGATGTACATCACAAATTATAATGAACAATTTTACCTCATTCTATAGATTAAAAATATCTTTGTTTAAAAGATATATAAAATTCCTAAAATTTAAAACAACGAATGAAGTTTATAAAACTTTGAGTACCAGTGAATGTCTCTTCCTCCATGCCATTTGCTAGCTTAAAAAAAGTTTGAAAAATGATTGGGCTATACAAACTTTTTTAAAAATAATTTTATTCTATATGAGGGGTAGTTTTGTTTATTTTAATTGGAGGAATATATCAATTTATCGTCCATTGTCATATACCTACTTTGATCTTGGTTTTTATCTAAATGAAAATATTTTAATAAAAGACTGCTAAATGTTAGGGGTATGGAGATAGGTCAATGAAAGATTAATTAAGTTTTTTGTTTATTTCATCATCCATTTGTTAGGGCTTTCCATTAAAAAGAAATGGGGAACAACAATTTATCTTTTTTATCTATCTCTATGACTTTAGTCTAAATGTAAAACTAGATCAGCATTGTATAATGTAAAGCATATGATAGATTATGTTTTAAGTTCCTTAAAAAATATTATCAATTTGAACATTGATGACAATTGTAGCATGCTAAAAAAATACATTTTCTAAGTCTAAAGATCATTTTTTACTGATGAAAAAATTGGGGTTGAAAAAATCCTTAATTAATCAATTGTTTGTATATTCATTTTTTGTAAATAGAAATCATAACATAAAATATCATAAAAATGAAACAGTTACATAAAACAAAATTGTGAAAAAAGTGATTTATAAAACAAACAATAAATGCACTATTATAGAGTAGCTGTGCTATCATTTAAATATATTTTAGTATTAATTTATTATAGTAAAATCAAATTGTTATGAAAATTGAATTGTAAATAATTATAAAATTATTATTTTTACTCGAACCCTATAATAGTTATTTCTAGCATCGTATTATAAACAGCTTTCCGCGGATATAGAATGTACAATTATGAGATTTTTTTAGCCCCGAGGTGCCGAAGGCTAGGGGCGTCCAAGCTTTTAAATTTTTTGGGGGTTAATCCTTATATCATAGAGGTATTTTTTTATTTAGGGGGTGGGGGTAAAAAATAAAAATTAAAAATCCAAATTCGTTTGGGGGGTGGGGTTAATCACCCCGTTACCCCCCCCCCCCATTGAACGTCTTTGCCGAAGTCACGGGCTAAAAAAAACTGGTTTTAATCTTATGATTGTACATTTTTATATTCGTAGAAAGCTGGATATAATACGATGCTAGACATAGATTTTTTGTATGGATGAGAACCGGTTCCTATCCACCGGATTCGAATGAATACAGGAATAGTTATTTCTCGCATCGTATTATAAACGGCTTTCCGCGGATATAGAATGTACAATTAAAAGATTAAAACTAGTTTTTTTAGCCCCGAGGTGCCGGAGGCACCGGCTAAAAAACTGGTTTTAATCTTATGATTGTACATTTCTATATTCGTAGAAAGCTGGATATAATACGATGCTAGACATAGTTTTTTCGTATGGATGAGAACCGGTTCCTATCCACCGGATTCGAATGAATACGAGAATAGTTATCTCTCGTATCGTATTATAAACGGCTTTCCGCGGATATAGAATGTACAATTATAAGATTAAAACTAGTTATAATATAAACTGGATATAATACGATGCTAGACATAGTTTTTTCGTATTCATGAGAACCGGTTCCTATCCACCGGATTCAAATGAATACGAGAATAGTTATTTCTCGTATCGTATTATAAACGGCTTTCCGCGGATATAGAATGTACAATTATAAGATTAAAACTAGTTTTTTTAGCCCCGTGGTGCCGAAGGCACCGGCTAAAAAAACTAGTTTTAATCTTATGATTGTACATTTCTATATTCGTAGAAAACTGGATATAATACGATGCTAGACATAGTTTTTTCGTATTCATGAGAACCGGTTCCTATCCACCGGATTCAAATGAATACGAGAAACAAATTTACCTAATTTTTACAACCGGTATTTTGTGAATAAATTTTCATTTAATTCTACCAAGATTATATATCTTCACTGTTAAGTAGCATAAAACATGCACCCAAATACAAATATATCTAAAAATTTGGAATGATCGGTCCCACTATTGTCAAATTTCTCCTTTTTTACTAAGGTTTAATATTCTATATATTAATTTTTAAGCATGGATATATGTATTTCTTAATTATCTTTCAAAATATCATGTGTCTGCAGTTTAAGATCTCGCTAACTACAGAGCCAATATAGTTCTCCATTTTAGATAATCTTCACATAATTCCCTTGAATGGTTTTGGGCTATTTAAACTTATTAAACTTAAGCCCTGTATTGGTTCTAGGCTATTTCTATGCCACCTTCTACACAGTCAAATGCTAGTGGTGCAGCCTTTATACTCCGTGGTATAAATTATGATAAATCATAGTTGATGTATTATGTTTGTACATCAAATATTTATCTTTCTCTCTCAGGGTCGGACAAAGACACATATTCGCATCCTTGTTTATTTGGCGGTTTCCCTCAAAGTGTTAATTCGAGTAAAAAAACCCTCTCCCTCCTCCACTTACTTTACATGCATTAAAAATAAAAGAGGGTAATTACTTTAATGCAGGTTAGGTTAGGTTAGTTTATATTGGATTCTTTGTAGCCCTGCCAGGATTGAAAACTGCAGATATGGGTACAACATACGTGGATATTATGATTGGGGAAATTTTGTCGTCATTTAGGTTGCTACTAGTCCTCATTTATTGGTCAGTACTTTCCTCCAGTAAGATGGTGGGTATTGGGTAAAAGGGGTAACCTTATTTTAGCCAGTCGAAAATATAGTGCAACATCCAAGTTATAGCATTCGAACAAAATTCACTTAAAATTGATAATAATTATCCCAATTCCGTTTTTCATAAAGATATTTACTTTTATTGATATATTGATCTTGAGAAATATTTCATTTTATAATAATTGATTTAGTAAAATTAATGGATAAGAAATAAACAATAAATCTATGAACATTCCTAATGATGATAAACTTCAAATACCCTTTCTGTTGATAAAAATTAGTGGTTTCGAAAGTTAGAACACTGCTAATTTAAAGCAATCAGATTTTGACCTACAAACTATTTTTAGCTATTGGCCATTATTTAATGAAAATTAATTAAGATCGATGTTTCCATTTTTCATATACTTAGATTTTTACTTATGGATTTAACTTAGGAAATACTTAATTTTTATATTATTCAATTTCAAGAGGGGTACCCCCCCCCCCATATCAGTTATGACCGGTAAATTCAGAGTCCGATTTTTTACATATTTGTCTTTCTCGAGTTTTACATTAACTTTTAAAAAAAGAAATTAATACTAAAATGTACAAAATAAATCGACATTTTTAATAATAATGTTAGATATAACATAGCTTCTGTTGATTCAATAACAGTACCTAAGTCTTATAGGCTTATCTAAATCAATGTCATCTATAAAAGTAATGGAGGGAGGGGACAATGGACTATTAATTGTAACTATGTTTAGTAGGTGAAACTATAAAAAAACACAATAATTTTAATCTCCATATAGGTGAAAGTTTTTATCATCATTGGTGATCTATATCGATTTATCGTCCATTGTCTTATCCTTTTAGATATAATTGTAATCTTTAATTATTATCATATATTGAATGTATTTCGATAATTTATATTATTAGATCCTAATTCGTATGTTTAATTATATAATCAAACATATTTTTCATATTCATAGATTATAATATATTCTTAAAGCGCAGCTACTACATGATAAGGTTATACTGTACGTCTGTCTGTCAAACTTTTGCTTCACATCTTTATACAGTTTGAAGCAATCAATCAAAAATACACAAAGTTTTTGATTCATGTACTCCAATAAAGTGAAACATGTAGCTTGCTAAAATAAAGATCCCCCATCCAGAAATAAAATAATAGTCAATATGTATTGCTTCGCTACTATTAAACTGAATCGTTCTTATTTTAACATATAGATACTTGTAATCATATTTTTAAGTGTGATTTTTCATAAACATATATATAGAAATATAAATAATAAAAATAAAATAAACCTTTTTATGTATTCTTTCTTATTTGGCGCATCTACTATATAATTTAAAGGGATTTAGGAAACTAGTTTGTAAAAAAAACTCCCCTTACTTACTGAAACATTACTAAAAGAAACCTATAACAACACTATCTATGTAACGTTATTAAACTAAAGACTATCCAAAAAAACAAACTGATATGACCCAAAGTTTTAAATCAAATTATCTTATTAATTGTCTCAAAAACTCTGAGTACTTTGTTTGAATTTTGATTGGCTTTAAGCTGGGAATGTCACTATTTTGAATTTATAGAAGAGGTAATTTTGTTTATCATCATTAAGTATATATATATGAATTATATCTTCTATTGACTCATCCCTGGTAATAATATATAAAAGTCGGCCGATAAAATTCGGCAGATATTTAAGTTTTATTAAAAATTAAAAATTTGAACACCGAAGGTCTTTGTTCAAGAAAGTTAAAATCTCTTCTTTCAAGTTTAAAAAGCTTTTTCAATACTGCTAAAGTTTTAATAGCAAATTGTTATCGTCATGCTCCTATTAAAACAGTAATATAAACTAATTTTTAACGTCTTTAGTTGTGACACGGTTGAATACACGTTCATACATTTGTTCAACGAATTCACAACATGGCTACAAACCTTTAAATAGGGAAGACTTTTACAATTCGGTTCTCATTTTTCGGAAAGTTTCATATTTCTCAACCAGATTAAACCTATTTTGTTACTGTCATTAAGGATGCCAGGCTGTTTAAAAGACTGTAAGTAGCACACAAACACACATGCTGCTACTTGTATTTGAAATTATTGCATGGACAACCATTTTAAGTTTGGACTCTGCTGGCTCGGAACAAAAATTATGAGGGAGAACAAAATTGTTTCAATTAAAACTTTTTCACAAAATGTGTAAAGAGTTTTAACTTTTCTATAGTGAGGACCTTGGTTGCATTGCAGTACAATAGAGTAAGAAGTTGAGCACGGAATCCATTATTATCAATGATGCCCAAGCTGGTTTGGAGTTGGGGTAAATATCCCAGTTGTTGATATAAAACTTCTTCCATCTTTTTCTACACTTTTATATTAAAGTATTATGATGTCTCTTTATCTGTCCGTGTCTCTGTATGTAGTGAAGTATCTCGCCTACTTCTGAACTTTTATGTTTAAATGTTTCTCCTTTTTCCTTTCCCGAAGTAATCTGCTAGAACATTGATAGACCGACAATGGATATAGGACATACGTGGATATTTTGACAGGGAAAATTTGTTCATCCAGGGAGGGGAGAGGAGTATAGTTATTTTATCCAGCTGCAAGTATTACTTAAAAGAGTACATGAAAATTTGGTGCAACATCTAAGTAATAATATATCGATAAGGAAAAATGCAATTGTTACTATTTCTTGGTAAATTGAAGAAGAAAATGCTTGAAAAGCAAATTATTATTTTTCTTATTTCTAAACTTTTTTAGCTGATCTCTTTAAACATTAAATTAAACATTTATTTATATGGATTATTGAAGCTATTAAAACTTAGGGTGGGAGGGGACAATGAGCTGTTTATTACACTGGTCCCCATAGTTTTATAATAACATTTTCTTATTTGTTGGCTCAACAACATTGTGGACTTATATAGAATTTTAATTAGTTGGTTCATTAAACTGAGTGTCCTAACGTTTCAACTGCTAATTGTAATCTTCATAAGGGGTAATCTTGTGTAACATCATTGTGGATGTGGATGTCAATTATCTTATCCCTTTAAATCACTGCTAAAACTACATATTTAGTGATTTACTGGCAATGCGCGCCCAATTTTAAGATTTTATCTGTCAATCTGATTATTTATATAAACAAATTTTCTGTCCTTACTGTATAACACTTTACTGTGATCTTTAATCAAAATGTTGTTATATTATTATTGCTGCGCAACTTGTGGACAATATTGCCCCTTAGTTTAGACTGTAAATGAGATGAAAAAATGTTTGAAATCTGTGTAAGAAGATTTAATAATATGAGGAAACATGTTTTAGTAACAGTTTATGTAACAGGATTGTCTGTTTTAAATTTATTTCCTAACAGTAAATAATAACTTTGAAAAAATAAATGAATTCTACAACAGAAATAAATGCTAAATATCGCTGTATAAAAAAAGTGCCTTTTCACAAAGTAATCTATTAAGCACTGATAACCTCCTTCTTTTGAAAATAAGTGAAGGAGTGGGGGGGGGGGATTAGGTTTCATTTTTTTATTATTTCAGATCAGGTAAGTTTAGCTTATAATAGGTAATAGCTATCACCACAATTACATGCCCAGCAGATTTGGTGGCCCTTACAAAGATTAGGCGAATTTCAAAAATAAGGAGGGTAGCATGTGTGGGTAACCAGTGCCCAATAGGCACTTTAAAGGTATGGTATGGTGTAGAACTGATTTGTATCCAGTAGAAATATATTGCCGAATCCGGAATTTTATTTTATCACAGAAATTTTAATTCTAAAAAATAAATGAGCATGAATTTCTGGATGTTTTTGTGTATAAATAAAGTATTATTGTTTTATCTTTACAAATGTACATTTTCTGAATGCATTTCACCATGTATGCCACAGTTACAAGCCCAATGCAAATTTGAAAAACCAATCAGATGAATAGGAATGATTAGAAATTGCTGTGACTGATCAACTTTTTTTGCATTCTCTTCATTTTGTTACTCAGCAAATTTTACTTTTCTGGGTAATAACAAATATTAGACTTCTTATATTTTAATTTTATTCACAACTGTGGCCACTATGATACTTGCAAGATATTGTTCTTGAAGGAAGGGAGTGATGTGGCAAGAGCCTAAATTTATCATAAAAATTTAATTTTGTTAAAAAATAGTCTGAGCCCATCAAATTAGTTATCTGAGGCTTCCCTAATTGTAGATCTTAATTGTATCTATGTTGACAAACTCAAATTTACAGACATAAGAAGAGTTATTTATTGCTTTTTTAGACAGCTTTCCACGGATATAAAAATCTACAATTATTAGAATAAAACCAGTGTTTCAGCCCTGAGATGGCGAACTCCCAAGCTAAAAAAACTGGTTTTAATCTTATGATTGTACAATTTTATAATCATAGAAAACTGGATGTAAGACGGTGATATACACAATTTTTAAGTATGGCTGAGAACCGGATTTAATCCATCAGATTTTAATAGGTTTCAAAGTGATACTGGAAAAATAATAATTCAAATGATAGGAAAAAACGGGTCACATTATTACAAAATTGACTTTCAAAGTATTGATCTTATTCTATGAAGTAGAAATTTGATTTTTCATTTCTATTTGCTTAACATTTATAACGGACAAGCTTAAAATTAAAAACAATTATTTTCTTTTAAATTGTTGTTTTTAATAAAAACAATTAAAATCTTAATCTAAAACAGACACTCCTTTTGTTATATGCTTAAAATTGGGTACATAAACAATTATTATCTGCTTAGTTCACATTTGTTGACACAGTGTGTAAGATGTGGGTGAAGGGCCCTGCCACAGCTCAGCTTACAAGGAGTGTTTATATGCATCAGCAACTGCTACTAAAAATGTGATAAAAAGTTATGAAAAAATTGCAATCAAGTGCATTTTAAGGGAAAAAAATCTGATGTTTCGACGCTTACTCTGTGTCATTTTTTTATGAAATTATTGGTTGCTTATCCTCAAAGTACCATTAGATCAATGAAAACCCCTTTTTCTTATTTTATGAATAAATTGTAGATTAAAAAAAGGTTTTTTACTCTGTGACTATCCCTTACGGGAAGCCCTTAACCTTTGTGGCTAATCTAACCTGACCAAAAGAAGTAGAAATAAAATATTTTCTCCTTATTTTCCATATTTTTAAATTTAAGGGGAATGGGGTTTTTGTTTTTGTGCTTGACTAGGTACTTTGAGGGGAACTGCCAATTTAAATACTTTTTGCTACGATGTAAGGCACGTGACGTTAGCTTAGGTTAGGTTAGACTTATATTGGGGACCATTAATGATAAAACACCCAATTTTAGTGTGAGGGGGGGATATTTGCAGATATCCCTTGAAAAATACAAAATTATTTGTTTCTAAGATCTTAACTAACTATTTCTGCTATAAATCAAATCAGCAGTTAATTATAAACACATTACGAAACTTAGGCTGAGCGTGATATTATTATTAATATTGACATTAGCTTCACATATAGGAGAGAATCATTCTTAGTTAATCTGTGTATATTCATCATCTATTTGTCTGTATGTCCGTCTTAAACAATGGCGTAACGTTTAAATTATAGATTTACACTCTAAGAATATAATAAAATAATACATACTTTCTGGCAATGATTATAGAGTTGCAACGCTTATGAAATTGTACCCGGTTGTTATAGGAATTAATGAAGACAGACATACGGACTAACGCATACATAGAAGTTGCGTTTTTAAAAAATTAAAAGCATTTTTATAAAAATGAGAAATCCAAATGTTATGTTTTGAATTATCCAATTTAAATTTAAGATTTCACTTGTAAGTTCTAGTTTTCAAAAAAAATGTTTCATAACTTTCAAAATTTTCTATGTTTATGGTCAGTCCGTCCGTTTGTCTATAATGGATACCTTGCAGGATGATTCCTGTGCATATAAGGAATTTTCTTTAATGTATAGCAAATCTATAATCATTACCAGAATATTAATATAAATAATATTGAAGCGGTGGAAAGTGTCAAGTGTGACGTCATAAAAATAGGTCTAATATCCATCCCTCTTTTAGGGGTTTCCTTTCCTAATTCTCTGTTCATTTCCACCCCCTATAGAAGTATTTTTATAACGTCACACATGGCACTTTCCAGCACTTACCATTAATATACTTATCTAAATTTTACTCTATTCGTTTTTACGTTTTTAATTGAGTTTCGTCTTTATGGATGTTGTTCATCCTTGTTCAATCCACGTTCTGGGGTCTTGGATGAATCATGATTGGATTGTAAAAGTAACAACATCCAAACGTTTCCACCAATAATTTGATATGGTGCAATTTTATACAAAAATTTCTCGTCCATTGTCTTATCCCTTGATATCCCTGGTTTCAAAGAATGATTCCATAGCAAGGTGTGACGACCTGGATTATGACTATGACCAAATAGGAACATCATACAATTTTATTTAAATTTGGAAATCAGTAGAAATATAAGCAGCAAAAAGCTGCTCAAAAGCAGTCCGACCGCTTTTGATGTGTAATTATTAAATAAGCTCTATAATGATGGGAATATTGACAAGAAATTTCAGCTGTCTATCTTAAACAGGAGCCACGAAATTTTAATTATAGATATAGAGTTGCTTCGATTATAAAAGGTAAGTGGACAAAGTGACTAAAAAATCAGCCATGTAACGTCATAAAAATGAGGGTTATGAGAGGGGAAGTGGGAAAGAAAACCCCTAAAAAAGAGATGGCTAATCCCTCATTTTTATGACGTCACATGGCTGATTTTTGAGTCATTTTGTCCACATACTCTAAAAGATTTTGCAGTTTATTGATTAACATTAGATTACATACATAATCCAAGTTTAAAAGTTTTAAATCTTCAGATCCAAAATTTTTCAAAAATTATTTTAGTCTACAAAGGTGTAATTTTATTGGAGATGTACAGTACATCATTTCATTGTCCATTGTCTTATTCCTGAAGATCCATGCTTTTTGGTTAAATTGTATGACAACCAAACCTTAACAGACGAAGCACCCTCAGATGGGGGAGGAGGGTGGGGGCTGGGCTCCTGGCTTGGGGGAGGTGGAGAAGAGGCGGCCGTGCCGGTCAATGGGAATTCTGTACAGGTACTGTTTTACTAATGAAAGAGTTGTCTGATCTTTATAAAACATTCATCACCATTAGTCCAAGAATGTAAAAAGCAAATAAAATAATTCTTAGGTGTATGTCTGTCTGTTTTTCTGTACCGAAGAATCTCGATGAGCCAATATGATTTTTCTTTGCAGTGTAGCTTATTTTAGGTTCTGGGAAGTTTTAATACTATTTTTAGGACGACACAACCACCTTTCCAAAATAAAGTTACCCGTAGAGGCTTTTGTTTTCTTTTTCTGGTTATTGGTTATTAGTCTTATTTAATATGCATTTTTATGGATGTTGTTATTATTTGGCAGGATCCTCCAGGGCCTGCAGCTGGACAGGATGCAGCTAGACAGTCTGCAGGTGGTCAGGATGCAGATTATATTGATCAGCAACAATTATTAGGGCCTCAGGTAGAGATAGATAGTAAATGAATAGTTAGTTGGATGGATGATGACTCTAGAGAGCTTGTTATCGCTTCGGGTTCTATATATATCAACATAGCATCAATAGAAACCATTTTAACGTCTTTAGTTATGACGCGGTGTAGGGCCAAGATTGGAACTTATCACCTTCCCGGCTATGAGCGGATACGCCACAGTCATAGGTTGAAGTACTTGGATGGATAGATAGTAGAAAGATAGATTGTATTGAATACACCTGAATTAGGACCTTGAAACAAATATTATGCAATCATCTGGTTGTTTCATACTTAAGGTATACTTTTTTTTAGATCCTTAGCAATTTATTTGATGAAAATGACCCTGTTGAAGATATACCTAAAGTTGATATTGGTAAACCTGTATCTGAAGCTCCACAGTTTGGTGTCAAGGTAATATATTAAGGATATACCTATAGTTTGGTGTCAAGGTAATGTATTAAGGATATACCTATAGTTTGGTGTCAAGGTAATATATTAAGGATATACCTATAGTTTGGTGTCAAGGTAATATATTAAGGATATACCTATAGTATGGTGTCAAGGTAATATAAATTAAGGATATAACTATAGTTTGGTGTCAAGGTATTATATTAAGGATATACCTATAGTTTGGTGTCAAGGTAATATATTAAGGATATACCTATAGTTTGGTGTCAAGGTAATATAAATTAAGGATATAACTATAGTTTGGTGTCAAGGTAATATATTAAAGATATACCTATAGTTTGGTGTCAAGGTAATATATTAAGGATATACCTATAGTTTTGTGTCAAGGTAATATATTAAGGATATACCTATAGTTTGGTGTCAAGGTAATATATTAAGGATATACCTATAGTTTGGTGTCAAGGTAATGTATTAAGGATATACCTATAGTTTGGTGTCAAGGTAATATATTAAAGATATACCTATAGTTTGGTGTCAAGGTAATATATTAAGGATATACCTATAGTTTTGTGTCAAGGTAATATATTAAAGATATACCTATAGTTTGGTGTCAAGGTAATATATTAAGGATATACTTATAGTTTGGTGTCAAGGTAATATATTAAGGATATACCTATAGTTTTGTGTCAAGGTAATATATTAAGGATATACCTATAGTTTGGTGTCAAGGTAATATATTAAGGATATACCTATAGTTTGGTGTCAAGGTAATATATTAAGGATATTCCTATAGTTTGGTGTCAAGGTAATATATTAAGGATATACCTATAGTTTGGTGTCAAGGTAATATATTAAGGATTTACCTATAGTTTTGTTTCAAGGTAATATATTAAGGATATACCTATAGTTTGGTGTCAAGGTAATATATTAAGGATATACCTATAGTTTGGTGTCGAGGCAATATATTGAGGATATCCTAGTTTATAAAATTACGTTTTCTGTCTGAAGCTTAAGATATTATTAACTACTGAACCTATTAAGTTCTCCTTTTCAGGGAATTCTCAAATAGGTCTCAGAGTGGTTTTAGGCTATTTTCTTAAATTATTTCATTTTTTTTAGGAGAAAGCATTTGACGAGTTGGTCGTGGATGAAGAAGACAGGCAGGATATAGATTATTTTAGAGTAGCTGCGTACTTCTTACATGGTTGCGGGAAATTAGAATGTAAATTACTCTTGCATCCACAATTGTATAACCACATTATCTCACTCGTGCTTTACATATTGGTTATTTTTGTAAATTTTTTGTAAGGGTACTTGGGGTTATACATTAATTTATTGTCATATTCCTTAACATCCAAGAAAGATTAATATCTTTAACACGAAATATGTTTTTAAAACCGCTTTATTTCCAATAGAAAATTATGCTAAAATTCTTTAAATTAACAGAGAAATAGAGAAAGCAAAGCAGGAGGAGGAACAGTTTGATCAAAACTATGTTTCAGGTAATTTAATCCTTCTCAGGGATCTTAAGGGATAAGACAGTGGACGATAAATTTAAATGCATCCCAAATGATAATTCCCTTAAAAATTATTGTTTGAAAAGTTTGTACACTAAATGTTTAGAACCAAACAATAACTGTTCAAAGAAAAACATTTAAAAGTTTTTGAGTCATCGATTAAGATTATGTGCTTATAAAACTCTGGGCAACAGTGTAATTTAAATTTCACTGTCCCCTACCCCCCTAAATTCTTGTCCACTGACATTCCCAGGTTGATATGAGTTCAACAATTAGCGAGATACAGATAACACACACATAGATATGCTCCTACTTATATTTAAGGAATTTTTCACATTTAACTTACAAAGAAGGTGTCCTAACTTTTTTGATTTTTATTTAAAATAGCTAGTCGGTGTTTTTAGTAAGTAGTAGATGTAAAATGGTCCATAGAATTTAGATATGCAATCGTTTTTTTGTAGACTGCTTATTTTTAAAGTAAGTTTTTTTTTAATTGCAATTTTCTTTTTTTTTGTTGCGTTTTAGTACCTTAAAACCAACTTAATTTAAAAAAAAACTTAAAGTACTTTAAGAAAAAGACATGTACTAATTACTAAAAACACCGACTAGCTATATTAATTAAATAAAAATCAAAAAAGTTAGGACACCTTCTTTAGTCCTAAGATTTCTGAAACTTTTATCGCGTCGTAACACGGTTTCAACAAAATGCACAGAATAGGGACAAAATTAGGGATGGCAATCCGTAAAATTTTTGGACCGGATTCGGATTCTTATTTTTGGCGGATTCCGGATTCGGATTCAGGATTCTAGCAATGTTTTAAAAATCTTTTTTTAAATTAAAAAAAATTAAGTGCTACATGTGTCCTAAAAAATGTTCTTGGTGTTCTATATAATTCACTTCCGAGAATCGAACCAGATTTTAAAAGATGTTAATGATGATAATTTTTGCCTTCAAAAAGGCGGAGTTGAAAGAAAAAACTTAAGACGCTAATTTTAGCCTACCAATTAAGAATCCGAATCCGCTATTAAAAAACAAATTCCGGATTCGGATTCCAAAATTGGCTAAAAATTGGGCGGATTCCGGATTCGGATTGCCAACCCTAGACAAAATATTATCTTTCACAAAATGCCAACATAGACATTTAAAAAAAGGGCTGTAGATTAAATATTCCAAGTCCGCCCGTGTAGCGAGTTTATTTCTTTTTCTGAGAAAAGGATATTGGATTAAATATTTTATAGATACAAATCCATTATGAAACAAAAAAAGATGTTTTAGTATTTTTTACTTCTATAGCTAATGAAAGTTCATATGACTATTAGACCGTTCATCTAAATTATTACAACAAATCATGCTGTAAATTGAATCTTTTATACTGACTTACTGTCTCCATGTACCAAAAGATCTCGCTAACTGTACGACTAATATATAACGTCTATTTCTATAGTTCCAGGAAAGGTATTTATTGAAGGGTGGATCTACCATCCCTAAAAAAATTGCCTCCTCCCAATAATTTTTTTAGAGCAAAATAAAAAATGGGACTGGGGTATGTATCAACCCCCATTCTTTTGAATACTACTAGAGATCTTTAAAGGCGAGGCTGGATTACTTGAATTGTTATTTCGTACAACTTAATCGAGATTCTAATGTTTAAAGTTCATTACAAGCTTTGCTAATTCGTTGGTTTAAAATCTTGAATGATGGGTAGGAACACAGTAATAGTGTCTGACTGATTATGACGTAACAAAAATAATTAGCCAATGAGAGGCCACTATAAATTTTACCATTGGTCAATAACGGCCTCTCATTGGCTATTTTTTTTTGTTACGTCATAATCAGTCAGACACTATTACTGTGTTCGATGGGTAGTAAACTAGCATTTTCCATACTTTTCAACAAATCATTTCTATCTACAGAAGGGTAAATTTTGTTTATCAACATTTGAGGATTTACTTCAATGTTTTGTCCATTGTCTTATCCCTTAAGATCACTGGCTTTTCGTGGGGTTATTAAAGAGTTCATTAAATGGTATTCTACTGAAGGTGTGACTTCACAACCCCATATTATTTCTTCCACATAGTGTTTAATATTTGCCAATAAGCATTTAAATTAGAAGGTCTGTTGAATGGTGAGATTAATGCAAAGAGTAATAATGTCAGGGAGGGAGGGGATAATGGACTGCCAATCAACGTTTTGAGAACACGAGCTCCCCTTTGTTAGTTAAAAAATACTGATAATTTTATTAAATATTGATTGGTTTATCAAAACTAACAATGCAGAAACTTTTCAACCAATAACATTAATCTACAGATACATATATTTATCATCAATTGTCTTATCCCTTGAGATCCCTGCAATTCTGGTTTATTAGTGATGCGCGGCAGTGATAATGTATATCTCTACTAAAAACAAATTTTTGTTGAAAACTTTAAAACTTTGTTAAAAAACTTTTAAAACCAATCATAATAAAGTTTTAAAACAAGGATGTCAACATCCATAACGGCAAAACGTATGATTATGCTACGCAAAATATGTTAAATTGAAAATGTTAAATAATAGAATAGCTTTCCTATACTGAATTTTAGAAATATTCTGTCCATGACATACAAACTAACGACCCAAGATAACCAAGGGGAGCAAAATGTCTCCTTCTATGTCCTAAAACCCGGGTATTAGGTTTAATTTATAGCTCTCATCAGAGAACCAACCCTTTGATTGCACGACCTTTGTCTGAGAAGCCCTTACTGTGCATGGTAATAAGTTACGGCTGTTTTGGGCCAAGTCATTCCCGCTACTCTAGCTATTAATGTCGCGCACCTGACATAGTAGCGGTAGGAACCATTTTTAACGTCTTTAGTTATGACGCGGTGTTAAGCCGATATTCGAACCTAACACCTCCCCGACGACGAGCGAGTGCGCTAGGTGTTGACGATAGATTTACCTAACTTTTATACAAATTTTTATAATTAGGTGTTCTACCTCGGCCAAGATTTGTGATGTTGGGTCAGCAAGGCGTTGGAAAATCATCAATAGCCAACAGTTTACTAGGTACATTCGTTGTTTATCCAAATCACCAACCAAAGGGCGTCCAAGCTTTTTGTTTTGAGGTTGGTAAACTGAGGGGTTTCAAAGGTTTGAGAGGGTAATATAATGTATTTTTTTTTAAAATTTGACGGGGTTAAAATAAGTGGTTTTAAAGTTTGAGGGGGGTAAAGACTCCTATAACTTATATAGTCTATTAGTCCATGAAAGCTATGAGAAAATATGATTTTCTCAGATGCTATTTAAGATAGATGCTGAATTGTTGTTAAGATTCCCTTAAAAGGTTCCGTAATAAATTCTTTCTATCTCTCTAATTTTTTTCTTTTTTTTATGACCGCTTTACATTTCTGACTCTTTTTTTTCCGTTTTTCCAATGATGATTTTTTTGCGCCTCTATACTCAAAGATGTTGTTATACCTGTTTCGATTTTGCCAACAGAAACATAAATGATATGACTGAAAGATCAATGCAAAGCTAATCTGTAATATTTCAAGTGGTTTTATTTACATATCTGCAGACAATTGTCTATAATCAGCATGCAACTTTCAGGTTATGATAATCTCGCTGAGGCTGGCAAGAAGAAGAAGTCAAGAGAAAGAATGCCCTTTGCTGTTGGTCATGGTCTTAGGTAACTTTCAAAATTATTATCATCATATAAAAGTGACAGGATGTCTGTGTGTCTGTAGAGTAAGATCTCGCATACAGGCAGGGTCATCCAGGCAAAAAGCAAATCTCCAAAATACTGAAATATCTTTTGATACAAAAAAAAACAATATAAAAGTATAAATGTCCAAGCTGATTCTAGGCTCCAGTTATGATCCTTCAGGTTCCATTACAGATAAACAACTGTAAAGAGCTAACACAAAGAAATACCCAATCAGTTCAAAAGTTAGCAAAAATTATTAGGTTCATACATACACAAACATACAGACATCTTAATACTTTTATATAAGGATAAGTCTTTTCCTTTGTCCTGTTTGAAAAGAAAATATTTTGAGTAAATGGAATATAAAACTTTAGGCTTTATATGGAATTTTTAACTATGTGAAAGAAAATTCTCCATCTAACTCCACACTACAAACAGACAGACAGACATTCTGTTACTTTATTATATGGATTACACTACATGACGGTAAATTTTATCCTTAGATCCAAAACGAAGATGACAAGCTTCAGTACAGGACACTTCCTTGGTAATACTGCCAGTCCTAATATTACTGTTGTGGATACTCCTGGTTTCAAGGTTGGTTATATAGATAGATAGATAGATACTTCAGTACAGGACACTTCCTTGGTAATACTGCCAGTCATAACATCACTGTTGTGGATACTCCTGGTTTCAAGATTGATTATATAGATAGATACTTCAGTACAGGACACTTTCTTGGTAATATTGCCAGTCCTAACATTACTGTAGTGGATACTCCTGGTTTCAAGGTTGGTTATATACATAGATAGATAGATACTTCAGTACAGGACACTTCCTTTGTAATACTGCCAGTCCTAACATTACTGTTGTGGATACTCCTGGTTTCAAGGTTGGTTATATAGATAGATAGATAGATACTTCAGTACAGGACACTTCCTTTGTAATACTGCCAGTCCTAACATTACTGTTGTGGATACTCCTGGTTTCAAGGTTGGTTATATAGATAGATAGATAGATACTTCAGTACAGGACACTTCCTTGGTAATACTGCAAGTCCTAACATCACTGTAGTGGATACTCCTGGTTTCAAGGTTGGTATATAGATAGATAGATATATACTTCAGTACAGGATACTTCCTTGGTAATACTGCCAGTCCTAACATCACTGTTGTGGATACTCCAGGTTTCAAGGTTGGTTATGTAGATAGATACTTCAGTACAGGACACTTCCTTGATAATACTGCAAGTCCTAACATCACTGTTGTAGATACTCCTGGTTTCAAGGTTGGTTATATAGATAGATACTTTAGTACAGGACACTTTCTTAGTAATACTGCTAGTCCTAACATCACTGTTTTGGATACTCCTGGTTTCAAGGTTGGTTATTTAGATAGATAGATAGACAAATAGAAAGATAGATAGATAATATAGATAGATCTAATTTAGAACATATCTTGGCTTAATTTGTATAAATTAGTGGAAGTTGTTTACATCTGTTTGTAAGGATAAATTATACATAATTAAAACAAGGATTAAAACATCTGTAAGTAGCGAAGCTCTATTAATAATCATTGAGAGAATTAGTTTTAGTACCATCTGAGAAAACCAGAGTTCCACTATGGCATACAGCATATCTTATTGACAAAGTGAGTTGTATGGTTGTTGGTCAGGAAGATTTTAAACTAAGAGTCAGCTGTATATCTCTAATAGTAGTAAATAATATTTCTCCATTAAAAAATCTACTAAATAATTCTCCTTTCAATTTAATTTTTAACTTTCTTTTGTTAAGCTACTTATGTGCATAATAGTCCTTGTTTTAAAAATGTACATTACATACTACTTTATACAGACCTTTTGGTAGGACCATAGGTATGTAAAAGACATGCTTATAACCTAATGTATATTTAGCTATTCCCAAGAGCTTTTAGCTAGCTGGCTTCACTTTTTACAAAACAGTAAAAAAATAGTAAGGTGTATTTTTTGTTGAAAGAAAGATTTTTATAGGATTATTTTAGGTTATTCAACTTTTGAATTTGGGTAGTGGGGTGGTTTTAGGCTACCTTTAATCTTTATCTACAAGTTCTTAAATTAAATAGTAATTTATTCTACCTATTTTTAGTTATGACATTTCCCCCAAATTTTAATGTCAAACGGCTCACAATGATTTTGTATCAAGAAATCTTAAGAAATAAGACAATGGACGATAAATTACTTCTTCTGTATATTAATATATGTGGTAAGTCCCCAAAAATGTTAAGCAATCGATTAGGACCAGTAAAACTAGCATTCCAATATCTTCTCCTTATTTTAATTCATTTAATTATATTGGCGGAAAAGTCTGAACACTCTATCTATATGTGAGCATACAAGACAAACAAGCAAAAGTTTGAAAAGTAAACATCAATATGTGGAAATTACTGAGTCCAATCCTTAAAAATTGAAGATTCTCAAAAATTATTTTTACATTAACAAGGATTATTGCCCATAAGAAGCTCGGCATCCGCAAGTAGTAAAGGAAGAGTTAACTGTAAAACAGTTAACAAATATAATGTTTTTCAATGTTAAAAATGGAGCTCACTGTGTGACATTGCGTAGAAGCTACAATTTAATGACATCTGGACGTACGGACTTGTCCTAGTTATAGAGTTGCTGCGCTACTTTATATCTTTCACATTTTTATTGCACTTTTTACAAATGTTTTCTGCTCCTCTACAAAAAAAAAATATTTTTATAGAATTTTTTTCTTGTACTAAATCTACCATCAATAAAGACAATAATTCTATTAAGGACAGAAGAACAGATTTTTAACGAATTTATCTATTCTAAACGTCTATTGGTACATGCTTAAAAATTCTATTTTCAATCTTTTCTGATTAGCTCCTCTTCAACAAAACAGGGATGACAACCAGAGAGAGGGGAGAGGGCTGTTTATTACACTAGTCCCAAAAGTTTTATAATAATGTTTCTCGTATTCATTCGAATCCGGTAGATAGGAACCGGTTCTCATCTATACGAAAAAACTATGTCTAGCATCGTATTATAAACCGCTTTCTACGAATATAAAAAATGTACAATCATAAGATTAAAACTATTTTTTTAGCCCTTGCCTTCGGCACCTCGGGGCCAAAAAAACTAGTTTTAATCTTATAATTTTACATTTTTATATCCGCGGAAAGCGGTTTATAATACGATGAAAGAAATAACTATTCTCATTCGTTGACTCAACAACTTTGGGGACATTAGTAACCTTTGTGTGGTTGGCTCAGTAAGTTGTGTGTTCAAACGTTTCAACAACTGATTTTAATCTACTGAGGGGGAAATTTTGTAAATCATAATTGGTAATGTACATCAATTTATATGCCATTGTCTTATCCCTTTAGATCCCTGGATGACAACATCCATAACAGAACAACTTAAAAAATGAGTCAGACTAAAGATACATTAACAAATATTGAGTAAATGCACTTTAAATAATGAGGAATCATAATTTCATGTACACCCAAGAAAAATATTCGTTTTAATCTGTCTTAGAAATAATTAAGATGCATTATACGTGCTATGATTTGATCTATCTATCTATCTATCTGTCTGTCTATCTATCTATCTGTCTGTATATCTATCTATCTATCTATATGTATGTCTTACTAACTATCTATCTAGGATCAAAGAGATACCGAATTTGTTGAAGAGTTGATGAACGTTCTTGGTGATGAAATCAAGGAATTTTCATTTTATCCACATTTTGGAATAGCTACTCTATAACTGGGATATGTCTGAACGTTTGTATGTCAATATGTTACTTATGCTGCTTTTTGAGAGCTAACTGCTAAATTTGCTATATGTTTACAAAGTACAGCGATCTCTATCAAATTAACCTGTACAAACAATCTCATAGTTTTACCTTTAGTATCAAAGCTACTCTGTAATTCATTTTGTCTGTACGTCTGTCCGTCAGCCAGTCCGCAACGATTAGGAGAACATATTAATTTCTCGTATGCTATTCAAGATAGACGTCTGAAATTTTTGGGTAGATTCCCTATACCAATGAGCATTCAGTATCGGGTTTACATGGTCCGTTAGTCTGTCAGTCATAGTACTTTACTCCATGTTGTTGTGCTTCACTAATCATGGATGTTGTCATCCTTGTTATAATTTAAAATGTGAAAATGAAAAATATTTAATAAAGGAAGTGGACAGCTTTGTTATTGTTTACAAATACAAAGATAGATTTACCTCTCCCTTTGCTAGAACTTTGAGGTAATCATATATTCATCTATCCATCCATCTATTTATTTTTCCATCTATCTAACCACCTATCTATTTATCTAAATTGTTTTAGAATACAAAGATATATTTACTTCTCCGTTTGCTAGATCTCCAAGGTAATCCTATATCCATCTATCCATCCATCTATCCATCCATCTATTTATCTTTCCATCTATCTATCCATCTATCTATCCATCTATCTATCCATCTATCTATCCATCTATCTATCCATCTATCTATCCATCTATCTAGGTATCAATATAAATTGTTTATAAATATAAAGATACAAATCATCTATCTATTTATTTCATGAGAAAACTAAATATTGATAACAATTAAGATAAATCTATAAAATCCCAAAATAATCATTAATGTTTAAAAATAACCTTATAATAGTATGTTTAATCTTTATTTCTTATCTCTCTCTTTCCTAATACCCTTTTTCCTGTATTACATGTTTCTCTCTCTCTCATTCTTTCTCTCTCTCTCTCTCCTTCTCTCTCTCTCTCTCTCTCCTTCTCTCTCTCTCTCTCTCTCTCTCTCTCTCTCTCTCTCATTCTTTCTCTATATCTCTTTCTTTTTCTCTATCTCTCTCGCTTTCTTTCACTATTTTTTTTATCTCCCAAAGTTCGTAGACAAATGAT
>NC_137266.1:36727207-36789707 GCF_053477335.1 Acartia tonsa
CTATCCATCTTTCTATCCATCTATCTATCCATCTATCTATCCATCTATCTATCCATCTATCTATCCATCTATCTATCCATCTATCTATCCATCTATCTATCCATCTATCTATCCATCTATCTATCCATCTATCTATCCATCTATCTATCCATCTATCTATCCATCTATCTATCCATCTATCTATCCATCTATCTATCCATCTATCTATCCATCTATCTATCCATCTATCTATCCATCTATCTATCCATCTATCTATCCATCTATCTATCCATCTATCTATCCAAGTATCTATTCATCTATCTATCCATCTATCTATCCATCTATCTATCCATCTATCTATCTATCTATCTATCCATCTATTTATCCATTTATCTATCCATCTATCTATCCATCTATCTATCCATCTATCTATCCATCTATCTATCCATCTATCTATCCATCTATCTATCCATCTATCTATCCATCTATCTATCCATCTATCTATCCATCTATCTATCCATCTATCTATCCATCTATCTATCCATCTATCTATCCATCTATCTATCCATCTATCTATCCATCTATCTATCCATCTATCTATTCATCTATCTATCCATCTATCTATCCATCTATCAATTCATCTATCTATCCATCTATCTATCCATCTATCTATCCATCTATCTATCCATCTATCTATCCATCTATCTATCCATCTATCTATCCATCCACCTATCTATCCATCTTTATATCTATCTGGCCACTCATCCACCCATCTATCTATGTATCCATCTATCTATCCATCTATCTATCCATCTATCCATCTATCTAACTATCTATCTATCCATCTATTCATCTATCTATCCATCTATCTATCCATCTATTTATCCATCTATCTATCCATCTATCTATCCATCTATCTATTTATCTATCTAGAGTGATAACAAAAATGTTTGGAAACTTCTGGACTAATGTTGTCATCCTTGTCAACTTCTGGAGCTTTAATCCTCTCCATGTACAGGTGAGACAATATATTAATACCATAGATCGCCCAATAGTTCTGGGTTCTTTTATTACATTTTTTTGGGGCTAAGTTCGTACTAATAGTTTTCAAAATTATTATCAATTTTAATCTACAGGGTTAATTTTATTTATTATCAATTCATAGTCCATGGTCTTATCCCTTAAGATATTCAAACTTAACCTAACCTAACAATTCAGGATCGTTTGGACCGTCGCGTCAGCCAGAAGCGGTATGGCGAAGAGTTGACCGATATTTTCGAAAAGAAATTTGATTTGAAATTCAAGATTCCGATAGTATTTGTTGACTCTCATTATAACAAGTCTGTCCCAGAGGAGTATGATGCGTTTATGGTAAGGATTCCATATTAATATTAGATTCATTATTAGAATAGTGTTCTATTGATAGGAATTTCGTCATAATATTTATAATTACTGACAGTTTAATTTCCTTATATAAAATTTTAAAACAGTTTTTATAGCTTTTGCATAGAGTTCTAACCTAGCCTGAACCTTTAAACCTTTCTTATTTCCAGTATGGCTTCGAAACCGGGTAATATCAGCTGGATTAAAATCTGTTCTAGGCCATAATAAAAAATCTCAAATAGTATGGAGAATTTATAATTAAAATCATGAAATTAATACCTACAAGTTTTTTTTTAATTAAGGCCTATGGCCTCTTCGGGCCAACACAACTGGAATTAATCTTATAATTTTTCATTTTACTATTCGCGGAAAACTATTTATAATACGATGCAAATCATAATCTTTTTTCAATTCAGAAAGAGACATCAAAGTTATGGAAAGTATCGATGAACAAACGGCCATTCCAGGTTTTTAATTTACTACAGTTTAACAAGATATAAAGCGTAGCAAAAAATATGTTCTTTTCATTGATGTTTAACAAGAAAATGTTGTTGAAACCATTTCCAATTGGGGCTCTTCTGAGCAAAGGACTAAAGAGTTGGATTTTTATGACTGTTATCCAATATAAAAAAGTATTTATACATTACTGCCACAAGCGACATATTGGGAAACCTATCCAAAGAGCATCTACTCTATAATTCACTATGTCAACTTGTCTATTTATGTATCCTTTTATCTTATAAGTAATGGGTAAATGGTTTTACTTTAAATAGATTTTCTCGACTACAACTTGTTGAGATAATTTAAAATGTATTCAATAATAAAAATCATCTATTTCTTAGGCCATTCATATGTCTGTCTGTCAAAATAATTAAAACTGTGTACTTTTCTATCCGAATGTCTGCCTGTCCAAAGTCAAACTTTCCTTCGCTATTTATTTGGCGTTGCTACAAAAGACCAACTCTACAAAAGACCAACACCTACAAAAGACCAACAAGTAGTTCACCTACAAATATCGTAATGTTGGAAGGTCTAAAGCTGCAAATGATCTACCATTATATGTGTATTGATCAAATTAATAACATGAATGCTATAAATAGATTATAAACGACACAATTACGAGAATAAACAGAAATTATTTTTTTTTTGTATCAATGTGATGAAATAGTTGTATAAAAATCTTCTAAATTTTAAAGAATAAATCTTCCAATTCTAATGGTATCCAATATGGCGATAAAAACACAAGGACAAAATTTAAAACCGAAATTTCTTTCTTAAATAACTTTGTCCACAGGCTGAATTTTAAAATTCCGTCCGACAGTTTGTCCAAAGTCTGTGTTGTCTACGTAACGAAATAGTTTCGAACCCGATACAACCTTGCTTTTAAAAAATCGACCCTTTTGTAGTTGTTGGTCTTATGTAGGTGTTGGTCTTTGGTAGTGTTGGTATTTTGTAGTGTTGGTCTTTTGTAGAGTTGGTCTTTTGTAGGTGTTGGTCTTTTGTAGAGTTGGTCTTTTATAGCAACGCCATTTTTTTATGTTGTCATCCTTGTTTTTGTTTCAGTGTTTGTCCAGATCTGAGATGCAGAATAGACTCAGGAAAAAACAACAATAATTATAATACAAATTAATTCTAGTAGCGCAGCTACTCTATATCTAGGTTATTTCCTTCGGTATGTCCGACCCATAGATTAAATGGCTATTTGGTATTTCAGCTACTATATTACCTGGTTTGTCAGTAAGTGCATCCGTCACTAGAGTAAATTGGCTGTTTGAAGCGTAGCTGCTTTACAACTTGGTTATGACCTATATGTTCGTCCCTTACAGTCCAGTCGTTGGTATCATCTTTATCGAAAAATAACTGTAAATAAAATTTTATATAATACCAAGGGCGTCCAAGCTTTTTTTTTGGGGGGGGGAGGGGGCTAAAAATTCAAATTTCAAAATTTATTTTGGGAAGGTAATCACTAATCACCCCTTTACCCCCCCCCCCCCCCCATTTGACGTCCTTGTACTAAACCTTTTTATTTACAGTTTAAATCAGCATTGCTTAGAAACCGATAAATATCCGTTTGATTAGAACCAGGACTGAAAAATCCTGTATTTTCTTGGCCGAGCCTTCGGCTTCTTGGGGCAACAAAACTGGAATTAAGTTTATAATTTTTCATTTTAATAACCGCGGACATTTGACTGTAACACAATGCGATACTTTTTACAGTATATTGTTATTTGAAAATCTTTATAAAAAAATTAAAATTAATGAAAATTATATCAAACTTACATTACATGTTATATTATATAATTTTATGGAAAAACATATAATTTTAAAACAAGTTTTGAGTACTAACATCAATAAAGCACAATCATGTCTTAAAAAGCGGAACAATAACATACTAAATTAAGTTAAACATTTTGAAAATGCGACAAACGAAAAAATAGGTTTTAAAGTTTTGAATATTTTGAAATATATCTATTGATATGTATAAACTAGTTTACCGTAAACAAAAAAACTCAAGGAGTAGATTGGTTGTTTCCCTCAAAGTGCCATGCACACATTCCCCCCCCCCCCCCTCCCTATTTTGTTATAAATTGGAAACAAGAGGTGAAGAGGTTAATTTTCCGTGTTTTAATTTAATGGCTCCAAACTCTAGGGTTAAGTTAAAAAGGAACTACCCTCTTCTTATTTTATTTTTTTCCAAATCTAATTGGAAGGGGGGGGGGGGCTTGAGGGAAAGCACCAGTAGAAAATCTTTGAGTAGTTTTAAGGCATTAGATTAGAATTTTAATATGAAATTTCGAACATGCGAACGGACAAACTGACAAAAAATGTACAAAAAGATACAAAATAAAGAGTAGCAGTGCTACTAAAAAAATAGTAACATTTTTAAAACTAAAAGCATGACCCAAATTGTTTGGAGTTCAAAGTCCAAAAAAACATAACAATCAGATTAAAGGCAATGTATCTAAAAATAGATAAAAAAGGACAATTGCATAAAAAAAGCGCAGCAATAACAAGCTAACAAAATTTTGGGCTTCACAACCTTTTATCTTTGGACTTATTTCTGCCGTAATTTGAAATTTTTTTGTTAGTGGGTTATTTTTTATTAAAATAAATTTCTGGGCCTGTTTCTGGGTCAAGATAATCACCCACAACTCCTTTATTAGTGACTAGTATCAGGCGCCAGAGATAGCAGCAGTAGGTACAATTTTTACGTCTCTAGTATGACGCGGTGTGAACAAGACTCGAACCTGACACACCTGCTCGATAGCAAGCAGGATCATTACGCTAATGCCGACGGTTTCATTAATCTTTAGGTTAGTAGTTTAAAATGCCTCCCCGGACAAAAAAATCCCCACAAGGCTAGGGACACTTCCTATGTCACCTAATAAAAAGCCAAGTAGGTCAGAAATAATTTTGTATAGGGTTATGGGTGAATATTTGAATATCAAAGGATGGAGGTTCTAAAGAAAATTAGGCACACTAGTATAACACCACAATAGAAGGCTACCCATTCTAAAGAAACAAGGATGACAATATGCTTACATTCATTCATTAGAAAGAACAAAAATATAGCATTTTATCTATTATTACATTGATAAGATTCTTAATATATATTAGATAATGTTATTAAACTACAAACTATTAGCGTCTAAAAACTTTGTAATAACTAAAACCATCCCAAGACAAAATTCAAAAAATTTAAGCACAATACTACCCATGTAAAGCTACCATAAAAATAAGAAAGAAAGGTCAGGGAGTTAAGGAAAATAGATTTATAAAGACAAGACCTTTATAAAGCTTTTCTAAAAGGTACAACAAAACATAATTCTAAAAATTAAAAGCCCAATACTACCCGGGTAAAGTAAAGCTACAATAAAAATAAGAAGGAAAGGTCAGCGGGAGTTTAGGAAAATAGATTAAAACCAACCCAAGACATTTATAAAGCTTTTCTATAAGGTAAAACAAATTCGTACTATCATTTTTATATCTTCCTACATATTATAGGGTAATGCTTTGGTTCTATCATGGAAAAAATTAAATATACAATTTAGATAATTGACGTACAATTTATCGTCTATAGATTATAGAATTGCTACGCTTCCCAAGGTCTTAGACCTGAAATAATCTAGTCATTATGGCCTGTCCAGGAATACGAATATTGTAAAACTATCATTTTAATCACACAAACTTTGTATATAAGTAATGAATATTTTTTTTTCAATTAATTCACATTTTTCTACTCTATCTATGTATTAAAGTTTTACTAAATAAGCTACAGTCCTTTTTTCACCCTTTTTCCTTTAAACTTACCAAGATATATTGGGGAAAATAAATTTTTCATATATTGTCTTATCCCTTAAACCCTGCTTTATTATTGTATTGTTATTACAGTTCTGAGAAAAAGGACTTGGCAGAGGAGAGAAGGAGGTAGATAAATAGATAGATAGATAGATAGATAGATAGATAATGATAAATAGATAGATACAGTTAAATTCTCTGCAAGGGCTATGTCTCGAGATATGGTGCTATGGAGAGGTGAGAAGAATCACAATTTAATAAAGTTTTCTTATGGTCATTGTTTGAGCATGAATTAGATTAACCAAAACCTAAATTTTAACCAAAATTGTAGGGTTTCGGTTTGTAATGAAAATTGTGAGAGAAGATATTTTTTATAACACACTTTAGATAGATAGATTATTATGACTAATTTTTCTTTCAGATGTCGAGCTATAAGAAAAGAGAATAAGAACTTCAAGAGAAAGGTTGACGATCAAACAAAAATGATAGGAAATTCTCTATTTATATAATTTACGATGATCTGAATGAATCATTCATAAATAGAAGCACAACAAATAATAGGACAAACGAACATTAGCAAATATAGAGTAACAATGCATCTAATATTCAACATTATTTGGAAGCGTAAAACATAATCTAACCCAAATTACTTAATCACAGAAATTTTTTTACATACTTACATTAAAAGTCTTGATTATAGAGAAGCTTCGATTGTAATATTTTGATTTGTTGGAATACATATTCTTTAGTTAATAGGATATCTATTTCATATATTTTTTTTTATAAAACAAGGATGACAACATCCATAAAAGCGAAGCACTGAAACGGTAGGACAGACGGACATTAACACTTGTATAGAGTCAGTACTGAAAAATCAGAATATAAATGTATAAGAGTCGAAGCAAAATTGTAAGTAAATTTGTTGGTAATTTGTACAGGATAATGTTTATGGACATACTTACATTTTTAGGACTTGATTATAGAGTTGCTTCGCTTATAACATTCTACTTTGTTGTTCAAGGAATCAATATACCAAAAATCAGTTAAATTTGATGATTAGATCACATTAATTTTTTTGTTTAAAAAAGTAAAAAAATCAACATGTTTAAAATAGACGTACGGACATTCTGGTGATGATTATTGAGTTGTTAAGCTTTCTAAATTGAACTTAACTACTTAAGGAATCACCATGCAAAGTTTGAAATCGAGGGGACAATTCTAATGTGCCTAAATTAACGAAAAAAGCTATCCGTCTGTGACGGACGTACGGACTGACCGACCCTAATTATAGAAAAGCTTCGCTTTAAAAATATTGTGTTTGAAATGGACCTTATATTGGTATGGTTATTACATTTTACTTAACTGTTTTGGGAATCACTAAAGCAAGATATAAATCGATATCATAATTCGTCGATGACTAAATCAACAATCTATAAGTTTTTTCTTGTGCTTTCATTTGCAAAATTATTTCATTGAGAATGTTTTTTAAAAAAATCAGAATCTCAAAAATTTGTGATGAACAACTTGAGATCTGGAATTGAGTATCTGAAAACTACATGCCAAGGTACAGATAGATAGATAAATTATTAGAAATATAAGTAAAAAACATATCGATAGAAAAATGAATAAATAATTTAGATAAGTAGATTGAAAAATAGATTAATTGGACTGTAAATTACACTGGTACCCAAAGTTTGTTTATAACCTTGTTATCATATTCATTGACTCAAAGACTATGGGTACGTTTTAGAATTTTGATTGATTTGTTCCAAACTAGTAGTCTAGTGTATTCAATTGTCAACCAATAATTCATTAAGGAGTTACATCAATTTATCGTCGATTGTCTTTTCCATTAAGATCCCTGGTATATAGCTTTTCTTTATTTATTCTTCTGACTAAGTTAGTTATTTGCCATAATATAATTAGTGAATAATAGACAAATAGTACATTTTAAAAAAAGATTCTTGATATCTTCTCTTAAGTTTTTTTTATCTTAGATGGCCAATAAAATTTCAATAATAACTACAGCTTAAAAAGGATTTGTAAGAATAAGATTATTGTTTATAATTTATTTCTCGTATTCATTCGAATCCGGCGGATAGGAACCGGTTCTCATCCATACAAAAAAACTATGTCTATCATCGTATTATATCCAGATTTCTACGAATATAGAATTGTACAATCATAAGATTAAAACCAGTTTTTTTAGCCCGTGCCTTTGGCAACTCGAGGCTAAAAAAACTAGTTTTAATCTTATAATTGTAAATTCTATATCCGCGGAAAGCGGTTTATAATACAATGAAAGAAAAAAATATTACGCAACCACAGAGTTTGCTACATTGTTTAACGCGATTATAAAGTCAAAGTAATACAAACTATTAAGTTTTGAAAATAAGTAAAGACATATGGACATTTTTTCCATGTTTTGAACGTTTCTTTGTCTACTTGTAAACTTAAAAATAACATAATATTATTATGTAATATTTTTTGTCCTTAATTTATTGCATAAAATAAGGAAACATTGTTTAAATCAGCAAAGCCTTATGACCAAATCATACATTAAATTATCACGGATTATCCCAAATGTAAAAGGAATTTTTTTTAAAATGATTCTTTGAAGGTTTTAGTCTATTTTCTGAAGTGATAATAGTTGAAATAGTATGAAAAACCATACCCCCCCCTCTCTCCAAATACATTTTCTCTGTAGATTTAATAAAAGAGGGGGGGGGGGGGGATTTTAAACCCCTGGTAACAAAGCCCCTGGAGGCTAGAGGCACAGCTAATTTAAAATTGAAGGAAGTGCCAAAAATATAATTATAATGTAATTATATAAAGGTATAAGCTATAGACAGTTACTGTTTTTTTTTGTCTGTTAGGATCTCAATAACCACTGAACCGATTGATATATAACATTTAGGGAGGGAGGGAACATTGAAATGTATATTGCACGGGAACAAAAAGTTTTGAAACAAAATTATCTTTTGAAAACTCTGGGTACTTTTTGTTGTCTAGGGGGTGAGGTGATAGTGGGGTGTGAATGGGCTACTTGGTCCCCCCTGGAGTACATGCTAAAACATTTCCTTTGTGTATGGGGGGAGGGGGGTGGCCTTAGTCATTATACAAATCTAGTAATATTTATCTAGGGGGTGAGGTGATAGTGAGGTGTGAATGGGCAACTTGGTCCCCCTGGAGGACATTCTAAAACATTGCCTTTGTGTATAGGGGGGGGGGTGGCCTTACTCATTATACAAATCTAATAATATTTATCTAGGGGGTGAGGTGATAGTGGGGTGTGAATGGGCTACTTGGTCCCCCTGGAGTACATGCTAAAACATTGTGTATGGGGGGGGGGGGGGGTTGGCCTTACTCATCATACAAATCTAATAATATTTATCTAGGGGGTGAGGTGATAGTGGGGTGTGAATGGGCTACTTGGTCCCCCTGGAGGACATTCTAAAACATTGCCTTTGTGTATGGGAGGGGGGGGGGGCCTTACTCATCATACAAATCTAATAATATTTATCTAGGGGGTGAGGTGATAGTGGGGTGTGAATGGGCTACTTGGTCCCCCTGGAGTACATGCTAAAACATTGTGTATGGGGGGGGGGTTGGCCTTACTCATCATGCAAATCTAATAATATTTATCTAGGGGGTGAGGTGATAGGGGGTGTGAATGGGGGATCAGTAATATTTGACATAATATCATTCCTCATAAATTCATTTCACATAAAACACTTGACATAAAATCACTTCACATAAAGGTACATTTGACATAAAAACATTTGACATAAAGGTACATTTGCGATAAAGGTACACTTCACATAAAAACATTTGACATAAAGGTACATTTGGCATAAAGGTACATTTTACATAAAGGTACATTTGACATAAAGGTACATTTTACATAAAGGTACATTTGACATAAAGGTACATTTGACATAAAGGTACATTTGACATAAAGGTACATTTCACATAAAGGTACATTTGACATAAAGGTACATTTGACATAAAGGTACATTTCACATAAAGGTACATTTCACATAAAAACGTTTCACATAAAAATACATTTCACATAAAAAATTTTTTCATTAAAGAATTTTTCACATAAAAACGTTTCACATAAAGATACATTTCACATAAATTTGTCATAAATTATATTTGCCATAAAAACATTTATCATGGGTATCAGTATAAAACTTTGGGTATTAAAACAAAATTTTGGGTACCAGTATAAAACTTTGGGTACCAGTATAAAACTTTGGGTTCCAGTATAAAACTTGGGTACCAGTATAACATTTTGGGTACCAGAATAAAATTTTGGGTACAAGTATAAAACTTTGGGTACCAGTATAAAACTTTGGATACCTGTATAAAACTTGGGTACCAGTATAAAACTTTGGGTACAAATATAAATTTTTGGGTACCAGTAAAAAACTTTGGGTACCAAAATAAAATTATAAAAAACATGATTTTATGCGAGAATTGGAAGTTTTATATGAAATGTACCTTTATGTCAAGTTTACTTTTATTTGAAGAGTACCTTTATGTAAAGTTTACTTTTATTTGAAGAGTACCTTTATGTCAAGTTTACTTTCATTTGAAGAGTACCTTTATGTTAAATGTATCTTTATGTCAAGTGTACCTTTATTTTAAATGTACCTTTATGTTAAATATACCTTTATGTGAAATGTTTTTATGGGAAATGTACCTTTATTTGAAATTTACCTTTAAGTTAATTATACCTTTATATGAAACGGTTTTTTTTGTAAAATATATGTCAAATGTTTTTATGGCAAATGTACCTTTATGTCAAATGTATCTTTATGGCAAATGCACCTTTATGTCAAATGTACCTTTATGAGAAAAGTACCTCTATGCCAAATGTACCTTTATGTGAAATGTACCTTTGTGTGAAACGTTTTTTTTGGTGTAGTTTACCCATATGTAAAATATACTTTTTTGTTAAAAATTTTTTTTTATGTGAAGTGTATCTTTATGCCAAATATACCTTTATGTAAAATGTTTTCATGTGAAATGTATCTTATGTGAAATGTATCTTTATGTGAAGTGTACCTTTATGTGAAATGTAACTTTATGTGAAATGTATCTTTATGCCAAGTGTACCTTTATGTGAAAAGTACCTTTATGTCAAACGTACCTTTATGTGATATGTGCCTTTATATGAAGTGTACCTTTATGCCAAGTGTACCTTTATGCCAAATGTACCTTTATGTCAAATGTACCTTTATGCCAAATGTACCTTTATGTCAAAGGTACCTTTATGACAAATGTACCTTTATGTCAAAGGTACCTTTATGACAAATGTACCTTTATGTCTAAAGTACCTTTATGTGAAGTGTACCTTTATGTGAAATGAGTTTATGTGAAACGTTTTTATGTGAAGTGTACCTTTATGTGAAATGAGTTTATGTCAAATGATACTTTATGTGAAATGTTTTATGTGAAATGAATTTATGTGAAGTGATTTTATGTCAAATATTACTGATCCGTGAATGGGCTACTTGGTCCCCTTGGAGGACATTCTAAAACATTGCCTTTGTGTATGGGAGGGGGGGGGGGAATTACTCATCATACAAATCTAATAATATTTATCTAGGGGGTGAGGTGATAGTGGGGTGTGAATGGGCTACTTGGTCCCCCTGGAGGACATTCTAAAACATTGCCTTTGTGTATGGGAGGGGGGGGGGCCTTACTCATCATACAAATCTAATAATATTTATCTAGGGGGTGAGGTGATAGTGGGGTGTGAATGGGCTACTTGGACCCCCTGGAGTACATGCTCTAAAAAATTGCTTTTGTGTGTGTATGTGTGGGGGGGGGGGGCCTTAGTCATTATACAAATCTAATAATATTTATCTAGGGGGTGAGGTGATAGTGGGGTGTGAATGGGCAACTTGGTCCCCCTGGAGTACATGCTCTAAAACTTGTGGGGGTGGCCTCAGAATTAGAAGCAGGTATAAACTATATATACATTTGTAACATATATTTCTATTTATACATTTTTCTATATCTTTTTCTATAACTAAATTTTATATAATACAAATGTATTTTCCTATCAATTGATAATTTTATACATATAAATATTAATCTTTTATCTTTCTTATTTAACTATTTATCTATCTATCTAATTATTTAGTTATCTATCTATTATCCTATCTATTTATCTATCTATCTATCTATGTAGAGAGAAGCTACCTGGTGTGGGAACATGTGATGGAACCCCGCAAGAAACAGAAGTTTGTTCAGAACAGGTTTGTTCTCAGTTTGTCAATCATTGAGTCTCTCATTTGTTTTTATCTGTCTATCATTTATCCTTACACTTATCTATTTATATATAGAATTTGTAAATTTTTTCAGTCTATATATCTATTTTCTAGTCCATCAATCCTTAGAGAAAAGATTACTTGTATATTTATTTGGGTAGCTATATCTATTATTACTAAATTCAGGAGGTATGCCCATTAAAAAATGACATATCTACCAGACTATAGTTATACTTATCCATCTGCCTATGTATCAATTATTATAATAAATTATATGTCTATCTATCTAAGAAGTATAAAGACCTTAACCATAGTTATACTATACATAGGAAGTATAAAAGTTCTACCTTAATCATAGTTTTACTTATCCATCTGTCTATATATCTATTAATATAAGAAATTATATGTCTATCCATCTAAGAAGTATAAAAAACCTACCTTAACCATAGTTATACTATACATATATATCAATCTGTCTCTCTATCCAACAATGTATCAATCTATCAATCTATCTATCCATCCATTTATCTATCAATCTATGAGGTATGTCCACTAGAAAATGATAGATCTACCCTAACTGTTGTAATACTTATCCATATGTCTATCCCTAAAATTAACTATCAATCTAGGAAGTATGCCCAATGGAGAATGATATATATACCTAAACTGTAGTTATACTTATTCATCTGTCTATCAATCCATCAATTTATTAAATCATTTATTTTTTATGTTAAAGAATCTACCTATAGATCTAACTTGACTATAGATATACTTATCTACCTGTCTTTCTATCCATCTAACTATCAAATTATTTGTATATCTATCTATCTAGGAGGTATGTCCATTAGAGAATGATAGATCTACCCTAACCGTGGTTATTGGAGGCGAAACATCAAGAGAAAATAGGAAAATTAACAATTATTAAAACATCATTAAGGTGTTCAAAGTTTTATGTGTTGCTTTAAAAACTTTGGGTACTACAAACCTTTGGTGTTCAAACTTTTACATTAATAATCTAATTTACACAAAGGGTAATTTTGTTTATCGTAATTAGGAATGTATATCAAATTATCATCCATAGTCTTATCCCTTACAAAAGATTTTTCATCATTTTGTTATTGTATAAATATTACAAATATTTAAATCTTTAAACCAAAATTTATTAGAAGAATTTTGCTATGGCAATTTCACTTCATACGAAATTGGACCATAAACAAAATATATATTTAAGAAGATATATTTAAGCTATAGCTCCCTTTTATTCTTTTAATTAACACAAATTAGAAAAAAAAATATTTGCATCATAAAAATCAATACTGTTAGACAATAAGAAAAGGAGAAGGGGGTTATGGTCCAATGGTAGGTTAAATGTAAGATGCCTTTGCTTTCTTCAAATTATAATTCTAAGAAACTAGAATTGATTTATTTTATTTTCGAATACTACGTCAAAATAAATACAAAATAAGTAATTTTTAGTTCATCAATAACATGTTAATTAGCTTAAAATCTGCCCTTATACTTAAACTAAGATTAATTGATACCCAATGTTTGATTGAAATCTATAATTACTACTTATTAATTCTTGATTGGTTGGTTAAAACTAGCAATGTCCAAACTTTTCAACCATTGATCATCATATTAGACAAATTAATTATAAAGCGAAAGAAGTTTTTAATATTTTAAACTATTGTTAATTATTTTAAAAATGCAGAGAAAATGAACATTCAACCTCTGTGGAAGTCTTACGAGAATCAGGTATGTTGTACTTTGGTAGCGCAGCAACTCTCTAGATTGTTTGTTTGTACGTTTTTTTGTAATTCTGGCATCAAAAATATAGGATCTACTGCAGTTCACGGTAAAATATTGCTGGTAACGCAATTTTCTAAAAATCTATGAATTTTAAAGGCTGCTAGCTGCCAAACGGCTGAACGTACAAATCATGCCCGCACACTGTTTTAAGCGGCATAAGAAGGCCTACAAATAATCTGGAATAACCATAAATCAATAATGCATAATTATCTCGCAGTGCAGAGAAATGCGCGAAAAAGACCTATTTTACGCCCTTTTTCTTCAGTGAAGCTTTCCCTGTGCATCATTGGATCTTGGCTATTCCAGATTATTTGTAGGCCTTCTTATGCGGCTTAAAATGGTGTGCGGGTATGATCTTTATGTTCAGCAGTTTGGCAGCTAGCAGCCTTTAAAATTCATAGATTTTTGGAAAATTCCGTTACCAGCAATATTTTACCGTGAATTGCAGTAGATCCAAAATATAAGTATAAAATGTTAGGGGAGCTTAAGATGGGTCCTTGACAGGTTTTATGCTAGTTTGTAGGAAGAGTTAACCCCAAAACAACTACCCAAAGAAAGCTACATTTTTTATTTTCTATAGCAGGGATGGCTTGCTGCATTTTTCTCGAGGAATTTTTAAGAGGGGGTAATTCTATCACTCTTCTTAACCCTTAAAATTCAATAAAAATGGTAATTTCTGAGATCTTGCAAGAAACATATTTTTACTACTTTACAAGCTAAATATCTCAAAATTTTAAGAAAAACTTCCTTATTTAATGATTCAAAATTTAATAATCAAACTGGTACTTGCTTACATGTGGTAGACTGGAGCACCGAAACCCCCCCCCCCCCCCGCTTAGTTTTGACAAAAATCAAAAATAAGGGGGGGGTAGTTTTTTAATGTCTGGAAAACGGCAAGGAGGAAAAAAGCTCAGCAAGGCAAAGACTTAACCCCCCCCTTAACTTTGAAGAAAATCAAAAATAAGGGGGGGGGGTAGTTTTTTCACTGTACACACGCCAGAAAGTTGAGTGAGGTAAATCAAGAAAATCCAGTATACCAGAGGGGAAACCTTATTACAGGGATATTCATGTTTTGGGGCATAATTTCCTTATTTATTGACTTTGGCCAGTAAAAGGTTTTAATTTTGCGCAAAATTAAAACCTTTTACTTTACTAAGGGGGGGGGGTTAAAAACTACCCCCCCCCCCTTATTTTTGATTTTTGTCAAAACTAAGCGGGGGGTTAAAAAACTACCCCCCCCCCTTATTTTTGATTTTTGTCAAAACTAAGCGGGGGGGGGGGGGGTTTCGGTGCTCCGGTCTTCGCATGTAAGCAAGCACCATCAAACTTGCTTTATATTTGTCAGGTTTATGTAAAGATTCTGGGGTGCCCGACCTCCCAGAGGCTAGAGGCAAACTGTGTGCTGCTTATGATCCTTCTGGAGCTATCATAGGTATACTTATCTATCTATCTATCTGACCTCCCAGAGGCTAGGGGCAAACTATGTGCTGCTTATGATCCTTATGGAGCTATCATAGGTATACTTATCTATCTATCTATCTATCTGACCTCCCAGAGGCTAGGGGCAAACTATGTGCTGCTTATGATCCTTCTGTAGCTGTAATAGTTATATCTATCTATCTATCTGACCTCCCAGAGGCTAGGGGCAAACTATGTGCTGCTTATGATCCCTCTAGAACTATCATAGGTATACTTATCTATCTATCTATCTGACCTCCCAGAGGCTAGGGGCAAACTATGTGCTGCTTATGATCCTTATGGAGCCATTATAAATATACTTATATGTCTATCTATCTATATATCAATATATTTCTATCTAACTATGTGACCTCCCAGAGGCTAGGGGCAAACTATGTGCTGCTTATAATCGAACACAGTAATAGTGTCTGACTGATTATGACGTAACAAAAAAAAATAGCCAATGAGAGGCCATTGCATTATTGACCAATGGTAAAATTTATAGTGGCCTCTCATTGGCTATTTTTTTTGTTACGTCATAATCAGTCAGACACTTTTACTGTGTTCCTTATAATTCTTATGGAGCCATTATAAATATACTTATATGTCTATCTATCTATATATCACTATATTTCTATCTATTTATATTATCTAAACAAAACTAAATGCCAAACTAATAATATCCTTTTTCATCTTTCTCTTTTTCGGAATTGTATTTTTCATATCTAAAACTCTTCTAAGTTAAGAGGACAGGCTACAAAACTATTTTTTGTAAGTTCGTACTTTACTTCATTATGAATTCATTACCCCCCTAAAATCAGGGGGGGGGGGGTGAGGTTATTAGTTGGCTTATCAAAAAGTTTAGTACTTTTATCAAATCTTGCTGAGTTGGTTCAAACTAGAAGTGTCCAAAAGTTCCCACCGATATTCTAATCCAGAGAAGAGGTAATTTTGTTTATCATTATAGAAATGTGTATCAATATTTAATATCTGTTAGAGTTTATGGGCGAAGCTACTAATTGAATACACATAAAAAAAAACAAGAAAGAGTATATGCAAAAAAATAGGTAATATCAAAGTCTGGAGTGTACAGTTGCTTTATTGTTTTTGTACACAAACATTTTGATAAGTTTTAAATACCATGAACAATGTTTTAATGCTTAAAAATTTTAAAAACTAAAGACATACGAACCTAGTAAAAGTGTCTGGCTGATTATGACGTAAAAAAAGAAAATTAGCCAATGAGAGGCCACTATAAATTTTACCTTTGGTCAATAATGGCCTCTCATTGGCTAATTTTTTTACGTCATAATCAGTCAGACACTATTACTAGGTTCAAGAAATACAAATATGACTTTGGAATCCAACTATAAACGGGTATATACGGATGGATGTACAGAAAACCTTGTTCATTATAGAGTAGCATCGCTGATGGAAATTAATTATTTTGTATCGTGCCTGGTTGTATATCTAAAATCTATTCTTTTCAAAAGGATTTTCTCGTCAGAAAGAGAAACTTATATAGTCGGGACGTTTTCGGCGAGGGGATGAAAGGATATATAATCTAACATTTTTTTTGTAAGTGGGGGGGGGGATGGGGAGATTAAATTTGGTCTAGGTTCGCTATATTTTTTGAAGAATATTGTAGCCCCTAAGTAGACCAAAACCTGTCAGTATTAATACTTTATTAACGATGGTTGAAGCCAAATAACTTTAGTGAATATGTATACAGACATACAAACATCCCATTACTTTTATAAGACAAATGTCTTATGTATCACTAGCATCTTCGACCCTAGCATTTAGGGACTTTGTTTTCGAAGAGGTAGGTCATAGGAATAACCTAAAACCATTCAAAGACTTAAATTTAAAAACAAAATAGCCAAATACCGTACCAGGACCAATCTTAAGCTTCCTTAAAATGGAAAACTTAATAGGTGCAGTAGTTGTTAGAATCATAACTACAGATAAGAAAACCTTTTTACTTTAAGAAATAGGATTTAGAATTGATAGTTTTAGTCTTTATCTACTTTTCTCCATATCCTTAATCAGAAAGCGATGTTATATTTAAAGTAATATTCGAAAACAGCAAATTAAATTAATCTACACCACTCTTTTCCCTCCAATATTACTCGCAACCATAATATCTATAATACAAATAAGTCTACTGTTCATGCGGTGGTTTCAAGACATTTCGTTGGGGGGATGAGAAACCCCAACCCCCCAAAAAGGAAACAAACTCCCTTCGCTATTCCATTAGAAATCACCTATCAAAAATATAACCCTTAAAAAATTTGAATGAAGCCTATTCTCTATAAATTACCCTTTATGTCCTAAATAAAAAAACTTAACATTATTTTATGTATTAATTTAGATCTTTTGCCAGGTTTGTTAGAACAGTTTATATGTAGAATTATTGAAATTTTATATTTCTCGAGTCGGGCTCGATTTATAATTTGAAATAAAAATTTTAATATCATGATAAAAGAAAAATATATATTTATATTTGAGTATCTTTCTAGCTTTAAAACAATATGCGTAACTTTATATTTATATCCATTTTTTATCTTTATATCTAGCTATCTATCTATCTATTTTTTTTCTATCTGTCTATCTTTATATCGATCTATGTATCTAACTTCTATCTATCTTTCTTTTACTAAGTATATTTGCGGTTACTTTTATTTAATGAACTCTTCCAATTTTTACCATTTACAAAACGGCCTGCTTTATTGCATCAAGATCCATGACAGATCTATATAGGAAATAAACGTTTATAAATGAGCTCGAGTCTTCCAATGGTAGAGTGTTTAAAACTCATAGTGCTCCAATAATCCTTATTAAACTCTCATTGACCAAAGCGATAAGACCTTTATTCTATTTGTTTATAAAATGAATTAAGTTTTTCACTTCATGTTGATATTTGAATTACATTGAAGTATTTAATCCTTATTTCATAAATAAAAAATATACGTTCATAATAGAGTAAATCTAAGAAAACTCTATTTTAAAAGAATTTGATTGTGGCGACATTTCCTTTGTGGTAAAATATTAAAACTAAAATTTTAATCATATTAACCCTTTTGGTGATGGTAATGTGAAAAAAATATAATTGAAAAAAATCTTTTTAAAATCATTTAAATTAATAAATATTTACTTCTTTCTTTTAGATAATAATGGCGGGGGAGGAAAATTGATTAATTGAGAAATAGATAAATAGATATGTGCTTATAGAAAACTAGCGAGATAGTTATATTGAGCCAACTCTAGTTCTATATATCTATCTATATATCTACCTTTTATCTATCTATCTAGTTTGTGGGGGTGGACAAAGATTCTGGCGACCAAATAACAACTGCTGGCAACTACTCAAAGGAACAGAGTATAACTTTATTTGTTAACTAGCTTAAAATCTGCCAATGACAAATATTAGGGTTTCATTAATGAGATCTTATTTAACAAAAGAAAAAACAAATATCAATCTACTTTAAACCTTTAGCTACCAAAGAATTGGTTGTCTGTAGGATGTTATACTAGATAGAGATATTACACTAGTTCCCAAAGTTTTCTAATAACGTTTTCTTATTCTTTGGCTTACAACTTTGGGGACTATAGTGTGTTGTGATTGGTTGGTTTATTAGGTTGAGTGTTTAATCGTTTCAAAAACTAAGTTTAAGGGGTAATTTTGTTTATCATCATTAGGGTTGAACATCAATTTATTGGCCATTGTCTTATCCCTGTAGATTTCTTGTGTTATACAGCCTTACTATAAAGCTATTCTGTAAATGACTGGGCAGGTGACCTGACATGGAATGAGATCCCCCAGATTTATCCTGTCCACGGAGCTGCCACTACGTTTTACAGGTAAAGTTGTAGAGTTGTTACTCTTTTTGGTACTTTGGACTATAAATTACACTGGTATCCAATTGATTAGCTTCAAAATTTGGGTACTTTTATCAAATCTGATCTGGTTGGTACAATCTAAGAGAATCCAAACAATTTAACCAACAATATACTGAGAGGGTAATTTTGTTTATTATAATTGGGTATGTGCATCATTTTAACGTCCATTATCTTTTTTCTTAACTTCCAATATCACAATCACTTACTCTTCGCTTCTTAAAACACTTGAATTTCATTAATTGTTTTGTTCTTCAGAGGCAAGTTCTGGGTGTTTGGAGGGTCCACTGGTGACGACAGTTATGACCATACAATCACTGACAAAGTGCAAGCATACAATCCAAGAACTCAAGTATGGAGTGTAGAGAAGTCTCTCTCCAGCCCTAGGCATAAGGTAAGTGGTGTATCCTTCTCCCCTCCCCCACTTTGACTGTATTCTTTGGTGATTACTGGTATGATTACATCATTACTGACAAAGTCCAGGCATGCAATCCAAGAACACAAGTTTAGAGTGTAGAGAAGTCTCTATCCAGCCCTTGACATAAGGTAGGTGGTATATTCCCCCCTCACCCCTCAACAGGACTGTGTGTTTGGTGATGACAGGTACAATCCAAGAACTTAAGTTTGAAGTGTAGAGAAGTCTCTATCCAGCCCTAGACATAAGGTAGGTGGTGTATCCTCCTCCCTTCCCCCACTTTGACTGTGTTCTTTGGTGATTACTGGTATGATTACGTCATCACTGACCAATTACAAGCATACAATCCAAGAACTCAAGTTTGGAGTGTCTCCCTCCAGTCCAAGACATAAGATAGTTGGTGTATCCTCCCCCATCCAAAAGAGATGGACATTGGTGATACATGTTTTTTTTCAGTATAACTGAGAATCGGTTCTAATCCAGAGGATATTGATCGGTTTCGGATCCATACTAGAAAAAAAGATATGAATTACATGTAAATATATTTTAGTCTTGTGCTGTGACAATAGATGATGAGATAGTTCTGACCGGAGGCACAATGTTGGGTCTGGGCAAGGCAGGGTGTTCATACAATAATATTGATATTATGATCTCTAGAATAGCAAAGTTATAAAAGATTATTTTTAATAGCGCAGTTGCTTCTTCATGTTATATCAAATATGTTAATTAATTAAACACTCCAAGTGTATTTAGCAAATATATTTATTTTTAAAATGTTATAGCTGTTCCAATTGTGGAACTAATTGTTCATGTTACCATGTTAAAAAGAGGTTATTCTCACGGACCAAGTTATTTGTATACTAAATACCCTCTAGTAACGGTCATCTATACACAAAGAAATCAGCTTTCTATCTTTAATAACAGCCGGGACAATTTCTTTTCCCCTGTACAATTACGGACAAAGTGAATTATAAAGTAACTTTGCTGTTAAAAAACTTGGTATTATTGTAAATGGACTGTGCCAGGTAAAACCTGTCTGGCTGGCAGAGATTGGTATCAGGCAAGGATTATTTCATAGTGAGAGTAAATCCATATTGGTGGATCGGGTTAGATAACTGTATGTCCCCTTCCCTAGGACCCTATGTCGACTATTAATTGGGTCCTTGATAATCAACTAATAGCGTCTGGAATATGAACACATTCAAGTCGCTACAAAGAGCGGAAAAAAATTTACTAGCAGAAGATATAGGTTCCCCACAGGGGTATCCAGGTAGTTGTCTGGTTATACATCTATATTTATAGATTTATTATTTCATCATAGCGTTTAACAACAACAAGAACAATTACGTCCGAAAGCTTTCCAGTGCCGCAGCTTTATAATTATTGCTATTTCGTCCAAAATGTCTATACGTCACTATAAATGATGATTTAAAAAACTGTAGATTAAATTTTTGGTTGAAAAGTCTGGACAATAATAATATAGAACCAACCAATAAAGATTCAATAAAAGTACCCAACGAATAAGATAATGTTTCTATAAACTTTACTAACCAATGTCCCCTCCCTCTCTGAATACTTGACACATTCAAAAAGTCAAAAGTAATGAAGCTCTTTATAGTGCCTATAAAAATGACGTCATACAATATAAATGACCAATGAGAGGCCAATGCATTGATTAAATTACCAATGGCAGGCCATTATACATTTTAATTGACCAATGGTAGGCCAGTATAACGTCCTTTTTATAGGCACTATAAAAAGTTTCTAAAGTAATTTCCCTGTTTTAAAGTTTACTGTTCTTTTTGATCTTAATTATTATTAGGTTAGGTTTATATACCCCCCCCCCAGAATTAAAAAAATAAGAAAAACCTTGAAATAAATAATCCTTGGGCCGCAGGACTGCTGAAAGCTTTGATGGAGAGAACTGGTACAGCTTACCTGGAATGTCCAGAGCCAAGGTAAAGACCTGCAGGACTCGGCACATTATAGGTTTCCTTAGTAACAGGATGTCTAACATAAATGGTTTATAGATAAACTATGTTATAAATGCAGAAGGTTGCGTGATTTTATTACACAGCAAAATAATAGTTATTTATCGCATCGTATTATATATAGCTGTCTGCGGTTATTATGATGTTTTAATGTTCGTTAAAAGTTTATGGCTGAGAACTGGTTCTAATCCAGCAGATATTAATCGGTTTCGAAGCCATAATGGAAACATTATTACCATAGACTCAAATTACCTTGTTTATTGACATATTTGAATTTTGATTAAATCCTTTCTATTAATGAAATTAATTTTGTTAATACAATAACAGCAAAAATATTGGTGGTTTCTCTCAAAGTATCTAGTGGAGCACAAAACCTCCTCCCCGTATTAATTATAAAAAGCGGGGGAGGGATTGACTGTTTCTGGTAGTTTTTTTTACTTTAGGTTAGGATAGGTTATATTGAGTACAGGATAGCCCCGCAGGGTTAGTACATGTAAGGTTTAGACCCCCCCCCCCTACTGGGGTTAAGCATTAGGAAAAAATATAACCTTCTTTTTTAAAGATTATTATATAAATATGTGGCTGGGGAAAATCTGTGCTTCCTAGGCATTTTGAGGGAAAGCATCTCTAATTAAAGGTTGAGCATGGTTGTGCCGTAGCGACAGTGGGCGGATCCCGAGGCGTACTGGTAGTGGGCGGAGCTACAGGAATGGAAATACAATACCTGGATATTGTGAAAGATTAATTCATACCTCGATAAAATGTTTCTCGCAACTGTCTAATATAACTATCCAACCCCCTATATGACGAAAAAGGAATTATAATAATCGAAATCTGAGGATTATGTTAGCAATCTAAATTGATGACAAAAATTCATAATATCCACATATTTTATATCCATTAAAACAGGCGATGATGTGGTGGAATTTCTTGACTGGGAAATTAGACAGCAATGGAAAGTTCTAGGTAAACTACACTACAGGAAAGAAGGGAAGGGGCAATGGCGGTTTATTTGTTGTATATTCTTTCTTTTTCCTCAAAATATCATACAGACACTTTTTGCGGTTAGATGAATTTACCACCTTAAAATATCTTAAAATAAATCAAAAAAGACAGAAAGACAGACAGACAAAAAGACATACAGCTACAAAGACATACATCCACAAAGACATACAAACAGATAGACAGACAGAAAGACAGACAGACAGATAGACAGATGGACACATAGACAGATAGACAGACGGACAAACAAAAATAAACAGACAGACAAAAAAACAGACTAATATCTTAACTATTTAAATTTTAGGAAAACTGAACCGTGGACGAGGAATGATGCCTGGGGTGGGATTTATCGGGGGCACCCTCTCCATCATTGGGGGCTACAGCTGGCCAGGGGCGGTGGATATCATTGAACAATGGGATGAGGTAAATTTTATTTTATGATGGGATACCCCCCCCCCCCCTTCCCGTATTTGTTTATCCAGTGACATCTTTTTGCGATTTCATACAAAGTAACTTCTAGATAACTGAGAACCCTATACCCCTCTTATTTTGATATATTTAAAAAATAAGGAGAGAGCGGGTTTTCACTTCTAGACCGGCATTTTGTTTTAATGCGCCCATTTTTTATCAAAATATAGCCATATTGTCTAACAATTTCTTTATATATCTAACTATCTATCAATCTATCTATCTAGCCATGGGCCAGTGAGGAGTTAAGAAAACTAGAATAAAGCTGAAATACTATTCAATTATCTATCTATCCATTTATCCATCTATCCAACTATCTCTCTATCTATCTATTTAGGACTAAGAAGAATAGAAGAAGACTTGAATGAAGCCGAAATACTCCAGATATAACCTATCCATTTATCTCTCTATCTATCTATCTATCTAGGGCCGAGAGGAATGGAAGAAGCCTTAAATGAAGCTAAAATATATTAGATATACCTATTCATTTATCTATCCATCTATCTTTCTATCTCTCTTTCTTTCCATCTATGTATCTATCATTATGTTATTGGACCGAGAAGAATGGAAGAAAACTGGAATGATGTTGAAATACTCTAGATATAACCTATCTATTTATCTATCTAGCAATCCATTAATCCATCTATCTATCTCTCTATCTATCCATTTATCCATCTAAATTTCTATCTAATTTATCCATAGGACCGAGAAAAATGGAAGAAAACTGGAATGAAGCTGAAATACTCCAGATATAACCTATCCATATAACTCTTTATCTATCTATCTATCCATCTATCTATTTATCTATCCATCTATCTATGTATCTATCTATCTGTCTATCTATTTATATCTATCTAAAATCAAGGACCGAGAAGAATGGAAGAAAACTGGAATGAAGTTGAAATACTCGAGATATAACCACGCCACAGTTACAGTGCCTGGAGACATGTTCCCCGACTGTACTAATTCAACACTCTAGATACATGAAACTCTATCATAACAAGAACAATTATGTCCATTAATAGCGCAGCAATTGAAAGCAATGATTTTTTTGTTATAATGTTTGCAAAACTTTGGTTATAAAATATCATTTTTTTGCAAAAATAAAAAGTGGCGTGCACAGGAATTTACGAAAGAGGTTTGAGTTTAACAGTTTTTATCGAAGGAAATTTTGATTCAATACATGACTTTAAATATTTTATACCATATTGCCGCGTTACTATAGGAATCACCTTTTAATTTTCATATGAAATATTGAAATACAAACCTAAATACTATATTATGATATCTTAATTGATTATTTGTTGCGAAGCTACTCTATAATTCGAAATATCTGTAGTCTTTGTTTAATTTAAGTCCTGGGCATATTTTATATATTTGTGTAAGGGTTTCAAGCTATTGGTACAAATAATATTCCAGAACAAATTGATATTTGTCTTGGACAGGTTTAAAACTATTTTGCAAGGGAAAAAAACGCAGAAAATGGAAATTATTTTGTACCTTTGTCAACAAAAAAAGTTTGAAAACACTTTCTCATCACTTTAAAAACAAAGGTATTTTAAAGTGTTTGTATCTAAAAACTACATCTTTATTATAAAGCAAAATGATCTCTGCCTGTGTGGTGTCTTTACTGAGGGATCTTGCTGACTGCTATGGTTCTCCTTTATGTACAGCTGAATATAGGTCCTGGCAAGGTTTATAACTATTTTGGGGGAGGAGTGTATCGATAAATATTCCCCATTAATATTTTAGTTTACTTTTCTTTTTAAAAATATAATTAAGGGGTAGTCTTAGATAAACAAATATAACCCAACAATAATACACAAAGTGTAAAAAAATAATAAAAAGCTTCGCATAAAAAAAGAAAAGAAAAAAACATATAAACATTTTGAGAAAAAAAGGTTTAGGAAAGTTTTGCTGATGTCGTCTTTCACTAGATTTATATTTTTAAAAGCGAAGCTTTTTTACAATTGAAGCCTGCCCCTTCGTACGTGACGTTTAGCTTTCTTGAGTCATAAAAAGCATGTTATGTTTGTCATATCGACTTCAAACTTTGTATTATGATTCATGTAGCATTTCGGGAACGATTTAGAAAGCGCTCATAGAAAGTCCGTTTGTACAATACATCTGTAACATGCTATTTTAGATTTTTTTTACAAAATATTTTTGGAAGAATAATGCATATCCTCCAAGAATATTTTTTTTCCGTTTAAAAGTTAAAATTTACGGTGTTATTTTTAGCCATTAGTTCCTTTGCTAATCATTTTTTTTCTATAAGATGTCTCTTTTATATTTTTTGGAAGGGGGTGGGGGTGAATTATCCCCTTAGTGCAATAAAGTTTAAATTTTTATGTTTTAATATATAATTTATTAAAGAAATACATACAAAATTATATAAATAGATGTACAAAAAATGTAAAAATTTGAATGGCTAAATACATGATCAAGAAGGGAACAGATAGTGACTGTTAAATCAGATAGCAATAACAGAATCTTACATATATATAGATTGGGTGTAGATTAATCTAACAGCTATTGTCTTTTACCTTAATAAGATGTACAAATTTACTTTAACAAAAAATTTTTTTTGTATATGAACTTTAATTTATGCCTAAAAAATGTGTTTTTCGTTATTTATTGGTTGAAATGGTTATTATATAGGTTTTCCTTAAATTAACATATAAAATAAAAAACGTAATTAAAGCTTACTTTAGAGAAATAATGTAGTTTTAGTAAATTTTATATGCGTACCCGACCGACAAACTGACAAATAATAAATAGATTAGATGCTGAACATAGGTCCTAGAAATCTTCAATGAAAATTTCAGCTGTCTATCTTTAAAGTCAATTTCCTTATTGCCTTACGGACTAATAGACGGAGAGACAAGGAGAATTATAGAGTAGCCTCTCTAACAAGACTGTTAAAATCCAGAAAGCGAATAAAAAAAGACATAAATGAATCTAGAAAAGCAATACTTTAAACATAGAATACATATATAAATAAATAGGGAGTAGAAATAAATCCTCTGTTTATAATGTGAAAATTTCTTTAAATTTAAGTTTTTTAAAATGGAAATGTTTATTTATTTAGTAGGTTTATACAAATAATTTAAAGACATATTTTAAATTGAACCAGTTTTAAATAAAAATTGGGATTAAAAATCTTTCAAATGCCCAATATATATCGTCAATTTAAATTAAGATGAGAATTAGAGTTTTGAACAAGAAAGGTTAAAAAACAAGAAATACATTCAAATAATACAAATTTAAATAGATTAAAATAGGTGGAGCAGACGATAAATCTAACACCCAATAATTATTAATTAGAAAAATAAAATTACCTCATCTGAAGATTGAAATCATAGGTTGAAAAATTATGACATTGAAGGTTTGTAAAACCCAATCAAAATAAAATAAAAGTACCACATTTTTAAGCCTACGAATGAGATATTGTGTTATAAAACTTGAGGGACCAGTATAATTTACTGTCCAATATCCCCTCCCTCCAAACTCAAAATTAAAAATCTAAAAACTTTTTATAAAAAAAACATCTAATTTTAAAATTATATCCATACAAACTAACAACAGTTTTTAATCAGAGAGAAAGAAAATATTAGGCTGTTTATTACACTAGTCTCCAAAGTCTTATAATAAAGTTTTATAATTCGTTGGCTTAGCAACCTTTGGGACTTTTATAGAATTTTGGTTGGTTCCTTCAGTTGAGTCTCCAAACATTTCAACCAAATTAATCTACAGAAGATGCAATTTTGTGCATCATCATTGGGGATACAAATTTTATAGATCATTGTCTTATCCCTTTAGATCCCTAGTTTTTAATTATAAATTACTATTCCAAAGATACTATTATTTTAATCTTGTTGTATTTCATCACTGCTGTATTCTCTAATCTGAACATGTTCTGCGTTCCTTCTTTGTCTGAACAAAATAAAGTATCAAAATAGTAGCGAATTCAAAATATAGCTTTTTTAAATAATTTAAATTCTAAGTTAGTAAGGGCCAAAGATTAGTCTTTCGGTCTATCAACCTATTGATTAATCCATCGATTGATCAATTGTTATACAATTAATTAACAAAAAAAATAATTAATCATCAATTAATTAGTCAATTAATCATCAATTAAGCAATCAATTAATCATAAGTTAATCAATCATTTAATCATCTATCCATTACTATACCTGATATACAATGGTATAGACGTGATAAGAAACAGAACAGCACTGAGAGTCAAACAACCGGGAAACATGACGTACATGGCATATCTGAATCAAAACAAGGATGAATATTTTAAAGATTTGTAATAAGGAAAGTATCAGCAAAGCAAAATTAAACTGTAAAAGCAGAATTTTGTATAAATTGTTAGAAAGTTTACCAATCATAAAGAGGGGGACCTTGTAATGTAAATTATACTTTAGTATGTACCTATATCAATAATCTTAATCTAAAAAAGTACTATAATTATCCACTGTCTTATCTCTTAAGATCCGTTATTGGATTTGGTTTTCAGATTGAGTGAAAAAGGTGAGGATGTAAGAATCCTGTGCACGCCACTATTACCTGAAATCATTTGGATCATCCACAAAGCTTTTTCTGATACTGGTCACCAGAGTAGGTAAATTACCTCCAACCTATATATTTATTTATTTATATTATAGTCTGTCTGTTTGTTAGTCTGTATCTGAATGTCTGTCTGTCTATATAATTCCATCTGTCTGTCAGTTTATATGTCTGTTTCCCTGTCTGTCTGTAAATCTGTCTATCTATCTGTGAATCTATCTGTCAATATTTCTGTCTGTCTGTCTATTTCTAAGTGTTTTCTGATACTGGTTACCAGTTGTCTATCTGTATGACTTTGCGTCTTCCAGTATCTATCTGTCTGTCTGTCTGATACATACAGAACGAGAACAGATCAACACATGTGGAGTGAACTTTAGCATTACTATCTATCTATCTAACTATTTATCCATCTATCTATCATCTCTTTACCTGATTCATACAGAACAAGAACAGAGCAACGCAAGTGGAGCGAACTTCAGCGTCGACGATCTCAACAATTACTAAAAAGAATTAAATATATTTTCTTATTCTAGTAACATGATATTTAAAACGGCGGTAATGTCCACAGGAAGTTAGGGGCGAAGCATAGTAAGGTTGTTTGTCTGACGCTTAGGATTTCAATAATTACTGAACCGATTGAAACCTTTATTTTAGGAATGACGACAATGGACGATAAATAAATTTTTATCAAAAATTATGAGAAATTAATTTTTGTAGATTTAAAAGTCATTAGGTAACACTTTGCGTATATGAGTAATTTAAAGTCCAATATCCCCTCCCTCCTGTTGTGTCTAGATTACCTGTAAAAAGAATAGCAAACCAGGTTTCAGCAAAGAAGTAGTAGGCAATCAAACAGTACATGGCCTAAACATATAGATAATAAAAATACTAAGACTAGAAAAACAATCCCGTAATTGGACCTATAGAAATAGAGGGTAGGAATAATGTGGTCATATTATTGGTTAGAAAGTGTACATATTTTGTTACGAAGGCCTTCGAAGGGGTAGTTATTTTTTTCTTTACATTCACATATAGTCAGCTTAAAAAGTTAATTTTTATATTAAATTATTTACTTTGGTAAATTATCTCGTTAATAACTTTCATCGCTCGTATTATGGAATTGAATCATTGACTTAAATATAGCAAAAATCACCTCTGGTGGTTTAAAGTAGAGGGTTCCAACGGCTAGGGGCGCGGCCAGGAGGGTACAAGCGGATAGGAACCAGAGTCTACTTGCCAAACCGAAATAACGTACCATCCTACAAATAGATATTTAGATAAATATATTTCTTGTTAGATGGATGAATATTAAATAGATGTAGGGATAGATTGATGGATGGAAGGATGAGTGAAATAGAAAGATTCAATTGTTAAATAGATGAAAAAAGATTGGTGGATAAAATAAGTATAAATCTTTATGTAACAGGATGTGTGTGCGTCTGTTAATGGTTTCGGTAACCACTGGACCGATATGGTTATTCTTTACAACGTAGCTTCTCATGAAAGGTATAACTATTTTAAAGGATGTTACCACCACCCTCCCAAGAGTAATCACCCTTAGAAAAGAAGGACTCCCTCCCCCCAACAAAAAAAACTTTCCCTAACGCCAACAGGGGCGTATCCGCAAGTAGATAAGATAATGCTGAAATTTTTGAATAGAAAGATCATAAATAGGTCACTAGGTGAATAGATAGATGGACATTATATGTATTGATTAGGCAGGAAAAGATTTCAGTGACAATTACTATTTTCATTTATCATTCAGTTTCCAATCAAATATTGCCTAACCTGTCAGAGAAAAATCCGCCGGCGAAAACCCCGAAAGAACCACCCACCACTGAGGCACACAGAATCCATAGAGCTGAAATAATTTCACGATAGAATAGTCCTATTGATTTGAAGCTTTCTTGCTTTGTTCTGGCGTTACTATAGTCTAATAGAATGAAGTGGTAAGGGTTTTTATTGTTTGAAGTTTACAATTTTAATGACTACTGAACCACTTAAGATTTAGGTGGCTTCACAATAATCACATAGGACCTGCAGTGATTTTAGTCTACTTTAATTTTAGATTTCGATCTTTGGTTATTTTTTCAATCTTCTTATATAGGGCTCTTATATACAATGGACTTAAGTAGAACCATGTCTGTCTTTCCGTCCGTATGAAGCTTAAAATCTCGAAAACCACTGGGTTGCTTTGGCTCTACTTTTTAGGAAATATACCTACTGTTCATACAATACTGTTCAAACTTATCAACCAATAATTATAATCTACGGAAGTGATATTTTTTGTATCATTTGGGATATTGCTAATAGTGTATTGTTTTATCCCCTTAGACCCCTGCTTAAAACTACTTACTGATATCAAAATCAGGATGGTAATGTTGGAAATAGTTTCTAGTATTGTAGGCCCAGGACAGACCAGCTGTATGTCTGAATAGATAGATAGTTATTTAGATAGATAGATATAGTCTCTAGTATTGTAGGCCCAGGACAGACCAGCTGTATGTCTGAATAGATAGATTGTTATCTAGTTAGATGGATAGATAGAGATAGAAAGATAAATAATTTCTAGTTTTGTAGGCCCAGGACAGACCTGCGGTGTGTCTAAACAGATAGATAGAGAGATAGATAAATAAATAAATAGAGATAGGAAGATAAAAATAAAATTTCTAATAATGTAGGCGCAGGACAGTCCAGCTAAATTGTCTAAATAGATAGATAGAAAGACAGTTGGATGGTTGGATAGATAGATAATTGTGTGGATGGATAGATAGATAAATATTTAGATAGATGTGTCATGTTTGTCTGTCAAGAGAAATGGCCTTAAGAAACAAATATATCAGCCCCCCCCCCCAAAAAAAAAAAAAAAATTATCTCTTTGAAAATTGTATGAAAATGGAGCCGAAGTCGTACCCAGACACTCCCAAATTAACACATTTACCCCTCAATGCCCTTTGGTGGCTTTAGGTGTGTAGCCGCTTATGGAATAATAAAAAGAATAGATAGATAGATACCCTGCAAAAGCAGAAAGCATAAGTAGAACCATAGGCAGACTCAAATAGATAGACAGACAGACAGGCGAACAGATAAACAGACAGATAGACAGCAAGACAGACAGACACTCTGTCGGACAGATAGATAGATATATGGGTACCTGGCAAAAGCAGAAAGCATAAGTAGGACCATAGGCAGACTCAAACAGTTTCTAAAAAAATAACATTTTTTATTCCAAATAAAGCAGCTAGATAGTTTTTTTTATTTCTATTTGACAGCTCATTTGAAAGCTACTTGGTACTTGGTATTGCATATAAATGAGATTGCTGATTAAATTTTAAAAAGTTAACATTAAAGTAAAACATTAGAGGAAGAAGGGGTTGACTAACTGTATATAACCACCCCATGGACCCGTCGTGCCGACTTTCAATTGGGTCATTGAATATCCGCCAATAGCGTCGGGAATATAACCACCCCATGGACCCGTCGTGCCGACTTTCAATTGGGTCATTGAATATCCGCCAATAGCGTCGGGAATATTAACTCAGCCAAATAGCTACAATAGAGAAGAAAGGAATTCGCTAGCAGACGAAAAAAGATTCAGGTAGTTGTATGGTTTATACATCTCTATTTATAGATTTATTAAGTTAACCATGGATGCAGCTGTAACTGCCGAGCCTACCAAGGATGCGACTGTAACTGCCGAGCCCTACTAAAAATTTTATATTACCTAGCCAGGCGTTTCCAGTATCTAAGGCCAGCACCTAAAATATTTCAAAATTAAAACAATTAAGGATAACAACATCAATAAGCGGCGAAGCAATTGTATTTAAAACAACTGGGAGGTAGGTAAATTGGATTATAAATTTTACTGGTACCCATAGAATAAACTTTGGGGGCTTTTATTAAAAATCTTTATTAGTTGGTTCAAACTAATTCACAGAATAGTTATTAGGGAACCTCAGCGATTAGAAATGACCGATAAATCGTTGTACATCCCCAATGATGTTACACACAATTAACCCTTCTGTAGATTACAATTAGTAGTTGAAACTGAATGAACCAACCAATCAAAATTCAATAAAAGTCCCCAAAACTATTAAGCAATTAAGAGACTATGGTGTGATAAAAAGCCCAATGTTTCATTCCCTAAGATCGCTGAAAAAAATACAAGAATATTAAACCTGCATGAGCGGTGGAGCTGCGTCTTTTCTTGTCAATTGTTGGGTCCATCCTTAATTACAAAAATAATAAAATTAGAGAAAAAACGAATTTCAAACCCAGCGCTTTTAATAAGTTTACCACTCCATTCCCTTCCCTCCTACTATGAAAGAAATCGGAAAAAGCAACCTAAACCAAAAAAAATTATCTTGTCGTAGACAGATGAGGTCAATAATAAATCTATCCATCCATCAATTCGTTTATCTATCTATCCATATATCCATTTAACTATCCATCTATCTATCTAGAAACCTAGGATCCTTCTGTAGACAGAGCAGGAGGCCAACAATGGATACATCTATCAATCCATCAATACAACTATCTATCTAACTATCCATCTATCTATCTACCAACCTGGGGTCCTTCTGCAGACAGAGTAGTAGGCCAATAATGAATCCAGGTGCGCCAGCAATGATATAACTAGCCCTCCATCCGTGGCCCAGAATATCCGCCTACAAAAACAAGGATAATATCTATAAGTAGCGCAGCAATAACAATGTATTGTCTGTCAGGGATCTTAAGGGATAAGACAATGGAGGACTATAGAATGATATAACCCCGCAATGATATAACTCGCCCTCCAACCGTGGCCCAGAATATCCGCCTACAAAAACAAGGATAATATCTATAAATAGCGCAGCAATAACAATGTATTGTCTGTCAGGGATCTTGAGGGATAAGACAATGGAGGACTATATAATGATATAACTCGCCCTCCAAATATAACCCAGGACGATGAATTAATATACAGACCAAATTATATTAAACAAAGCTACCCCTTATGTAGATTATAATATTAGGTACTTCTCATATCTTTTTTAACATCGAATTTCACATTTTTTTATGTTCGTTTTCCCGTTTGTCTGATTTGTCCAGCTCCTCTTTCGAGGCTGTTGTCATCCTTGTTAACTTACATTAGTTATATAGATTCCATAGACATAGGCCAGACCATATCCGTAGTAAACTTACATTAGTAATATAGATTCCATAGACATAGGCCAGACCATATCCGTAGTAAACTTACATTAGTAATATAGATTCCATAGACATAGGCCAGACCATATCCGTAGTAAACTTACATTAGTAATATAGATTCCATAGACATAGGCCAGACCATATCCGTAGTAAACTTACATTAGTAATATAGATTCCATAGACATAGGCCAGACCATATCCGTAGTAAACTTACATTAGTAATATAGATTCCATAGACATAGGCCAGACCATATCCGTAGTAAACTTACATTAGTAATATAGATTCCATAGACATAGGCCAGACCATATCCGTAGTAAACTTACATTAGTGATATAGATTCCATAGACATAGGCCAGACCATATCCGTAGTAAACTCCCCAGGATAGGATTCCGTTGGCCAAACCTCTAAATTAATTATAAAAAAACATAAAATTGTGAAAAAAACGGTGGTGGAATTAGATTGGTATATTTTTGATTAAATGGTAACAAATATTAATTGTATAAGGAGATGAGAAAGGGTTATGATTGTCAGTTAAGATCTCACTAACCATTAACAACAAGGTTCAAGTTATTAGGAGTATACACCCCCAATTATGATTAATAAAATAACCCTTTTTGCATATCAAAATTATAGGCAGAAAAAGTTTGTACACTGCTATTTATTACAGCCCAATTGATATTTAATAAAAGTCCCCAAAGAGAACGTGTTTATAAAACTTTGAGTACCAGTATAATTTACAGCCCAATGTCTCCTCCCTCCTTTGAAAGTTTCAACTGTCCATGGAGCTAACCTAACAGTAAATGGATAACTTTTTAATATCTTTGTTTACGCCAGAGCTAAGTACACCTACTCTACATTTAGCGTGGAGGAAGTTACCTTGATGTTGGATCAAATATTTCAGCGATGAGAGCACTACTCACAGGCCGACACACACTCTCGCCCATGGCGATCAAACCCCTAGATAAAATATTAGCATAAAACTTTAGAGGGGGAAGGGGTTAAATAACTGTATGTCCCCTTCCCAAGGACTCTGTGCCGACTTTCAATTGGGTCCTTAACTAGTAATAATTTTAGTAGCGAATCTATTCAGGGCATGTATGTCTGTCTGTCCTTCTACACTTCTGACTGAAACAGAATGATCACCCATGACAATCAAACCTCTGAACAACAAGGAAAATTATGTCAAATATAAGACAAATTAAATTTTTTTAGATAAAGTAGTATTACCTATCTATTAAGTTAGACATCTTTTAGAAATTGGTAAAACAGCCCCTCGAAATAAAAAGCTTGTATGTCCTTGCAAGCAAAACTACTCAATAGTCTTGATCCCAAATGTATGAATAATTTTACCTCAAAACCACGAGCTGCCAGTAAGCGTTGGAGAATCCCATCAGAACACATGCTAAAAATAAAAATAATCAGTGTTTTACTCGATTGGTATTAATTTGTAACCTATTAGGTCATTATAAAAGCTTTAAAAGCTAAGATTTTATAATCTATCAATATATCTTTATATCTACCTATTTTAACCATTTATTTTTCTATCTATTTCAGTATAATATGTTACTATGACTCGGCCCTATGTAGAGGCTACTAGAAAAAATTAACCCCCTCCCCCAGAAAAAGTTTTAAAATGTGTGTGTGTGTGTGGGTGGGGGGGGGGGGGGGACATTTCTGGTGTAAGAGTGATTTTTTCTAGTCGCGATTTCTCTTGGGATGGTAACCTCCCTTAAATAGTTCCTAGGACCCATGAGAAGCTATAGTTATATTGATAGCGAGATCCTCCAGTACAGACAGACCGTTACACAGTCTTTCTTTCTGTCTGTCTATCTGTCTGTCTGTCTATATCTTTATATCTGTTTGTATATATGTCTGTATGTTTATATGTCTTACTGTCTATCTATCTACCCACTATCTTTATGTCTATTCACCTGCGGAAAACGTGAAGGTTCCAAGGGCCAAAATCAAAGTCCTGCTAAACTTGTCGTACAGATAATCAGACGCAATAGCTGAAAAATCGGTCTAATTATTTTAAACTTAGTATGACGATTCCTCTATTAATTCGGTATCATCTTAGTATTGGAAATCTAAACAATAAAATTCAGCCGGCTATCTTAAATAAGAGCTGCGAAAATCGCCTTTTCTTTCAAATTTAACAGACAGACTTAATGGGAGACAGACATACTGCCGAAAATTTGTTCAATGATAATTCATCTATTAGACAAACTGAAGGACATACCCTATAGAAGAGCAGCTACGCTAATAAACAAGGATGACAACATCCATAAGTACCGAAGAACACACACACTAGATTGAATAAGTTAACTTTGCAGTAAATGTTTAGCGGTCATAAAAACAGAGAAGAATATAAGAATAGAAGGCAGAAGAAATAACGGACGGAAGGACTGACGTACGGACGACATATCCTAGTTACAGAGTAGCTGCGCTACTTTAATAAAAATCTAAACCTACCAAATACTAGACCAGATACAGTGAAGACAGCTACGAAAGCTGGGCCCGCCAAAATCTAAAAAAAAGATGGAAATTTCAATTATACATACAGGTACCCAAAGTTTTAAAAATATGCACGTTTTCCTATTCATTGACTTTTATCAAGTCTTGCGGTTCGTTCAAATTAGCAGTGTCCAACCTTTTCCATCAATAAATGTTATCTACACAAGGGTTAATGTTGTGTATCATCATTTTTTTTTTTTTTTGGGGGGGGGGAATCAATTTATTGTCCATTGTCTTATCCCTAAAGATTCCTTATGTACACCACTTAACAAAAGCTGCCACACCTAATATCTATATCTAACCCTATAGCTAACCTAACCTAATCTAACGAGTTTCGGAAATTACTTAAATAAATAAACATTAAAGGCGTGCGATATATTTCTGTAAAGCGCGATTTGTACACCCCCCCCCCCCCTAATAAAGTGGTCATTGCTGATATATTATTTTAATGGCGATTTAATTAATTATTAATACTAATTATTTCGGGTATAGTCCCTTCCGTGGCAACGCCCCTTAAGGAGCGATTCGTCGTATTTTTAAATGGCTTTTAATAGTTTATTTTATTTTAGGTTAGGTTATATAGGGTTAAGTGATTGCCCCGCAGGGTTAGGCAATTGGCCCCGCAGGGTTAGAGCTCCCGCAGGGGCTAGAAATAGGAGAAAAGCTACTGTGAAAAATACGAAGAATCGCCCCTTAAGGTGCGTTGCCACGAAAGGGGCTATACTATTAATGAAATAACTAATATCGACTAAATATACAATTAAAACCCCTCGAAGTTAAAGCTTCCAAAAAGACTAAAGGGGTGGGGGTGGTAGAAGTTTATTGATTACTATAAAAAGGATTTTATTTGGTCTTGTGTAGAGGATACTATCTATCTAAATATCTAAATAAAATATTGCTATTTCTCCACTTAATAAAAAAAAACGAAATAAAAAAATAACTTAAAACAAATTTCACTATTGGATTTTATATAATACAGTACGATACATGATTTTTTGGTATGCCTAACAACCATTTCTAACCCATCGGATATTAAACGGTTTTGAAAGCATACTACTGTAAAAGTTATGCTTACCTGATATTCGTATCCAGTTCCTGAATGTTAATATTTTCTATTTTAAATAAACAATGAAATTATAATGAGCAGAGAGTAGAATTATATTAAACACAATCATACATTTGTTGGCTTAAAAAAACTGTCCTTTAATTGCACAACATTTGTTCATAAATCCTAACTGTACATGGAAATGAGTTGGGCTTCAAGTCGAGTTCAAGTCCCCATGTGACAACTCGAATTTCTCAGTCGCAATTCATTCACGCAACTTCCCCTTGGTTGTGTAAGAAGGGTTATAATTGGGTAGTTTGGATACTCAATAGTCAAATTCATAATATCAGTGCAACCCTTACCCAAGCTCCTCTGTGGAGAGCGTCATTCCTTACGGTGACATAATTTGGGACACATGCCATACTCGGCGAGGGTGAGGTAATAAAGAGTAGGTCCCTTGAGACAGCGGGTCAAGTACTTGTACTTGAGTGTGGACCTTGAGCTGGCCCTGGTGCTAGCATACAAAAGTGTCTCGTCCTACTCCATGACTACTTAGGTCCAAACACTAAGAAAATATGGCTACACACACACACAAATGAGTTGGGCCTGTTTATAGGTAATTGCATTCCCCCCACTACAACTATTAGTCTAGTATAGTGAGCATTCATTTTTAACATCTCTAGAATAACAGTTAATTTTAAAATATAGCCAGTAAGATCTCGGTTACTGCTTGACCTATCAATTCTCATTTTTCAGGGAAGTTTTACCATGTTCCATGACAGGTTTCATGCTATTTATCATGGTGGAAAATATTTATCATATAACGCAACATCAGTTTTGTCTATCAGCAAGATCGGGACAGAAAATTGAGTCCTGGGCAGGTTTAATGCTATAGAAATAGAAAATATTCCTGAATAATCATAGGTACAGGCAGGATTCTCCCCACACATGGTAACATTCTTCAAGTCAGAACAAGACGGGCCAGTATTCTTCATTCTAAATAGATAGATACATGTCATAGATTAATAGATAGATAAATAGATTAATAAACAACTAGATAGATAGATAGATAGATGGATGTATAGCTAGACAGAAACATTCTTCAAGTCGGTATAAGACGTCCCAGTATTCTTCATTCTAAATAGATAGATAAAAAGATAGATAGATACATTATTCAAGTTGGAACAAGACGCCCACGTATTCGGCACTCTGAATAGATAGATTAACAGATTAATAGACAGATGGATTGTAATATATACAGAACTATAAAACTTTGAGTACCAGTGTAATTAATAGTCCAATGTCCTATTAAAATATTAATCTCTCTGTTCTATTCAATGATGAGCAAAAAAGTTTGATTCAAATTGACGCCAAAGGCGTTTTTAAGTAGCGCAGCTGCTCTATAACTAAGATATGTCCGTATGTCTCAGTCTGTCCGTCCTATACTACGGACTACTACTTTTTACTCTTAACTAGTTGTTTCGCCCAAGCCTCCCAGGACGAAGGAAGTCAGAAAAGTAGCCTAATACCACCTAAAGACATTTACAAAGCACAAAAGACAAGCATGAACATATATTCCTTCTGACAATGATTATACATCGTTATGCTTTCTTAATTGTACCTAACTGTTACATGAATCGTCATGCCAAGTTTACCATCGATATGACAATTTTAACATGCACGAAGAAGCAATAAAAGCTATCCGTTGCGTAATGTAGCCTAATTGTATAAAAATAAAATCTTCACTTTTATAAATATAATGGATAAAAAAGAGATGCAAATCGCTGACTATTTCATATCTTAACTTATATTTTCAAAAGGCTTCGCTACTTCTAGATAAACTAGTCCTTGCTTTTTACGCATCATGACATAAAGGTAATTAATATTCGTTTAATTAATATCTTACAACAATTACTTTTTATATCTATCTATCTTTCTATACCTACAGATATCTATTAGGGACGTCCAAGTTTTTTACCCCACTAAAATATTTAAATAACTTCTTTCATTTTACCCCCTTCATGACAAATTTACCCTCACTTTGAGGGAGCCTTTTTACTCTCCTAAAATAGGAGATTTTTACCCTCCTCAAAAAAGCTTGGACGTACATATATCTTTCTATCAATCTAACTATTTATCATCTATCTTTTAAATTCTTCTTTCTTTGTATATTTATCTATCTACTCTCTCATCAATCGATTGGCCAACAAACCAAAATTCAATGAAAGTACCCAACGTTTTTTGAACCAACTAATGATTTTAAGTGATAACTTGATGTACATCCTTAATAACGATAATCAAAACTATCCCTTCTCTAGATTAAAGGTTTGAACACTACTAGTTTGGAACCAACCAATCAAAATTCAGTTAAGAATAACCAAAATTTTTGAGCAACCAAATAAGAAAACAAACAACAGTAACAAGCCCTTTTCACTCCACAGGGGGAGCAAAGGCCGCTGACAATTTGTCAGTGTTTCTGTAACAATGTGGCTTTTTTATGGATAAGGGATAGGGTTGTCTAAGCCCTATGATTGCGGTGGAAAGCGTCCAAATGCCCATTGATAACGTGATTATAATACTTTGGGTACTAGTGTAAATTACAGTCAAATTTCCCCTAGCTTAGTGCAACACATGTAAGAGGACGTTCATAAAACTTCGGGTACCGTTAATATCTTGAACTTACAGGCATACCCAACCTAGTTATAGAGTAGCTTCGCTACTAATAATGACAATATAGTGATATGGCAAAAATATTGCTTCTTTTTAAGCAACATAATAATGGTAAGTTTTTAAACAAGGGCAATTATGTCCAAAACCTTTGCAACTAATAATGGTTTACTTAAAAAGAACAGTAGAATGTTATACAGTAATCTTGTAATATAAATTGTAAACAATTGATAAATAATGTTTTATGCCTATTTGTAGATAATCTCGGTTTTTAAGGGAGCTTAAATTCAGTTATTATTTAATCTTATAAGCTTAAAAGGTTTCATTTTTTAGAAATAGTTAATATCTTAAAGCGAAAAGAGGGAAGGGGGGGAGGGAGTTGACCATTCGCTGATAATTTTAGTTTTAAAATAAAATGTAAAATACAATTTTATGAGGGGTGAGGTGGTAAAAATCTTCCCCTGCAATGGAGAACTATATCGGTTTAGTGGTTAGCGAGATCCTCTCACACACATATAGACATCCTATTACTTTAATGAAAAATATGGGAGCAGCTATTTATTCCTTAAAATGCAACTCACAAGTAATTGCAAATATTAGTTTTGGTTTTGCCCATCCCACCAATAAAAACAGGCAGTTAGGTATTATGTTTACTAGAAAAAAAATACATAAACTGAAAAAATGAATCATTACAGCAGTTTACTAGTTTGAATATGTTTGTTTGACATACATTTCACAATTTGGTTTACTTAATGAAAGGACTTTAAAATTGGTAAAAAAATTCTATTGTTTTAGTGGCCTTAAACCTTAAAATTCATTTCAAATCATTAACATTTTTCTTGATATTCTCAAAGTGCCTTTTAACCCCCCTTAAAAAATGAAAATAAGATGAAAAGGGCGTTTTTTCATATGCCAAACCCCTGAGGGGCTACCCAGTACCTAATATAACATAACCTAACCTGAGCTCAAATAATAAACAATTTTCAATTTATTTTCAAATAAAGGGGGAACGGAGGGTTTTCTGGGCTCTACTAAACACTTTGAGGGAAACCGCCCATATATTTGTAATAAGAAAATGTAAAATAAACACTAAATAGATAGTAAGATGCTAGTCCCAATATCCCTTACAACTGTGAGCAACTCTAAATGTGTTTATTCATTGCCAATTCATCGTAATGTCTCTTTATCTATCTAATTTAATATCCATTTATCTATCTATATTTCCATCTATGTGTATTTATCTATTTATCTATAATCTTATCTACTATCTTACTTTTCTGCCTATCAATTTATTATGATATGAATAGAACGAGTGGAAATGATTTTCAAATATAGCTTAAAAACCGATAAATATCCGCTGGATTAAAACCGGCTCGAAACCATAGGTACTGAAGAAAAATCATGTATGTTTTCGTATCGTATCAATAACAATTTTCCACGAATGATAAAGTAATATTTTAACAATTTTAAATAATATTTTTAACAATTTTGTAATGGAAGCCAAAAAACTGGATTTAATCTTACAATTTTAAAATTTACTATCGCGTAAAGTTGTCTGTAATACGATGCAATAAACAATTACAAATCTTTCAGCTAATATTTTTTAGAAAGTTTTGTAAAATTAAAATGTTTGTAAAATACATATTACATAAACAATCTTCTTGGGAACGTTGCTTTACATGTCCTTATGATGATATAATGACGAGAAAACATTATATTCTTTTTGATTAGTGGAAAAAATAAACATATGTGCCTTTTTATCGCATCGTATTATAGACAACTATCTGCTGATATAGCCCCGAGGGTCTAAAGGCCCGGTCTAACAAAACAGGTATAATTTATGATTGTTATTTTAATAGATGAAAAAAATGTATTTGTCTGTAATGCGATGCTATACAGGATTTTTCAGTATGGCTGAGGACCGGTTTTAATTCATCGGTTTAGAAGGCACACTAGAAAAAAAACTTACGATTTATTGGCAAAGCATGACTGATCTCCATAGTGAACGTCTTGGGCGACCTTAATAGATTGTTGTTAAAATGATTTATTCATCTTATGGAAAAAAAATCATAAATAATAATAAGAAAAATACAAACAATTAACTAACAAAATGATACACAGATAGCAAATAATCATTAGTACAGTAAGTTAATAACAATGTTTAACAATCTCACAGTGAGTTAGATAGAGATAGTTTAAATTTAATGTATGTTAAATTTTAATACATGGATAAATAAATCAGGATAAATCGATCCAGACATAAAAATAAAAAGATGGAAAAATTGATAAATGGAAAGATAGATGGATTGATGAATTGATTGATAAATAGATGGATGGATAGATTTTATAATTGAAAAAGTAAGGTTTTTGTCTTTGAAGCCTGACTGAAAGACAGGCTATGTGTAGAGTAGATACGCATGTTCTATGACTCTTCAATGAAAATTTCGTTTGTCTATCATCAAAAGCAGCCGAAAAATTCAAAGAGAATATCACCCATAGCATTTCGTACTGACGGATAGACAGCTTAAATTATAGAGAAGCTTCGCTGCTAAAAAAATAGACATTTAGATAAGCTTCGCTATAAACACTTACCTCTCTTGAAGTTGTATTAATCATGAAATGAGCAATTTCACCAATAATATAAGCCATAGACATATAGGCCAAAAACATCGTCTAAAATAGATAGATAGATAAATAAATGATACGAGGGTTAAAAACTATCAAATATTGAAGTAACAAGATGTCTACATGTCTGTCTTTATACCAGTCAAGATCTCGCAAATTCATGGAAGGTTTCAGGCTATTTTAACTTCTTATTTTGACTTTCTATACTAATATGTTTGTTTTTATCGCGTGGTTAAAATATTTGATAAAAAATAAAAAATCTTGTCTCTACTCTTTTCAAGATAATAAGAGATAAGACAACGAACGATCAATGATCCCCAATCATGATTAACAAAATTATCACTTCTGTAGGTACCAAAAGTTTTAAAGTAAACAAATTAGATAACGTGATTACAAAACTGTGGGTAATGCAGTCCAATGTTCTATTATTAGCGTAAAACACTAGAGGGAGAAAGGGTTAAATAACTGTATCTCCCCATCGCAATCGTCTTGCGCAAACTTTCTATTGGGTCATTGAAAATCAACCAATGGTATCGCTTATATTAACACAGCCAAGTAGCAGAAAATTATTTAGAAGCAGAAGAAAGAGGTCTTTGAAAAATGAAGGGAGGTAGTTATCTGTATATACATCTATACTATAGATCTGTTGTCCTCACCCTACCTCGACCTCTCCTACTATTTTTTTTACCAATAAATATATAAAGTCTAGATAATCAATTACAAAACTGGACCAATAGAAACAATCCAACCACATTATTGGTTACAAAGTGTACACATTTTATTATGAAAAGGCAGTTGTCTGCATTAAAAATCTTCGTATGCTATAAAGATATGTCGGACTGGTTATTGTGTCTGATTGGTCATATAAAATATTAAATTTATTTGTTTACCTTTGAGAACGTCCATCCACCCCCTCCACCTTCACTAGATACTACAGTCCCTGTCATCTAAATATATATGATAGTTAGATGGATACATAGATGGATGGATTGATAGATGGATGGATTGATAGATGGGTGAATAGATAGATAGCTGAATGAATGAATATATAGATAGATAGATGGATGTATTAATAGGCAGATGGAAAAATAGATAGATGGAAGGATGGATAGACAGATATATAGCTAGATAAATAAATGATTGAATAAAAATGTACTCATAAATGATATTGAAACAATAAGTATAAATATAAAAAGCTAGTTAGATAAATAGATATTGTGATCAACCATTTTATAAACAGATAGATATTAAAAATGACAAATAAAACCAAAAAAAGACTGAATACAGTGAAAGTTGGAAAAAAATTATAAAAAATGAGAAATAACAGATAAAACATTGATAAACATAATTAGAAAGAATAATAATAATGATTTTAGACAATTAAATATGTGTACTAAAACAGAACAATAAGGTATTTTCTATAATTAGTTGTATCTCTTTTAACTGTAGTGACAAAACTACTCTACAAGTCAAAATGCCTGTCTGAATTATTCTGAGGAAACATGATTTTCTCGGCTCGTATTTAAAATAGACGGCTCAAATTTTTCGTAAAGATTTCATAAGTACATATTTAACTTGGACAGTTGTTATGTTGTTCATACTACAAACAACATTAATAGTATTCATTTATAACGATTTTCCAATTTTTTATTGTTTTTATTTCTCTTTCTCTTTTTATGACTAGGGACGTCCAAGTTTTACTGGGAGCAATTATGATTGATAAACATAATTAAAAGAAGTAACAATGATATTTGACAATTAAACATGTACAAAAAAGTATATGTACTATAACAGTATAATTTAGCAGGGAGGGAAGGGAAATTAGGCTGTTTATTACCTACACTTATTACTAGTCAAAAAGTTTATAAAAAAAAACGTTTTGACATAAATATTCATTTTTTGTAAATATTTTTATGATTTTTAAGGACATCCAACCTTTTTTGGGAGCTTTATAAGGGGGTATTCTAAATATTTTCTTAAATTATTTTAGGAAGTCTTTGATTTTAACTACTGAACATCTGCTCTACAAATAAAGGTACTAAGAAAGAGAAGGAATGTCTGATTGAGCCAATAGGAGAATCGCATCGGTACATACATTTAATTTCATTGGTTAAAATTTTGTACACATCTTGTTACGAATGCATGTTTTTTTCATTTCATACATAGGTAAAAGTCAGCTGTAAACAGTATATTTTCTTAGTAGAAAGCTTTGCGGAATCAGAATTAATTGCCCAAAAATTTCGTTTAAATTTGAAAGCTTAGTAACGAGGTGGATTCTTAAAAAAAAAGTTAGGCTGGCTACTCGCTGGTGAGGCAAAATTATTTTTGCGAAAAATCCTCCAAAATCGAACAAAAAAATTTACAAAAATTAAATAAAATCTTAAAAGGGTTATTAACATATGATTTTGTTCAATTTTTGTAGATTTTTAATGTGCTTTTGGATGATTTTTCACAAAAATAATTTTGCCTCACTATCGAGTAGCGAGTCTATAACTTCTTAAGAATCCACATCAGCTTGAGTCGAAAGTAAACAATACTTTTGTCTGCTAGAAATGTTCCTTCTTAGATTTGACGAAAAAAGGGTTCAGAATATGCTTTTATTCTTCTATTTCTATTGCTCTACATATCACTTTGTCCGTTTGTCCATTCAAGATTTGTAACAAACATTTAATGATCAAAACTAATTTTATATTACGGACATGCGGACGAACACACATTGTTGTTTATAGAGTAGCTTTGCTAATTATAATATTTTACGATATTTACACGAACACCCTCTCTCTCGTGCGATATGGTCTAGTACAAATTGGCTTTTTAATCTACGCCCCTTTGATTACAGATGTTTCCACAAAAACGATAAGTTTTCAAGCAGTTAATTAATGATTAACAGTTACAACTATTCTTTTCTGTTTAATGTTGAAAATTATATTTAATGAAAATATTTTGTTAGTAGTTTTCAAGCTATGCTTGTTTAAAATTGATACTTTTGCAATTTATAAAAAAAAGGTAAACTGCTTCATAATAAGAATGTTAAAATGAAACTTACTGCTGCTTTGTTAGACACATTTAATTAGAATAAAAAAACACCCTCGGCAATTTAAGCCTTAAAAACAAAAGTTATAAAAATATTAATTTAGCTACTTTTTACGAACATATATTGTTTTGATGTAAAGTCCTTAACAAATCATCTATTTTCATTATTACATTTTAAATGATCATTTGGGGTAGCATTTTCATTTGGGTCAAAAAAATTTAAATGATCTTAAAGTGGATTGAATCTTATTGGGTTGTACAAACCAGCAATGTTCAAAATTTTCCACCAATAATCTTCATTTTTTTATATTTAAAATCATAATTGGGCGTTAAATCAGCAATTTATGATAAAGGGGTGCCATATATGTCCTAAAAATAGCCTAAAACCTACGTTGGACCATTGCAAATATTTTTATAATTAAGGACCTTTTTTTAAAGCCGTTTTTGATATCTTAACTTCTTTAGAAGATAATATTATTATTATATGATGATAAGTTAGGGCCCTGTTTAACTCAAATGTTATTGTTCTTTTATCAAATTAAATGATCTTAGAATTCAGCAAAAATATCAAGTAGCAAAATATTCTTAAAGTAGATTAATAAATTGTTTGTCAGTTAAGATCTCGCTAACCACAGAAACGATTGTGTTCTCTTATTTAGAAAAGCTTCAAATAGGTCCTGTAGCTATCTTAAAATTAAAGTCTTGGTATTTTTTTACCTTTTTTTCTATCCTTTCCATCTACTTTAGAATTAATAATTATTATGCTTAATCGTCGTATGAATTAATGCATATAATCAAATAAAAAAGTTAATTGTAAAAGTTAAAAAAAATTATGTTTATAATGGCCATACTGACTTTCTGGTGGTAATCATAGATTTGATACGCTTCCTAAATTGTAACTGTATCTGTTAAAGGAATCATCATGCCAAGTTTTAAGTCGATAGGACAATTCTAACGCTATAAACACAAAAAAATGTTTAGCTTCATCGTAGGATACATCCTTTATTGTTACCATAGGATCAAAAGGTTACTACCATCCAATTTATAATACTATCAGAAATCTCAAGGAATAAGACAATGGACGATAAATTAATGTGCATCCCCATTGATGATAAACAAATTACTCTTTCTTTGCATTAAAATGTTTGGTTGAAAAATTTAGCCAACGAATAATGAGAGCATGTTTATAAAACTTTGGGTACCAGTGTAATTTACAATCCAATGTCCCCTCCCGCCCTGATAATTCTATACCATTATGGAAAACCAACAATTTTAAAACTCACGAATGTCTTTGTAATATTTTAATACTTAATTATTTAACAGATTTAATTAAAATTTTTCGAAGATTTTTTAAATGTTAGACTTTAATTATTATGATAATCAAAATTGCCCCTTTCTGTTGATTTAAATAATCTGTTAGTTTGTATAACCCAATCAAACTTAAATCATTAAATGTCCACAAAGTTTTGGGGCCAACGAATGATATTACGTGTCCTTGCTATCTTAGAATTAAGATATTCTTTAAAAAAAATTGGGCTCCTCTATTTCTATAGCTAAAAAATCAGAGAGGGAGGAGACATTAGACTTTAAAATTATACTTGTAATGGTACCCAAAGCTAATATACACAATTTCTAATTAGTTTGCTTAAAAAACATTTTGTACTTGAAATAAATGTTGATTTGTTTGTTTTAACTTATAATCCAATTACTTTACAAAAGGGTTAATTTTGTTTATCATAAATTGATAAGATGAAACAATTTAGGTATTATTCTTTGTCTTATACCTTAGAATCCCTGTAAAAAATAGATGATGTATTGACGATTAATGGCGATAAAAAAAGGTTACTTTTTCAATTTAGATTCTAGACAATAAAAAGATAGAAAGAAAGATAGACAGTTGAGAATAGAACGTTAGTTTGATTGCTGGATAAAAAGATAGTTAGTTGCTTGGATAGCAGAATAGTAAGATAGTTAGAAAGATAGATAGCTAGATAATTAAATAGAAAGATAGTTGAATAGAGAGGTATTTAAAAAGCTAGATAGATATTAATATAATTAAATATTTAGGTTTAGAAAATGAAAAAAAAATGATGACAACATCCATAAGTAGCAAAATAAAAAAATACACGGATTGACAAACGGACAAAGTTAGTTGTGGAGCAAATGTTCATGGGTCCCAAAAAAGAGAGGAAGTAAAACAAAGAGAAAAAATGATAATGCTCAGAAAATCACGGAACTTAATATGCATGACCGCTAGACCGACGGATCAAGTAAATTATAACATGCACCTAATTTGTACAAAGAATCTTTATCTAAAATTTCAACCTTCTATCTTAAATAGGAGCCGCGAATATTACGTTTCCCCTAACTTAGCTAATAAAGTGACTGGTATTTCGAATTATAGAGAAGATAGATAAAAATGATAGATACACAAAAATATCTTTAAAAAATTTACCTTGTTTTTTCAAGTAGATTTGTTGTTTTCCAAAATAAATTAAAGCTAATACTATGGCTTTAAACTCATTTTTATAATTTCTGAAATAGATAAACATGTATTAATAAAAGTTAATGGCTAAAGACAGGGAATTTTAAGGGAAAGGACAACGGGCGATAAATTAATGTATACCCATAATTTTTAAAAGCAAAGCTTTTCTATAATTAGGGTCCGTCCGTCCGTCACGGATAGCTTTTCTCGTTAATTTAGACATGTTAGAATTGTCCTATCGATTTCAAATTTTACAAGGTGATTTCTTTAGTAGTTAGGTACGATTTAGAAAGCGTAGCAACTCTATAATCATTACTAAAATGTCCGTACGTCCATTTTAAACATGCTGATTTTTTTACTTTTTATAGAGCTTTTTTCGTTAATTTAGGCATGTTAGAATTGTCCTATCGATTTCAAATTTTGCATGGTGATTCATGTAGTAGTTAGGTACGAGTTAGAAAGCGTAGCAACTCTATAATCATTACCAGAATGTCCATGCGTCCATTTTAAACATGTTAATTTTTTTTTACATTTTTTCCAACAAATTTGTATGTGACCTAATTATCTGACTGGTCTGATATTTGGTGTACTGATTCCTGGGACAACAAAGTACAATATTATAAGCGAAGCAACTCTATAATCAAGTCCTAAAAATGTAAGTATGTCCATAATCATTATCCTGTATCAAGCAGTTTTTCAACAAATTTACTTACAATTTTGCTTTGACTCTTATACATTCGCATTCTGATTATTCAGTTCTGACATTATACAAGTGTTAATGTCCGTTTGTCCTACCGTTTCAGAGCTTCGCTTTTATGGATGTTGTCATCCTTGTTATAAAAGAAATTACCCCTAGTGTACAGATAAAAATAAATAGACGTTTAGACACTGCAATTTATACCAACCAAGATTGGTTAAGCCAACTAATGAGATAATGTGTCTTTGAAACATTGAGGCCTAGTACGATTAACAGTCCTATGTCCCCTCCCTCCCTCCTTGCTAACGGTCTTTGTCAGAAGGACAAACAGATATTCCCTAGTTAAGGTAAAACGTTTTATTTGCAATTCTAATATCTTTAACTTAAAATGGGGGAGGCGGTTGTGACACTTTTTGAAACCAAAACTAAAAGTCAAAGAAACTCAACTAAAAAAAAGTTACAGCACTGAAATTTGGTATGGCAGTTGCTCTAAAACGGTACAATATAAAACTATGAAGAAACGTCGGCGGAATTGTAGCTATCGCCGAATTGTTTTTAGGCGGGAAACGGCGATAGCGGTGGGTTCACCAACTTTTCTTCACAGTTCTACATTGTACCTCATTAAAGCGACTGTCATTCCAAATTTCAGTGATGTAACTCTTTTTTAAGTTGAATTTCTGTAGTTTTAGTTTCAAAAAGTGTTACAACCGCCCCCTCCCTTTCATGCTTTCGCAATTTTCAGAAATATACCAAAGATTTTTACAAAACAAATTGGTTGATTTTTTGAAAATGCATTAGAAGATTTTTTTCAAGATGACTTAGTAATTTTTTTCTTACTTACATTTTGCTCGTTATTGCTACGCTTCTTATAGAATTATTTCACTTATCAAGTTTTCTTAATCTGTCTTACTATGGAGATAATTTAAAACTGACAATATATATATGACGAAAACATTTACTCGATAAACGTTGAAATGTTGAATATAAAATCCCTTCTCTTAAAATGATAATTTACGAGCATACCCAAAATTTGAGAAAATTTGTTGTAAAATATTAAATATATTATAAAATTTTCAGTCAGTTTCTTATCCGAGGTTATTTAGAACTTTAGCTTCAGAAAGACGGATATACATCTTTTTCAAGGAGGGAGGGGACAATGGGCTGTTATTTACACTAGTCCCCAAAGTTTTATAGTTTTCTTATTCGTTGGTTTAAGAACTTTGGGGGACTTTTATTGAATTTGATTAGTTGGTTCATTGAGTTGAGTGTTCCAAACTTTCAATCATTGTACTTTAATTTATCGATCATTGTCTTATCCCTTCAGATCAATGCATGTTCGCTTCGTATTATAGACAAATGTTATAAAGCACATACTTCCTCTTTTTTGTGTAAATGTTTTGTTACCTAAGTATCCTAAAAAATCAATTAAATATAATTCAAATGATTTTAAAAAAGAAAGTAAAATAGTATTCACCAACCCAACTTTATAATCGTGTTTTCATTAGTAAGAAATGCTGAACAAACATCAACATTGATAATTATGTCCATAAGTAGCGTAGCAATATTAAGCTTACAGATGCTTAACCTTTAAAGTACCTAGCTAGCACAGAAACGCCCCTTTCTTCCTTATTTTGCAATAAAAATAACAATAGGAAGGGAATGATTTATTTCTTACTGCATAACCCTGATGGGGCCCCGATCCCTTCAAGGCTACCCTGTACTAAATATAACCTAACCTAAAGTAAAAATCAAATAAACATGAATACAATGGACGTACAAATGTATTCTACCCTTGTTATTAGAGAAGGAGGAGATATTAGACTGTAAATTATAGTACCCAAAGCTTTAAAAACATTCTCTCTCATTCTTTTAGTCAAAATCGTTGGGGACTTTAAATAAATTTTATTAGCTGGTTCAACCAATGATTTTAATATACAGAAGAAGAAAAAATGTCTTATCCCTTTAGATCCCTGCTCGTTATAGAGTTGCTATGAGTCAGACAATAAAATTATTTTATTTTTATATAAGTTTTACTAATTTCATTGAATTTCAAATTGCATAATAAACAGTATTTGTTTAAACTGATAACAAATTCATAATAATTTTGTAAACATTTGATAATAAGAATTGGCATAGCATCTAGCTTTTAAGGCTTTTACCCTTATAAATGAAGTAAAGACAAGGTTGGGGAAACGGGGGTTTATATCCTTAATATTTTAAATAAAATAGAGATCTTAAGGGAAAAGACAATGATCGAAAATCTATGTACACTCAAAGGTTATTAATCCATCAAATGGAAAAACGTAAGTTTAATTTTGATTTGAGTATCAGTATGATTTACAATCCAATGTCACCTACCTCCCTAAATTGAAATAAAGGAAAAAAAATCTTGTTCCATTAGGGGATTTGTAGGGGTATAATCTACCACCCCCTCCCCCCCTCCCCCCCCCCAACCGCTCCCGTAAAATAGAATAAAACCTTTCCTCAATAATTGAATTCAGGAAAGAATCAGGGAGGAGGGTAGACATTGGAATACAAAATCATACCGGTACCAAAACTTTTATAAATCTTTCTCTCATTGATTGATTTATACAAACTAGCAGTGTCAAATTTTTTGTCACCAATAGTTAAAAATAGTTCAATATAGAGGGGGGGGGGGGGGGGGTTTGCTGTATGTTACTCTGCCCAAAGGTAGGGGATCCTGTCCAAATTTTGTATTGGGTCTTTAAAATCAGCTAATAGAGTCGGAAATATAAACACAGTCCCTACAAAAGAAGAGAGAACAATTGCTAACAAACGATAAGGACTCCAACACTTGGGCCAGGTAGTTGTCAGAAATATACATCTATTTATTTATTACCACAACGATGGCGTTTACTTAGAACTACGTTTGCAAGTAATAAAACTAAAAACTTAGTACTGTTAGTTTTATCTATATTTCTTGAATTTCGGGACCTAAAACTATGTTTGTTTTATGTGAAAAATGACCTTATATGGAGTTCCGACAAAAATGCGAACTAATAACAATAGCGAAGCTTTTTGATACAATCTATAACACAAAGTTGAATGATGTCTGTCCGTCCGTCTGTCTGAAGTTTAAGATCTCAGTAACCGCTGGAACGATTTGGCTCTACTCTACAGGAAATATAGATACTGGTCCTGCGGTGGATTTATGCTATTTTGTTTAGGGTGCGGAGAGAGAGAGACAGACAGGGAATTTTTTTATATTACGGAAATCAATAAAGGTTGATTTAACCCTCTCCAACTAGCCTAAAACCAATCCCAAACAATTTCAGAACATTCAGACTATTATTTCTAGTGAACATACATACGTACATTTAGATATTTCAGCAATAGCATGTAGAATTCGCTGTTTATAGAGAGAAAAAATTGCAGTTTTGTAGAGCTGCCCAAATATTTTTCAAATGGTCACAACAGTAATTGTTGAAATGGACAAAAACATTAACAATTATATCCATAAGTAGCGCAGCAATAACTAAAGTACAACATTTAGGATTAAATAAGAACAGTAACGTATTGTACTAATAGATGTATTACCAAGTCAACTAATTGGCGCAACTAGGGGGGACCTTTGTCGTCTGCTAGTAAATTGCTTTCTGCTCTTTTTATTTACGACATTATTGGCGGATATTCAGAGACCTGATTGAAAGTCGGCACAGAGTCCCCACTTCGTGGGTAGAGTTACATATTACTCATGCCCCATCTATTATTTTACTTTAATATTGTACTGAAACTTTTGAGATGAAATATAAGAAAAGAGTAAAGGGGGGGGGGGGCGAAAGTGACACTTTTTGAAACCAAAACTAAAAGTCAACAAAGGAACTCAACTAAAAAAAGAGTTACAGGTCTGAGATTTTTCATGGCAGTTGCTTTATAGGGGTACAATATGGAACTGTGAAGAAACGGCGGCGCAACCGCCGAAAACCGCCATTTCCCGCCGAATTTTTTTTTGCCTTTTCTCGGCGGTTTTTGGCGGTTGCGCCGCCGTTTCTTCACAGTTCCATATTTTACCCCTATAAAGCAACTGCCATGCAAAATCTCAGACCTGTAACTCTATAACTATATCTAAAAAGTTAAAACACTAGAAAGGAAGGACGTACATTTCATGATTGCAAAGTAGCTGCGCTACTAAGAAAAAAGTAAGGTCAAATAAATTTGTTTGATATAAAAGCACTTACAATAAATTCCATATTTCCACGCATAAACAGATAGACCATTGAAATAAATCCTTTATTTGTATAAGTTGAGCTTTTCAATGAAGCTTTTCAGTAATTTTTTCGCTACTATATTTTTTCTCCTGCTCCCCTCCCCGCCAATAAAAATGTTATATACAAACAAAAAAGTTGGGGGGGGGGGGTTTGGGGCATTAGCCTCCCCTAGATATTTTTTACTCCTCCCCCCATTTCATTTGTTCTAAAATATCGTTCATTCTTTTTTTATGATCTAAAAAAATTATTTGTACACTTACAAAAAAAATCACGTACATCAACTATTTTATATTAAAACTGACATTTTGCTGAAAAGCACTTTAATAAAAATAAACAATTCTAAAAAAAGCATAGTACGTTAGTTTTTAACTGGCTTAAACTTGCTTTGCAAATTATATATGAAAAAATCATTTTTTGTTTTCCATACAAAATGTCCATAAAACAATAATGACAATTTACATAAAGAAAAGCTTATAAGTTCTTACAAATGATGATAGTTTTATATTGCATAGTATTGCAGACAGCTTTTCGCAGATATTAAATTAAAAAAATTGTAAGGTTGAAACCCACTTTATTATCCCCGAAACCAAAGACCTATGCAAAAAAAACTAGTTTTAATTCATGATTTTGATTTTAATATTTGCGGAAAATTTTCTGTAATACGATTATACTATGCTTTACGTGATTTTTTCTCATAAAAAAATTAAAACTTTTTATAATGATTAATGCTTTACTATGCTTTATGGACGGTACATCCAGGTTTTATTAACGCATTATCTCATACGTTGGCAAAAAAAAACTTTTTGGAATAATGATTGGTTCGTTCAAACTAGTATGTACATGTTAAAGCTTTTCAATAATTTTAATCTACAGAACAGTTATTTTTTGGGATGTACATCAATTTATATATCCTTTAAAATCCTTACTTAAAGTAAACCCTAACAAGGAGAAACAAGTAAAACCGAATGTAATTTATAATGAACCATAACTTGACCTTTTAACATACAAAAATAAACCAGGCACATAGGGTTGTTGCCTAAAATGGACAAAAATTATGAGCTATTGTCTTCTCCCTGTAAAATATAAAGATGTAGGTGTATTGAACTATAAATTTTATTTAAATGAGGATACAACATTTACCCCTTTCTAAATCAAACATATAGTTTGAACATTTCTATTTTGAAGCAACCAATCAGAATTCAATAAAAGAGTACCCAAAGTAATAATTAAGGGAAGGGAGGTACAATATTTTATCATCCATTGTCTCATCCTTAGGTAAAGCAACAAAGATATTATTTTTAAAAATCCAATTCAGAGACATTGGGCCCTCCGAGCGTCCCCCCAACTCCCACATTATTCTACCCCTGGCCCACATGGGACCTTAATAACCTTCCTTAACCAAATTTAAATGTACAGCTTTTCTAAATTTTAAAGTAGTGCGTCCGTCCACGGCCGTCCGATACTGGTAGCTCCTATTGTTAACTTAGGCATGTTTGAATTGTCCTATATATTTCGATCTTGACCTGTTAATTTTTGCACAATAATTGGGACAGTGTTATCCTTGATTAATCTAGAACATCGTTTGCTTGTTATTGCTGCGCTACTTATGGACAAAATTGTCCTTGTTAAACATTTTTAAAGAGTAGGGGATGAAAGGGTGTGTAATGGCCCAACATCCAAATAAAGGCATGTACCCATAGTTATGAACAAAGGGTATATTTTGAAAAACACCCCATTAAAAATTATTTAAGTACTTAATTTACCAGGCTTATACATATATATAAAGAGATAGTAGAGATATAGAGAAAGGTTAATGTAATTAAAACAAGGATAACAACATCCTTAAAAGCGAACCTAATCAGAAAGGCAGACAAACGAACATTAACAATTTTAGGTTAACAACATGTTTAATTATTAATATTAGAAGTATAAAGAAAAATTTTGTATGAATCTATCACAAGATTGCTTTAAAACAGGATACTTAATGTGAGTACACTTATAACATTATTATAGAGATGCTTTGCTAATGACATTTTCCCTACTAGTTCTAAGAATCCATTTTAGAGATCAATTGATTAAAATGATATCATCAAGAAAAAAATATTTTTAAAAAGCCAAAAATCATCTTAGTAAAAAGACATATTAACCTAATCTACCTATGATATATTTCTAAATAAAATGCGCAAAGCAATAGAATTTTATCTTCTATTAACTTATCCCTTCTTTTCTGCCCCTGCCCAACCCTTAAAACAAACCATATAAAACCCCATAGTTTTAATAAAATACAACAAATCCAAAGAAAGTACTTAAGAATAGCAAAATCTAGCATTAAAACAAGGGTTATTAAATTACATGCATCTCCTATCATGATAAACAACATTAACTCTTCTGTAGATTAAACTCATTGGTGTAAAAGTTTTGACACTATTAGTTTTAACTAACCCATCAAGATTCAATAAAATATCTAAATAATTATCAAAACTTTGGGTACTAGCATAATTTACAGTTCAATATCCCCTCTATTACAAAAGGATCGCTAAAAATAATTTTAGCGATATTTAAAAAACTCACAAACTTTTATATAAAGACAAGTTACCACACCATATTAATAAATCTTTTAAATTGGATGCTTTTATTAGGCCGCATTTGACAACAGGAATAAGGTATAGGTAGCCATAAAGCGAAATAAATCTAAAATAATACGGGAGGGGCAGATAAAAAAAGTCGTCTTTATTGGGAAGCGTTACCCCCTAAAATCCCGAAAAAATCTGCTGAAGTTACAAAATATTTTTTTCCAAATAATTCAGTTGTTGTATGTCTAACCGTCATAGTTAGTTAGGTAATATTATACTAGTGTCATCTATAATACAAAGTAGAACGATGTCTGTCTGTCTGTTTGTTTGTCTATTTGTTTGTTTGTAGCGAAGGATCTCGCTAACCGCTGAACCGATCGGGTTCTCCTTTACAGGGTAGCTTCTCATAGGTCCCGGAAAGGATCATAACTATTTTCTTTTTTTTTTCTTTGTAAAACTAAAATTAAAATAGTGGGGTCGACTACCCCCCTCCCCTTCATAAAAAAAATTCCCCCCCCCTCAAAGAATTTTTTTTATAGATTTTTAAAAAAAATCTAAATTACGAAAAATTGGTTTGATCAAACCTCTTGGGGCAAAGCCCCTAGAGGCTAAGGGCGAAGCCGCTAGTTATTAATAAAAAGTAGTAATGATTATTTTGTTTAATTGTAAGATCTCGCAAACCACTCAACCGATTGAATTCTCAATTTTAAGGAAGCTTCAATTTGTTCTAGGGATGGTTTTATGCTATTTTTCCCATTCCCTCCTCTTAAACTGAGCTCCTAAATGCTTAAAGTTATATTCTCCAATTTAGGCATCTTGGAATAGTTTAAGGCTTTTTCATTTTTAAATTAAAGTATTAGTATGTTTGAGTTCCAGGACAAACGCAGGAGTCCCAAACGTCGTAGTGGACAAACGCAGGAGTGTTAAAATATTAATTTAAGTGACTATTTCTATACAGGTTAGGTTAGGTTAAGATATGATTATACAAATAAGCCCCCCGCAGGAGTTAGGCATTTGTAAAACCCAAAATATGGTTAAAAAAAGGTTATGTTACATTAAGTGTCCACTCCTAGCTCCTGCGTTTGTCCACTCCGACGTTTGGAACTCCTGCGTTTGTCCTAGGACCGGATGTTTGTATGCTTTTTTGGTCCATTTTCTCTCCATTTGAAAAAAGATCCATTAGATCTGCATCAATTTATCGTTAATTGTCTTATCCCTGACATATGAGGGTGTGGCCATCTCGTTGACGGGTGGTGGTTTATTATTTATTATTTTCATACATATTAACAGCACGGGGGCCGGAGGGTGGGGGGTGGATACAAGCAGAAAAAAAAAATTTTTATTCACCGATATTAAATATATATATAAACGACATTTATGCTCGAAAATAAAGCAATGATGACTAAATTTAATGATTGATGTTTAAAATTTCAATTTTAAAAATTGGCCAATAAACAAGAATTTATAGTGGTTCATACTAGGTATATTAAGAACATTTTCGAGATCTTTATAGCAAGATATTTATGTATTTTTACAAAATTAACTAAAACCAATAAAATTCTTATAATCTATCTATTATACAAAGTAGCTTGATGTCTGTCCGTCCGTCCGTCCGTCCGTCCGTCCGTCCGTCCGTCCGTCCGTCCGTCTGTCCGTCCGTCTGTCCGTCTGTCCGTCCGTCTGTCCGTCCGTCCGTCCGTCTGTCCGTCCGTCTGTCCGTCTGTCCGTCCGTCTGAAGCTTAAGATCTCGGCAACCACTAAACCAATCGGATTCTACTCTTCAGGGTATATACCTATTAGTCCTGTGGTGGTTTTAAGCTATTTTCTTGGGGGGTGGGACACCCCCAACCCCCAAAAAAACAAAAAAATCCCCCCCCTATTTTTTTTTTTTTTACAAATTTTTACGAATTTTTACGAATTTTACGAAATTTTACGAATTTTTACGAATTTTTACGAATTTTTACGAATTTTACGAATTTTTACGAATTGTGCGAATTCGCCAGTTATTTACAAAAATTTGCGATCCATTCGCATTTTCAGCTGGGTAGGTAATAGAAGATGTAATTATACCTCTTGGGGCAAAGCCCCTAGAGGCTAGGGGCGAAGCCACTAGTTATATATATAAAGCTGTAAGATCATGTATTTGTTTGGTAAGATCTTGTATTCTCCATTAAGGGAAACTTAACTTAAAGGTCCTGAGATGGTTTTACGCTATTTTAATCATCTCCCATGTATACATGGTAGGGGCGCAGCCACTTTACACAAAATTTGTCACGTATATCTTTGCTTATATAATTTATAAAAATTACTTCAGCTTCACCGAAAAAAATGTATTACTTCACAAAATGCGTGTTTTTCTGCTACTAAAATGTAAACATTGAACTTTTAGAAAGCAGACGAAAAAATAACATAGACAAATAACTTTACATGCTAGGAAAGTGAGCTCTCGAAAACTTCTATTAAAAAAGCAAGGGCAAGGAAAGGAAACCATTTTTAAGGAGGGGGTGGGGGAATTTAACGTTTTAAGAGATAAGACAATGGACGATAAATAGATGTTAGCACAACTTAAATAAACTGCAATTCTATAGACTAAAATTATTGGTGGAAAAGTTTGGTTACTTTTAATATGAACCAACCAATCAAATACCAAAATATTTTAGACCCATATATATTTTTCTATCTATTATTTGACATTGTTTATCTATGAATGTGGGGAGAAAGAAAAAAGAAAGCCCGTGGCTTTCTAAACCTTATGTAAAAGGAAATTTTTATGTCAGCAATTATTTAACAAAAAGCTTTTATATAATTTGGATTTTCATAACGTGCGTATGTCCGTTCCGCGTGGCTCTTATCTCTAATTTAAGCATGTTAGAATAATCCTATCTATCTAAAACTTGAAAGGTAAGATTTGTAATAGTGAGGTACAATTTAGAAAGCGTAGCAACTCTGTAGGCATTTGTAAAAAGTCTGTATGTTTATTTGAACATTATAATTAAAAACAATATTTTCAATGTTAATGTTTACATAATATATGAATGTCTTTAAAACCTACATGCATGCATACCCCAGTTATAGAGCAGATTCGCTACTTATAAAGCTTCTCAAGTTTCAATGATATAATCATTTCAAAGGAATTAATTTATATGGCTATAGAAATTAAGCCGTAAAAATATCAAAATAAGAAGCTGACTATCTATCCATCTATCTTTTCTATTGAATTTATCTACCTTTCTTTCTTTTATATATGTTAGTCTGTCTGAATGTATGTCAGCCTGTCTGTCTGTCTATCTGTTTATCTGCTTGTCTGTCTGTCTATCTGTGTATCTGTCTGTTAATCTGCTTGTCTGTCTGTCTGTCTATCTGTATGTCTGTCTATTTATCTGCTTGTCTGTCTGTCTGTCTGTCTGTCCGTCAATCTATCTACATGTCTGACTGTCAGGCTGTGTCAATATTTGAATATTTTCAATATATTTGTTTAAATGAAATGCTCTTTTTAATTCATATTCAAATAATTCATACACACACACACACAAACACAAGAAACACACACACACACACACAAACCACCAATACACAGACATATACACATACACTAACACACAGACAAACTGTAGAAATGTTTTGTATACAAAATTGATTTAATTCTAGAGAACAAGGATGACAACATAAAAAAAAGAGAATCTATTCTTATCATATTATTTAGAAGCATAAACTTTTTTTTTATTAAAATCTATTCCTAGATTAAAGTGATATAGAATGCTTAATAATAACTTGCTTTAACTTTTAGACTTAATTATAGAGATGATTTGCTTTTAACAAATGTACATAATTAATAAGATTATTATATTATATAAAAAATTGTTGCAAAAAAACTGAGAAATTACTTCGTTGTACCTCATTGTCATATGAATTAGTCTGTCAAGTTTTTGACCGAAGGGACAATTCTAACATGCCTGAATTTATAAACAGCTATCCATTACAAGCTACCCCTTACGGACGTTCAGACGTATGAACATATGAGGTAGGTCCGACCGTAATTATAGAAATGCTTCGCTTTTAAAAATAATATTCGCATATTATTGCTGCGCTACTTATGAATCTAATCGAACTTGTTTTCCATTTTTTTTCACCTTCTACTCTAACAAAACTGAAATACACAGCATACTAAATTCAATTTAGAGATGAAAAAAACGGGGACATTTTGGTCCATAGGTAGCATAGCATTCCGTCCAGGGAGCTAAAGGGATAAGACAACTGATGATGATCAAAATTTACCTACTCAATGATCAGGATAATTGGTTGAAAAGTTTCAAGACACCCAAATCTTCAATAAAGAACCCAAAGTTTTTAGAAAGCGAATGAGAGGCATTGATATATAAACAGCAGAAAAGAAAGAGAAAAAATCTTGTGATAATATAGTTCACGTGTTTCTTGCTAAGGAGGAACGTACGGACGTATGGACGTTACCCTAGTTATAGAATAGCTGCGCTACTTAAAATTGAAAATTTACTGTTTTACATTTGTCTCACATGACTTCATTTTTTTTGTTAGGTTAATTAAGTGGCGCAGCTATAACAAGATAAAACACATTTTTTGGCAAAAAAAAAAACAGGGAGCAAGCAAATTTGGTCTTTAAATTGTACTGGTTCCCTATATTTTTTATGATTACGATTGGATTAAATACTTTAGATACTTTAGGTTCAAACTAGCAATATCCAATCTTTTCCACTAATAATTTTAATCTGAAGAAGGGGTAATTTTGTGTATCATTAATAGGGATGTATATACATTCTTAGTCCACCCTTAGTATCAAAAAAGGGTTCTAGGACAAACGCAAAAGTCCCAAACGTCAGAGTGGACAAACGCAGGAGAGTTAAAATATTAATTTATTAAGTATTTCTATACAGATTAGGTTAGGTTAAGTTATGAATGAACAAATAAGCCCCCCGCAGGGGTTGCGTATTAAAAAAACCTATAAGATGGTCTAAAATAGGTTAGGTTAGGTTAAGTGTCCACTCCGACGTTTGGGACTCCTGCGTTTGTCGTAGGACCTCAAAAAAGAACTGTATGATAATATTCAGAGAAATCAATGATTCACAAAATATGATATAGAATTGTAAAATGTAATTCACTTAATTGTATTTTATTAAAAAAAATGAGGGAGGGAGGCGACATAGGACTACATAAATTATACTTTTACCCAATCTCTTATTGGAAGGCTTAAAAGCTTAAGGTACTTTTATTAAACTACAGTGTGTTTTTTTTTATGAGCACTTTTTTGAAAGCAATTTTACCCCACTTATAGTTATCAGAATTTAATGATTAATGGCTTATTTTCTTCGTTTTTTAAGGGAAATTATGAAACAACAAAAAAAATTACAGTTTTTGTTGAAAAAGTACAGTAAAGTTGAAAATTAAAAACTTGGGTGTCAACATATAAAAATGGTTTTAGCGCATTTTTCTTAAAAAAATGGATTTTCTGTAGTCGACTTTGGGGGGCCAGTACTCCCTCCCTGGTTGAGATATGACCTTCAAACTTTGATATGTTCTAGTACATGTCTCTAATAGTATCTGTATACATTTTTAGCTCTATATCTCAACTTTGAAGTGTTTAGCAGCCATTCTTGCAAAAGGTTGATTATTTGAGCATAAGAAAAATGCGCTAAAACCATTTTTAGATGTTGACACCTAAGTTTTTAATTTTCAACTTTACTGTACTTTTTCAACAAAAACTGTAATTTTTTTTGTTGTTTCATAATTTCCCTTAAAAAACGAAGAAAATAAGCCATTAATCATTAAATTCTGATAACTATAAATGGGGTAAAATTGCTTTCAAAAAAGTGCTCATAAAAAAAACACACTGTAGTTCCAAACTTTTCAACCAATAATTCTAATCTACAGATGGGATAATGTCTTTTTTTATCATAAGGAATTTTCCATTGGCTTATCCCTTATGATCCCTGAGTTAGATATAGATTAATTGAATTAAAAACGTTTTTCAACATAAACATTGATGACAACATCCATAGAAAGCACAATGGATAGGTTTTAAACTTCTAGGATAATTTTCTATGCTTTAATTAAATTTTAAGTTTTATTATATCTCATTCTCGCTAACCACTGAACCAATTTGAGTTCTCCTATTTAGAAAAGCATTATACAGTCTTTAGGAAGACTTTTAGCTATAGTTCTAAAGATTTTAAAAATAGTGTTGTAACAGGAATATCCATTCAGGGTCTTAACCCTTAACAGTCGGGCCCCTTGCCGCACCTTAATTAGTCGGAGGGGGGGGGGGGCGATATTATCTCAGTTCCTATTAGAGCTAGAGGGCTAATAATTTTTGTGCAAGTCCCCTATGTTATGATGAATTTCCGACCTTAAGTAAGTCAAAGTCAATTTTCGCTTCCTTCACCCTTTTATTTAACAACCTTTGTTTTTAGGTCCTTTTTTACTCAAAAATTTCAAACGGCTGTAATTTTTTTACTTTTGAAGCTAGAAGAAATTTTTTTTGCATAAAATGTTTATCTTTATGTAAATTTTATATTTGAAATATCAAAATATAAATTTCAGCGGTCGAAGCTGTACTTGGCAGCTGCCAGCCGCCGCAGTCGGCGGTCGGCGAGAAAACGGCGGCGGATCTTTATGAAATTTTAATACATTATGTAGACATTTAAGAAAAGCTAAAGTTTTAAATTTGAAGTCTCTAAGTCAAAAATTGCGGCCACAGGAGCCTTTTAAAGATTTCTGGAGACAGGAGGATCAGGACCTGCAGGATCATACCTGGAATCTGAAATTGACTTGAACACCTGTATTTAATATGAGGATGTACTACTAGAGGATATTTTAGTATTTTGGTAAGATAAAATGCTTTGTTTAAGTCAAAAAATATTTTTTGCTCTTTACCTGGATGACCCTGCCAGGTTTGCTGGCATCCTGTGCCCGCCAGGATGGAGATATTCAAAAAATTCCAACTCTCAGTTATGTGTCATACCCACACGTAAAAAGTCAAGCAGATTGGGCTCTTTATCTTTCACACAAAGAAAATGAGATAGAAAAAACCAAATGTGGGGGCGTTCAACGCCCCCCCCCCCCCCGTCCGTTAAGGGTTAATACAATTATACTGTTTTAATCTATCCACTACGGACGTACCGACAAAAATACACACCAAAAGCAAAAAAGCTTTGATTTCAATAACAAAAAAGATAATTTTCAGTAAATCTTTTTATGGATATGATAAAAAATGCTCAGATATGGAAGGAAAATCAGAAGTTTTATTCATATTATGTTTGATTTTTGGACAGTAGTGTATGTATCCACCCCCTAGAAAAATTAAGGGAGGTTGATTTTGATATAACCATCCAGGTTCTCTTGGCAAGGTTCCCTAACTCCCTAATACATTCTAGAGGGGTGTCAAAATTAAAAAAGTCCCCCCCCCCTCGCCTGAAACTTAAGGGGGATGTTAAAAAAATACCTCCTTAAAGCTCACACCCCACTCGATTTTGGATTAAATTAAAAAGGTCTCAGAATTTCTTCAAAATAACCTCTTCTGTAGGTTAGAATTATTGGTTCAAGGGTTCGGACGTTGCTAGTGATTGAACCAACCAATCAATATTAATGATAAACATAAATATACCCAAAGATTGAGACAATGAATAAGAGAAAGGAATATTGAAACTTTGGGTACAAGTGTAGTTTACAGTCCAATATTCCCTCCCTCCCTGCTTCATAAGCAATAATTTTATAACTGTATTAAAGTTGTCTGTTTTATTTCTCTAATATATTGTAAGCTTGCAATTGCTGCGCTGCTTATGAATATGATTGTCCTTTTTACTAAAAAAATTACCAAAAAAGGAAATCTAGTTTTAGGATGGTTTTAA